>NC_134486.1:91214871-91527525 GCF_040206685.1 Ascaphus truei | reverse complement strand
ATCACCTTAGCGGTAAGTAACCACTATAGTTACATAGTTACATAGTAGATGAGGTTGAAAAAAGACTTACGTCCATCAAGTTCAACCTATGCTAAATTTAGACAACAGATACTTTATCCTATATCTATACTTATTGATCCAGAGGAAGACAAACAAAAAACCCCATTAAGGGGAAAAATTCATTCCTTCCTGACTCCAAGAATTGGCAATCGGATTAATCCCTGGATCAACATCCTTCCCATGTATACTTATTTGGTATATCCCTGTATACCTTTCCCATCTAAAAAGATGTCCAACCTTTTTTTGAACAAATCTATTGTATCTGCCATCACAGTCTCCATGGGTAATGAATTCCACATTTTAACTGCCCTTACTGTAAAGAACCCTTTCCTTTGTTACTGGTGAAATTTCCTTTCCTCCAACCTTAAGGGATGGCCCCGAGTCCTTTGTACTGCCCGTGGGATGAACAGTTCTTTTGAAAGCTCCTTGTATTGTCCCTGAATATATTTGTATATAGTTATCATATCCCCTCTTAGACGCCTCTTTTCCAATGTAAATAAATCTAATTTAGCTAGCCTCTCCTCATAAGTTAGAATGTCCATCCCCTTTATTAATTTGGTGGCTCTTCTCTGCACTCTCTCTAGTTCCATAATGTCTTTTCTTAGGATTAGTGCCCAAAATTGTACTCCATATTCAAGGTGTGGTCTTACTAATGCTTTGTAAAGGGGCATAATTATGTTTACTTCCCTTCCATCCATTGCCCGTTTGATGCAAGATAAGATCTTGTTTGCCTTTGCAGCTACTGCATGACATTGGGCACTATTGCTAAGCCTCCTGTCTACAAGCACTCCTAAATCCTTCTCCATCAAGGATTCCCCCAATATATCTCCATTTAATTTGTAAGTCGCCCTTTTATTCTTGTATCCCAAATGCATAACCTTACATTTATCTGTATTAAACCTCATCTGCCATTTACCTGCCCACGTTTCCAGTCTCTCCAAGTACTTCTGAAGAGAAATTACATCCTGCTCTGATTCTATTACCTTACACAATTTAGTATCATCAGCAAAGATGGAGACTTTGCTCTCGATCCCAACCTCAAGGTCATTAATAAACAAGTTAAAAAGCAGGGGTCCCAGTACCGATCCCTGAGGTACTCCAGTCACGACTTTAGCCCAACCTGAAAAAGTCCCATTTATGACAACCCACTGTTGTCTGTCCTTTAGCCAGTTTTCAATCCAGGTGCATATATTATTACTGAGTCCAACTTTCTTTATTTTGTACACCAACCTCTTGTGTGAAACCGTATCAAAAGCCTATGCAAAATCTAAGAAGACCACATCAACAGCATTACCCTGGTCTAGATTCCTACTTACCTCCTCAAAGAAACAAATAAGGTTAGTTTGGCAAGAGCTATCCTTCATAAATCCATGCTGAGTATTACTAATAATTTTATTTTCCATTAGGTATTCCTGAATATTATCCCGTATTAAACCTTCAAGTAGTTTCCCTACTATGGAAGTCAGGCTTTCAGGTCTGTAATTTCCCAGTTGTGATCTAGTTCCCTTTTTAAATATAGGCACCACATCTGCTTTACGCCAATCTTGTGGTACTGAGCCTGTGGAAATGGAGTCCTTGAATATTAAATATAATGGTTTTGCTATTACTAAGCTTAACTCCTTGAGAACTCTTGGATGTATGCCAACGGGGCCAGGTGCCTTATTAACTTTAATTTTTTCAAGTCGCTTATGAACTTCTTCCTCAGTTAACCAATTGTTCATTAATATGGAGGTTGTGGCTTCCTCCTGCGGCACTACTATTGAACTTGATTCTTCCCTGGTAAACACAGAGGCACAGAATTTGTTTAATACCTCAGCTTTTTCCTTATCTCCAATAAACTGCCTGCCCATCTCACACTGAAAGGGTCCTATATTTTCTTTTCTCATTTTTTTGTTATTGAGGTACTTAAAGAATTTTTTAGGGTTGACCTTACTTTCTATTGCAATCCTTTTTTCATTATCCATTTTTGCTAATTTGATTGCCCTTTTGCAGTTTTTGTTACATTCCTTATAATTCTGATACGATGTCTCTGTCCCTTCTGACTTAAAGAATCTAAACGCCTTCCTCTTCTTGTCCATTTCCTCCCCTACCTGTTTATTTAGCCACATTGGTTTTGACTTATTTCTTTTATACTTATTACCCAAGGGTTTACACTGATAAGTGTGCTTTTCTAACAATGTTTTAAAGACTGCCCATTTATCTTCTACATTTTTCCCTGCAAAAACATCATCCCATTGTATTACTACTAGATTAGACCTCAGTTTATTAAAATCTGCCTTTCCAAAGTTGAAGGTCTTTGTTGAACCCAAGTAATCTGTTTTTTGATAATTTATTTCAAATGAGACCATGTTATGATCACTGTTACCCAAATGTTCCAGGACTTGAATATTTGTTATTACTTCTACATTGTTTGATATGACCAAATCCAGAACTGGGTCATATAATTGTCTTTAAGCACCCCCAAAAGAAAAAAAGTGATCTGCGCTCAAAAAATTGTGAAAATTGTGCTCTTAGTGATATAGGGTACAGATTGGTAACATGTCCATAACATGTTCTGCCTTATTTTAACCATTTTGATGTACGTGTGATACTTACCAGTTTACTAATACAATTTTGTTTATATATTGCACAATGAGGTTTTTTGCGCTGTCTCTTTCTTTGTTTTAGAACCCCCAAAAACCTGTTCCCTTTTGTTATAACGCTATTAAGGGTTTAACCCCCTTCCCAGCTACCCACCAGGGATGCCTAACCACCTTCCCCAGGGCAACTACCCGACCCTCTACCCATTGATTGGCACAGTGGTACAGTACACAATTCCCATGTAATATGGGCATGATTTGTCACTATGGCAGTAAATGGGCAACCTAACAAAAAAACAAAGACCAAAAATACACAACAAGTAAAAATAAAAACAAGCACCAAAGATACACAGCAATTAAATGAAACAACACCAAAAACACACAACAAATTAAAAAAACAGTTTTTCAGCTCATTCTCGTGTGTTTGAGTGGCAGCATTTCCGCTTGGGGAGATGAAATTCCCAAACGACTTTGGCAGGTCATCAGCGCTTTCTGAATCAGTTATCGAAGTTTATAGATCAAGCCCCTCAGTCTCTTCTCTATAAGTCAAGTGTATATGTATGTATGTATGTCATTATTTATATTGCGCTATTTATGTATATAGCGCTTCACAGCAGTAATACACATGACAATCATATAAATAACAAATAATACAAATAACTCATAATGGGAAGAAATGCTTCATACATAAAAGTAAAATTTAGAAAAAGGAGTCCCTGCTCCGAAGAGCTTACAATCTAATTGTTAGGTAGGAAGAACGTACAAAGACCGTAGGAGGGCGTTCTGGTCAGTGCATCTGCAAGGGGCCACGGTTTATGTATGAGGTGTAAAGTATCAGTCATGGTGCTACTCATATGCTTCCTTAAGCAGGTCTGTTTAATGTGGGTCTTATACTGTAGGTGGATAGAGAGGTTGCTTGTCGGATATTGAGGAGAAGGGCATTCCAGAGGTGTGGGGCAATCAGTGAAAAAGGTTTAAGGTAGGAGAGGGCTTTAGATACAAAAGGGGTAGAGAGCAAACATCCTTGAGTAGAACGCAAGAGTCGGGATGGTGTATAGCGAGAATATATTGTATCTATATATACACAGTATCAATATATATATCTACAAATATGGATATATATATATATATATATATATATATATATATATATATATATATATATATATTGATATATATCAATAGAGAGAGAGTGTGTGAGATATGACAAGAGAGAGAATAGAGTAACATTTTACAGTGCATGATTCTGATTTACTCTCTTTGCTGCTTTTGCACTTGGCACAGTGGTCTTCATTTGTCTGGATGGGTGCTATTGCTGGTGTTATTGCTGTAGAACTGGCAGTGGTAGCACAACAGTGGCAGCCTGGCAGGCAACTCTAGTAGTGACACTGCACTGACTGTTGGCATCAGCGGCCTGGGGTACGCACTGGAAAACTAGGTAGAGAATAGGAGAAACAAAGTATCTATAAATTTAACCCTCTTTGAAACTAATTGACACAGTATTGATGTTATTAATATTATTATTACTTTTAAATTTGAGCAGCAAAGTTTTGGTATGTTCTCATGCTTCCTAAATGTCCTGATATGGATCAACTCCCCTTTCTTGCAGCTCCTGTGTGTGGAAGCGTTCCCCTCCTCCACAAAGACCCACCGGGGACAGACTCCGCAGGCGGAATGACCATACAAGAAAGGGACACAGGGCGCACCAAAGGTGAAGATAAACATATATTGAACAGACAGAAATAAAGAAAGTAGCAACTTACATGTATATATACTGTTGTTATATCATAATAAATATACATCATATATATTCCGTTGTAAGATGAATTGCAATATACCAAAAGTGTATACTGCTGCACAAAAAATATAAATTGACCACACATACAGTAGATACTGTTGTAATATAAATATACTATATAAATATACTGTTGTTATATCATAATAAATATACATCATATATATTCCGTTGTAAGATGAATTGCAATATACCAAAAGTGTATACTGCTGCACAAAAAATATAGATGTACACTACAGTTTTCTATATTTATTTTTTGTTAAGTTTTATAAATATACTTACGCGTTAGTTACCCTTGGTGCCTTTTTGCAGTCTCTGTTTTTTCCTTGTGCATGATAGCACACGGTGTTTGATGGCACATCGAGGCCAGAAGCAGCTAACCAGCGTTGGATAGCAGTAATTCGGTTTTCGCACGTGTACATCGCCTTAATTCTCATGCTGAAATCCTTTGAAATCTTCTTAACAGGCATTTCTGCGAGTAGAAAGAAATACAAACACAAGAATGTGTATTCGATGTTTAGTCGATGTGTATTCTATGTGCAGTGAATCCACAAAATGGATGGTGTATTTATACGTTAATGACTCACATTACAGTACGCCCACTTTCAACACCTGTACCTGGCCACCATGCATAATAGGTTGCACACTTTGCATAGTCCACCACTCCAGGATCTTTATCTGAGCTTGCCCTTATTCAGATACTGTACTGCATTGTGCCACCCGCTTCCATGGAGCATCCCCGGTTCTATGGATGCAAGAACACACTCACCTCTGCCGTGCCTGCCATGCTGAAAAAGCGAAAGGCAGCAGCCGTTTCCACGCCAAGGGCAAAGCGACAGGCTAAGGCCAATAAAGAAAACCTTCTGCTGACCCCAAAGGCTAAGGGTTTTCCTAGACGTAAACCTCATTATGTGAAGAAGAAATACGGTGATGTGCTCTGTACGCAAGACGAATGGCAGCCATCCCACCGAATCCGCAGACCACTTCCTTCCATATGCTTCGACGACTCTGCTGTAGCTGTCCCGGAAATCTTCAGCCCAGCTTCTCCACCCCCATCTTGTCCGGTTCCATCCGAAGATGCTGCCGCCTCTGAAATCCACGGGTCACTGTCTCCTTTGCTCTTGGACGACTCTGCTTCTCGCCCGGAAATCCAACGGTCACCTGTACCGGGTATCCACAGGCCACCTCCTCCACTCTCCATCGATGCCGCTTCTCTCCATGCAACCCCCATCTCATCCTCCGTTGCACCCATCCCCCCAGATGTCCAGATGCCATGCACAAGCAGCTCATTAGACCGGATCCTGAATGGGATAAGTGTGGATCTCCCCGGGAATTCTATTGTGCTGGCAAAGCTAGATCTGCTTCTGGAGTCGGTGCTACATGTGGAGCAACGGATGGACAAGATAGAGGCTGACATAGCGGGTATACATCGTTTGCTCGGTGTTAATTCCCCTGTTTCCCCTACGCCAGAGCAGGAGGGTGACATGGATGTGATGCATGGTACCTTCGGCCCCCGTCCATCACCAAGCGCACCCCCCCACCAGAAGATGTAATATACATGTACATTGAGGAGGACATGACAACCCCGTCAAGACTATGCCAGGAGACAATCCGGCGACCACGACCAGAGGAAAGCTTCCTCCCAGACACCCTACCATCGCCCATCGCCTCAAGTACACCCGCTCCCAAAAGACCTCCTACACCCGCTCGCATCGAAACAGTGCCCGACATCACCTGTGCGATCTGGCACCGGGGCTCAGGGAGAAGTATAGGGTGATTTGTGCTGGTGTACCCCACAAGTATGCCTTGATCATTTTTAAGCACCATGTTCCCTACTCGTTGTACTGCGAGTGGGTGTTCAAAGTGAACTACGATGGGAATCGCCAAAAAAAGGCCCTTCCTGCCAATTTAAGGCTACAAATTGTGGAAGAAATGCGGCGCTTTTATGCAGTTACAGATCCTGTAATGAAAGGCGTTAGAGACTGCATTAATGGCGTTTTGCGCCATGCAAGGAATCGGCCATGGATGGACAATGTGGAGGACTTTCAGTGAGACCATACTGTAATGTTGTGCTGAACTGTATTGTGCTGTACAGTACATGTTTTGCCCTACAGTTCCTGCTGTACTTAAACTAAGGATACTGTATGTTGTTGTGTGTTGCACGGTTTTCAATGTGGCCCTGAAAACCTGCCCTGTTTGCTGCCCTCTAGGACTGAGCTGGTTGTGCACCATCCCACTGTAGAAGCATTTAATAAAGGCTGCAGTTTTGCACTGTACAGTACTGTATGTATTATTGTGTGTTGATGTTTTGAATTGCTGTTCACTTGAAATGTTTCACCATTGTATTGTACTGTATTTGTAAATAAAAGTTTTTTGTGGCGACTTCAGCAATAAAAGAACTGGTTAATTTATCTCACACTCAGTACTACAAACTGCTTTTTGCTGCCAGACTGCAAAGCCGCATGACCAGCAACATTGTAAAAAAAGAGCAATGAGCGCGCAATTGGCGTGGGAACTTCTGTTCTAGGGCCCCTAGAAATAATATTCTTTATTTTATTTATAAACTCACATTTATAAACCCCTTCACCCACCCCCACTACCCACAATAAAAAATAATCACACACAGCATCCCCGCAATAAATAAATAAATAAATAAATAAATAAATACAAATAAATACATTTGAAATACATTTTTATTCCTAGTGTAGATGTGCAGGGGGTCTCGGGAGCTGAACCGCACTGGTTTTAGGTCGGGGGACCCCCTGCCCCCCGAGATACAGACCCCTTTATGAGGTGCCGGTATCCCTCTGCGTTATAAGTCCCCGATCACGTGACCGCGGCCTGTTAAACCAAGCAGAGGGATACCGGCACCCCCAAAAGGGGCCTGTATCTCGGGGGGCAGGGGGTCCCCGTACCTGAAACCAAAACGTTTCTGCTATGGAGACCCTCTGCACATCTACACTGTGAATTAAACACACACATATATAAAGAATCATTCTTTACCTTAGCGGCTATGTGCTATGGTAAAGAAGCAGCATTTCTGTATTTTTAATAATATTGTACAGTGAGCAGGGGGTTCCCTGAGCCAGAAATCTAAACTCAGGGGGCCCCCTGCTCCTGCTCAATATTATTAAAAGTACAAAAATGCTGCTTCATTACCTTAGCGTATAGCCGCTAAGGTAATGAAGGGGTTAAGGCATAATAACCAATAAATACATTCAATACACTACCCACTACCCATGGCAACCTCCGCTGCTGCTGCTGTAAAACAGAGAAAACAATTAACACTTTCAAAGTAATGTCCCCTAACCCCTTAATCTCCACAGCGGTTATTAACTGCTACACTCATGAAGGGGTTAACCCACCCTCACCCACCACTCGGGGTGCCTACATACCCTCCCACTCTAACCCGCCACCCCGTGAGGCCTAACCACCCTCAACCCTCACCCACTAACTACCCACAAAGGAGGCCTACCCACATACCGTTGGGGAACCCCCCCTACCCCTCACACCCAGTCCCCGCAATAAAAACAATACACAGCCCCACAATAAACATCACTATATTTATTAAATACATTACCCACCCCCTGTGCCCCCCCCCCATAAATACAAGATTTATTCTTTTACATACAGGGTTCATAACGCAGCCCCACGCGAGTCCCCGGTGGGCTAGCAGGGCACCTGGACAGACCTACTGTTTACCAGCTGCCCTTTTATCACAGGTTCTGGAGGCCTGCTGGTGGATCCTGCCAGCACCATGGCCCCCAGGTGGTCTCCTTGTGACACCGTGGGCCACAATTGGGTCCCCACGGTAGGCCCAAGGATGTCTGGGAGCCCCGGGTCAGACCCACAGGTGTCTGCAGGGCCTCGGGTGGTTCCCTCGGGGGTCTGGGGAACTCACGGGTGCTCACTACGGGTCCGCGGTGCCCCCACAGAAGTGGGACCACACATCATCATCCCCGCACCTACGGGTCGGCGGTGCCCCCACAGAAGTGGGACCACACATCGTCATCCCCGCAGACTACGGGTCGGAGGTGCCCCCACAGAAGTGGGACCACACATCGTAATCCCCGCATGTGTCACCCGTGGAACCACCAGCCTGATACCCTTGGGATACCCGAGAATACCCGCAGGTGGTCTCCAGAGGCCCCACGCGGAACCATGGAACCAACCCTGAATGTAAAAAAAATAAACCTGGCCTATACATTCAATACATACACCCTCCCCCCCAACACCTACAGTACAATAATGTGCAAAATAACTATTATCCAGATATGGATAATAGATTATGTGCCCATTATTAAAAACATTAACTAGCATATTCAAATAAATAAAGTACTACTGACCTCATCAATACTAAGTGTCCGTCGCCAGAGCCTTCCTTCTCTTGCCCACACAAGACATAGCCAATACCAAGCCAATACATTGCAAGTACATTCAGATATCAATTAACCCCTTAAACACCTTATCAGACAATAACCGCAAAGGTAATTAAGGGTTTAAGCCACATTGGCCCGATACCCACCCTTCACCCATGAATTTGTACTGTGGCTTCATCATGCAACTATATATATATACTGTATATATATACAGAGAGACAGAGAGAAAGAGAGAGAGAGAGAGATATATACAGTATATAAAAATACACACGTTATATACACACCCATGGTAAACCAATATACAGTACAAATAAATGTAGAAGGGTTATCAAAAGCACTGTCCTACAACCAAACACTTCTCCATACATACACACTAAATTAAAATCAATTTCCTTTAATATTCATAACTGATCTCACAATCTAAATCATCACTAAACCTCTGAAAAGCCATTTAAACAACTTACATTCCAATATAAATGATGCCTAAATATCTATGCACCATATACATTCTGCAAATAAATCAACCAAGTAAACAAAAATCAATTAGCAATCATTATTTACATCCCTAAACAATTCACACTCCCATCAAGAACAATGAAACCATTAACAAATTCACGCCTAGAGCAGAACAATTAAGCCTTTGAAAAAATATATGTACTGACAAAAATACAACCTTTACAACCAAGCCTATCCCTGACCTTCCTCAAACACACAATACAATACCAAGGAATACATCTATCTAATTTTAAAATACTTTAAACTCACATTAAAGCATAGCAGCATACACAAAATAATTTAAAACACATCTAATCCAGCTTTTAAAACAACATAATTTCTTGCCCTGTATGTATATATCTCTCTAGACATATATACATACTGTACATACATACAGTGGCAAGAAATGATATATCACAAAAAAAAAAAAAATACACATGTTAAAAAACCTTTTGAAAAAATTAACAAGTTAAATAAAATACATTTCTTTAGTTCACTTACCCATTACTTGCCCCCACCAACTCCCGTTGCGCAGCTTACTCACGAACCAAACCACGATCAGGAACCCATAAAATAAAAAACCATAAAATAATAAACATTAAACTAAAAATCCAAATCAATCCATGGGTCTTCTACATGTAATCCATCTTCATCTGTATTCTTCTTTCTTCTATCTCCTTCCGGGCGGGGCAGGGCGTGGTCTTCTTTCCATCATCGGCCACGCCCTTGTCTTTTTTCTTCTCCGGAGGTCCTTCCTCCGCGGCGTCTGGCTTCAAAATGAGACGACATAGGCTTTTAAAGGCCTATGACGTCACATTTTGCGTCTTGGTTCCCACGGTCCTGATTGGGCCGTGAAAACCATGTGTTTTGGCCAACAAAAATTAAAATGATGACGTCATCTTAAAGGCAATGAAAGCACAGCCAATCAGAATGGCTTTGCTTCAATTGCATTTAAGATGACGTCATGAAAAGGCACATGGCCGCCCTCACATGGTATGGTAGCCAATCAGAGCGTGGGAACTTTATCCTTACTCTGATTGGCTCTGGTATACCATGTGTCAGGGGCTTGGGGGAGAAATGATGTGACGTCAATGAAAACCTGTCACATGGTATGGTAGCCAATCAGAGCGTGGGAACTTTATCCCTACTCTGATTGGCTCTGGTATACCATGTGTCAGGGGCTTGGGGGAGAAAGGATGTGACGTCAATGAAAACCTGTCACGTGGTACGGTAGCCAATCAGAGTAGGGATGGAGTTCAGAATCTCACATGGGAAGAAGGTCTGATATGGGTCACATGCGACGTGGTATCTCTCTATACCATTATAGACTATCAAATGGGTCTAAAGGCCGTAGAGTGGGTTCTGAGTAAAGATGCAAATAAGGAGTCCTCAGTAAAAGATTTTCTCATATAGGCCATTAGGTATATACTCACCCACAACTATTTCTCACACGAAGGCCAGTATTACCTCCAGACGTGCGGCACTGCGATGGGTACCAGGTTTGCACCTAGTTATGCAAATATATTCATGGGTTTGTGGGAAGAAAATTACATCTTGAACCACAACCCATATGGTGCAAACCTGGTACTATGGAAACGCTACATCGATGATGTGCTGTGCGTCTGGAAGAGTACTCTTGAAGAACTTGAGGCCTTTCAGATCCATCTGAATACAAATGACTATAATATTAAATTCACGTTTAATATTAGTCCGCAATCTATCAACTTCCTAGATCTGACTCTATATATAGTAGACAATGAGATACAGACAAAGACATATTACAAGGAGGTAAATGCCAACTCTTATGTCCTAGCGTCCAGTCACCATCATCCACAATGGATTAAAAACATTCCAAAAGGACAGGCACTTAGAGTCAAACGAAACTGCTCACAAGTGGAAGTATATAACGAACAAATTAAGGATCTGAGCAACAAATTTAAGGATAGGAAATACAACGGTAGACTTGTTAAGAATGCTATTGAACAAGCATACAATACAGATAGAGCATCCTTGATCCATCCCGTCAAAAAAGTAGATGCGAGTACCAACAAGGTATTCCTTCCTTTCATCACGCAATTTAATGGTATGTCTAGAGATATTGTTAGGGTGTTAACCAAACATTGGGGTATCTTACAAGGAGATCCCATCCTACAATCCATACTACCTGACAAACCACACATTGTTTATAGAAAGGCCCAGAACTTAAAATCTTTATTGGCCCCCAGTTGCCCCAAGAAAAAACAGGGACCTGGAGACACTATGTGGCTTAAGGACCTAAAGGGATATTTTCCCTGTAAGAAATGCATTGGGTGCAGTTATGGAACAAAGTGCAAGGAATTCAGATCTAATGTCACCGGTAAAATTTTTGAAATTCGCACTTTCATTAACTGTAAATCCAATTTCTGTGTTTATCTCTTAGAATGTCCCTGTAAGTTACAATATGTGGGAAGAACAGGGAGACCACTAAAAAGGAGATTTGCCGAACATGTGTACAACATCAAGAAAGGTTTGGAGACACATAGTGTGTCCAACCATTTCAAAACACACCATAACATGTCCCCTGAGGGGCTCACATGTATCGGCATAGACTGCCCAAAGGTAGGTGTAAGAGGAGGAGATAGATTGCAGAGAGTTTCCCAACAGGAAACCTTCTGGATCTATACTCTACAAACACTCCAACCTAAAGGGTTAAATATTGATTTTGACCTAGCTTCATTTTTGTAATTTGTCACCTTTGACAACTCACATTATACTCATAATCCATTGCTCTTATCCAGTTTAATCTATAGGTTTTTTATGTGATTTATGTACATTTCCAATGATGCATGGGTCATTTTAAAGTGCTTTTATTTCAAAGTGCTTTCATTTCAAGATGCTTTCTTATAAACCCCGCTGGTTACAATTACCAGGACATTAGGAACATTTTGCATTCAATTAGTCTCAGGTGGTCCCTCCATATAAGGGGTTAACCTGCGGCTATAAAACTGACACGGGATTGATGAGGCTCCACATCCCCTGACGAAGTGACGTTCCCCGTCACGAAATGCGTAGGGAGGAGCCTAAGAAGCAGTGTCTCAGACATCCCAGCTGCCAGTCAAAACTGAAGACGGTGATGTCATCCAACTGCACCGGATACACGCGAGGTACACGCGGTACCGGGAAGGACTCTCAGTGACTGAGGCGGCTGCTGTGTGTGCTGGGCCGGGCACTTCTTTATTGTTTTTACACTCACCTTCTCTTGTGAGTATTTTATTTGTGTTTTAGGAAGGCGTCGTTAAAAGTTTTTTTGTGCTGCGCAATCCCCTGTCCCTCTTTGTTTCTTACCGGAGAAAAAGGTGCAGGATTCCTAAAGACAAGATCTGAAGAGACAGCTTTTCAAGACCCACGGAGGCTAAGGACACCACGAGGGGTTCGTGCCATACCAGAGGCTTCCGGGGCCAGGAAGGCTTAAAGCACAGTTTCTCTCCCCTGCATGCGATCTAGCTACTTCTAGTAAGTAGGCATTTCAGTGAACCCAGCATTCAGAATATAATTATTGTCTGTTTAAATATACTGCGCAATGTTTGTTCTTTCTGCTTAATATCTCATATATGCAGGATTAATCCCATCCCATGAGAAGAACTGGTTTTTGCCCCTATGAACTGTGAACTGAGTTCATTTCACACCGGCCACTCAAGGTTGTAGAATTGGGACTATCATTCACTTCATCCATTTATTTTGGACTTTAATCACACTCACTTATGCGCCAGGTTTTGTATCTATTTTTGTATATATTTATCTCTTTAAATTAATATTCTGTGTCAATGTAGGCAAATCAAATAATAGCTGGAAGCCATTAGTAGGGGCAAATGAAAGACCTTTGCTTAATATTTTCTTAATATTAAAATTTTCTTTTTGATTTGTAGAAAACACCTTTGAAGACAGATTATAAACTCCACTGTAAAAAATGTTTATTGAGAATATCTTTCTATTGTATCTCTCCTTTCCTTGCTTAAAGTAGTTGCAACTTAATTTTTATGCTTAGTGGGGATGCCATTCACACCCTCTCTCTTAGAGAACCAGAATCTACTGTTTCTGTGTATTGTTTTTATTTAGGACTTCATACATCACTGTCACTAATAGTGGGATTCACTAATTGTATCTAAACCTGATTAGTGCACCTCTGAGTTCAGTACAACAGACCAGGTACTCCCCTCTTTGATTACCTATACAGACAGTCTCTTTTTCCCCGGGACAGTAAGCCCTAGATGACAGGTGTGCATATCAGCATTGTGGTCTGATTTTTATTAAAATGTTATTACTTAGGCTAAAGGGATTGTGCACTCTTTTTTTCTGCTATTCATATATATATAGTCATGTGAAAAAGAAAGTACACCCTCTTTGAATTCCATGGTTTTACATTTAACAATCATCTGGTCCTTGGCAGGTCTAACAATTAGATAAATACAACCTCAGATGAACAACAACACATACCGTGTCATGATTTATTTAACAAAAATAAAGCAAAAATGGAGAAGCTATGTGTGAAAAACTAAGTACACCTTACTGCTTCCATATTAATTAAAATTCTAAGTAGCAGACAGGTGCTGCTAATCAAATGCCCTTTATTAATTGATCATCAGCAAATGTAACCACCTCTATAAAAGCCGAAGTTTTAGCAGTTTGCTGGTCTGGAGCATTCAGGTGTGTGTTAACACAATGTCAAGGAGGAAAGACATCAGCAATGAACTTAGAGAAGCAATTGTTGCTGCCCATCAATCTGGGAGGAGTTATAAGGCTTTTTACAAACAATTTAAAGTCCATCATTCTACAGTAAGAAAGATTATTCAAAGTGGAAAACATTCAAGACGGTTGCAAATCTTCCCAGGAGTGGGAATCCCAGCAAATTCACCCCAAGGTCAGAACGTGCAATGCTCAGAGAAATTGCAAAATACCCAAGAGTTACATCTCAGACTGTACAAGCCTCAGTTAGCATGTTAAAAATTAAAGTTCATGACAGTACAATTAGAAAAAGACTGAAAAGGTATGATTTGTTTGGAAGGGTTGCCAGGAGAAAGCATCTTTTCTCTAAAAAGAACATGGCAGCACAGCTTAGGTTTGCACTGTTGCATCTGGACAAACCACAAGACTTCTGGAACAATGTCCTCTGGACAGACAAGACCAAAGTGGAGATGTTTGGCCATAATGCACAGCACCACGTTTGGCGAAAACCAAACACAGCATATCAGCACAAACACCTCATACCATCTGTCAAGCACGGTGGTTGAGGGGTGATGATTTGGGCTTGTTTATGCGCCAGAGGACCTGGGAACCTTGCAGTCATTGAATCGACCATGAACTCCTCTGAATAGCAAAGTATTCTAGAGTCAAATGTGAGGCCATCTGTCCGACAGCTAAAGCTTGGCTGAAATTGGATCATGCAACAGGACAATGATCCCAAGCACACCAGCAAATCTACAACAGAATGGCTGAAAAAGAAAAGAATCATGGTGTTGCAATGGCCCAGTCAAAGTCCAGACCTCAACCTGATTGAAATGCTGTGGCTGGACCTTAAGAGAGCTGTGCATAAACAAATGCCCACAAACCTCGATGAATTGAAGCAATGTTGTAAAGAAGAGTGGGCCAAAATTCCTCCACAACGATGTGAGAGACTGATAAAGTCATACAGAAAACAATTACTTCAAGTTATTGCTACTAAAGGTTGTACTACAAGCTATTGAATCATAAGGTGTACTTGGTTTTTCACACATGGCTTCTCCATTTTGGCTTTATTTTTGTTAAATAAATCATGACATGGTGTAAAATGTCATGTGTTGTTTTTCATCTGAGGTTGTATTTACCTAATTTTAAGACCTGCTAAGGAACAGATGATTGTTATTATGTCCTGATATGTAAAACCATGGAATTCAAAGAGGGTGTACAGTACTTTCTTTTTCACATGACTATAAATATATATATATATATCTATATAGATATATATATACGTAGAGGTATCAGTACCGTGTTAGCCGAGCTTCAATAATCAAAAAATAAATAGATGATACCGTTCTGTGGCTAACGAAATGCTTTTATTTGTGCGAGCTTTCGAGATACACTGACCTCTTCTTCCGGCGATGTTACAATGAATGAAGCAAGCAAAGGGTATACTTAAAAACAGTGTCTCTTGGAATGTTATCTGTGCTTGTCTCTCACATACAGATAGAGTCCGCATACACACTTCTAATATAGGAAATTCATAGGCTATATAATATACTCTAAGTAATAGAGAATGGTCGGTGGTCAGAGACAAAAGTAGATATAGCACAAACAAGACAAGAAATTGTCTCAGTCTCAGAAACGAGCACTCAGAATATCCACTAGAGAAATAAACAAACTTTAATGTCTTCACTTATAACATGTTAAAAACATATCAAACCAAACAGGGGGGGTTGGGGGGCAGGACCCACAATAAACACAGTGTGCAAATAGATCAAAACTAACAGGCTAGGTTTACTGCACCATTATCCTAAATAGGAGTTGATGCTAGAGATATATTATGCAGACCTAAGGAAAAAGTAAAATTTTCCTAGGTACGCAAAATCGTCTGGTCAGCAATGTAATAAACAGGCCTACGGACATAATCCAACTACCAATTTTTCAACATATATACTGAACATCATGCATAAAATAAAGAGATGTGAATCACATAATTAGCACATAGAAAGTGAATCTCCACGGATATAAGAGAGACAAAAACAGTCTCAATTGCAAAGTATCAGAGGAATTCCCTAACTTGCTATAAAGCAGAGAATAAGGTACAATTATATCCAATGAATCCAGAGCTTGAGCTAAACCTCATGTTGTAATTAGGGGAAAAAGAGAAACAATGTTCAACCCCCACAGAGAAGTCATGAGTACACAGGAGAAAAAGAGTTGTATAGTATCTCCAAATATACTTATCCATTAGGGTGATGAAAGTCATGAAAGAAAAAGTCCTCAGGTCCGCACACCAATATACAGTGGCGGCCCGCTTTAGTCTAATGCGGCCGCCACCGCGGGTAATTTAAAACCGCGTGAAGACGCGGCTGTTTTGTTTTTTTTCCCGCGCGTCACTGGTGAGCCGGTCACGTGCCGGTCAGGGTTCCGCCGGCATCCCGAAGCCGCCGGCATCCGGAAGATGGAGGTGATGGAGGTTGAAGGCGGGGTACGGCGGGGTACGGCCCAGTGACGCGTTGGGTACTGTCCCTGCGACTGGGATCGGGAGAAGCAGAGGCGGCTGGCGAAGATGCGGCTAGAGAAGATGCGGCTGGTGCACGGCCAAGTTCGGCGCCAGCCGAAAAAAGCCCCAGCACGGACCAGGTAAACGTGAGAATAAAGCTGGCCGCAGCAGTAGCACTGGTTTAAGTGTCTGAGTCACCGCCGTATGCTCCCACTCAACACGTGTTTCACCCCATGGCTTCTTCTTCTTCAATAGATATAGATATTGTGACAAACGCCCCTCTTTTGTAGCGCTGACGTCTGTCTGGGTTCTTCCCAACACAGTCTTCTAGGGTTATTTATACAAAAACAGGATCATGCAAAGTATTACATTGCTTAACTCAGGCTTCTGCCTGCTTTATTTTTATCCAAATAAGGGACTGCAGCTTTAACATGTGTAGGTTAGAGGCACTCAGAAATTTTCATTCAGCGGTTCACTTATATCAGTGTCATAGTATTTCCCACACTGTTATTTCAAATAGCAAGAAACCAAATTATATAAACAAAATCCTATCCCTTTCAGGGATCTAACTACACATCAGAATCAGTCTCTCTAACAGCTGCTGGCCAACTAACCTGGTTCCCCAGCTTAAATCAATGCCCTCTCATTTAGGGTCAAAAGATACAGCACAGTCTTTTAGCAACAGCAGTAAACATTTGTTTTGTCTTATCTGTTCGTGGTGGGAACTTGGTCCCAAGTGTCCAGGCAAATCCTCTGGTACTGTGATACTTGGAGGGGCCATCCACCCCGAACTGGATTCTGGGGAGCAGCGATACCCCCAGCCTCCAGGCTCTAAGGAGAGAGAGTGAAATGCAAAACCTTTCTGCTCTAAATACCTGTGCATGTGATTAGAAGAGCAGGTGAGGGAGAACTAGAGCCATTGTAATCTGTGGTCTGGATTTTCCATCCAGCTGCCTGAGTTAATGGGAAGCTGTGGAACGGATCATTTTTAACTATTCCTGCACTTTCTGACCTAAAATGAGGCAGAAAGCTGCCTAACATCTTTGGACTATGTCACTATATATATATATATATAATCTATCCTAAAATATATACTGTACAGTACATTTAAATTGAAAAATGTAAAACATTCTAGATATTACTTTTATTTAATGCTATCCAATGCTACAGTGTATTGATATAGGGAAATTCTCATATGATACAGAATACATATACTGTTCAATAAATCTTGTCGGTAACCTTTTTTCTAGCATCACAAAGGCAGTGGAGATATCAATTAATAAAGGCAAAGAGGGAGCATAATTTATAATTAACTAGCAAGTGGTTTTAAACAAACACCAGCACAGTCTAATAGCCAGTAGAAAAATAACTAGTGTTGATTTGTCCCTTGACAAATTAATAGACTACTTATCAATGACAAGGTTACATAATAAAACTGCTAAATAAATAATCATCAAGTTAAAGTGTACAGTAGCAGATCTTTAACAAGCTTGATCTGAAACACTTGACAACCAACAGACTCTGAAGAGATTCAATGCTAGCAAAACATATATTACACATACTGTACTGTATAAGGAGGAAACATTTTCAGTGGAAGAAAAATATTTCTTGAATTAAATATGAAATAGTCTTGTAGGTTTAAGAAGAGATGTGCCATTTTTGCCAATACTCAATATACAGTACAATAAAACCAATAAATCTCTACAAATGTAGAGAAGACAAGGAACCATACAACATTAAATATAGAGATGCTTTTATTAGAAAATAGTACATGTATGTATGTATGTATGTATGTATGTTTGTATGTATGTATGTATGTCTTTATTTATATAATGCCATTAATGTACATAGCGCTTGACAGTAGTAATACACACGACAATCATATAAATAACAAAAAATATAAATAACACATAATGGGAAGAAGTGCTTCAGACATAAACATAATACTTACTGTAGGACTGTAGGAACAGGAGTCCCTGTTCTGAAGAGCTTACAATCTAATTAACATTATATTAATAACAAATATAACTGGCATTTGATATATATATATATATATATATATATATATATATATATATAAAAATGAAAATGTATGTCATTAAATTGATTAGCTACGATCTTAATTTAACAAGTACAGTAAATTGTATTGTATGTCTTTATTTATATAGCGCCATTAATGTACATAGCGCTTCACAGTAGTAATACAGGGGAGTAATCAAATAAATAACAGATACTATAAATAACAGGTTATGGGAATAAGTGCTTCAGACATAAAAGTAACTTTAAGGAAGAGGAGTCCCTGCTCAGAGGAGCTTACAATCTAATTGGTAGGTAGGGAGAACGTAAAGAGAAAGTAGGAGGTCATTCTGGTAAGTGCGTCTGCAGGGGGCTAAGCTTTATTTATCATGTGTCTAGTATTATCCACCGTGCTATTCATATGCTTCTTTAAGCAAGTGTATCTTAAGGTGGGTCTTAAAGGTGGCTAGAGAGGCTGCTAGTCAGGTATTGAGGGGAAGGGTATTCCAGAGGTGCGGAGCAGTCAGCGAAAAAGGTTTAAGGCAAGAGAGGGCTTTAGATACTAAGGGGGCAGAAAGAAGACATCCTTGAGAAGAACGCAAAAGTCGGGATGGTGCATAACGAGAAATTAGGGCTGAGATGTAAGGAGGGGCAGAAGAGTGTAAAGCTTTAAAAGTGAGTAGAAGGGATCGGGGGACACGCGCCTCACAGCGGGTGCCCGTCACCCCGGATCCCAGTACTGCCGCTCATCCCAGGCCCCCTCCCCGTCAGCTCCTTACCCGCTCCGGTCAGACACCACGCCACTCCTCCGCGGCACACGCCGCCTCTGCCCACACGCTGCAGGGGCTCGTGCGGGAGTGTTACAGGGCGCACACCTGTCCACTTCTACACTCCTCCTGCAGCCTTGGCTCCACCTCCCAGCAGCTGGAGGCTATTCTCACTAGGGAACACCACACCAGGCATCCTAACCTATGCCTGGGACCGCTCAATCAAGCCCCCGCACCGCCTCTTGCTGCCATTGGTTTTCCGGCATTTATAGTTCCTGTCTGCCCTCTCCTTCCTCGCTCTGCATAGTTTTCCTGTGGCTCTTGTTGTACACAGCCTGTGGCTCTCTTTTGTGTTGCAGCTCTCGCTCCAGTCCCTGCCCTCGTTTGATACCCTTGGATTTGATCTCGGCTCTCATTAGACTTTGTGTACCTCGCTACTCCCTGCACTCGACTTTGGACCTCACTATGCTTCTCTCTCCTGCCCCTGACCTACGGCTTTCGGATCTTTACCCTCGGACCTCTGGCACCCCGGACGCGGCAAGTATCAGGCTAACCCTTTCTCACCAGGCCCAGCAACGCATCATACCACACTCCGGGCATGCCCTCACTACTGTGGGTGCGTGTTATACCCTTACCAACCTCGGTATTGGGGACTGGCCAGGTCTGCGGGCAGTCAAGCGTTACATTATGCAGAGCGCACCAAATGCAGACCCCCCTGAGGTGGGCCAAGGTGTGTGCATGGATCACTGGCAATTCCTGAGCGATCAAGTAACGGCCGTGGCACAGCAACTTTCAAACCTTTCCCTGCGGAACCCGCCAGTTGCACCGTCCCCTTCTGCCCCAGTACCTATGGGCATCTCGGAGCCACGTATCCCACCACCCAACCGGTATGCCGAAGATCCCCTTACTTGCCGGGGATTCTTGAACCAATGTGACGCCCAGTTCGAGATGTCCCCGTCTCGGTTTCCCACAGATTGCTCTAAGGTGGCCTATATCTACGCCCTGCTGACGGGCGATGCTCTCGCTTGGGCTTCGCCTCTCTGGGAACACAGATCTGAGATAACGCAGGATTACCCCAGATTTCGGAGAGAATTCCAGCAGGTCTTTGATACGCCAGCGCGGAGGGAAACTGCCGCCTCTTCCTTTTTTCATCTCTCCCAGGGTCGCAGGTCGGCTGCAAGATATGCGGTGGAGTTCCGCACAATCGCTCCGGAGACTCGGTGGAATGATGAAGCCCTTTCCGCTGCATACTGGCAGGGATTGTCCGAATCCCTCAAGGACGATCTGGCAGCTCACGCTCATCCCTCATCTTTAGAGGATCTCATTACCCTCAGCATCCGGGTGGACCAGCGCATTCAAGAGAGACACCAGGAGCACCAGCATCCCCGATTTATGTCGCCCACGCCTGCTTCTCCTAGGTCTCCTCCCTTGGCTTTTCCAGTGTTGGACGCTCCTGAACCGATGCAGATCGGTAGTCAACAGCTCCGGACCGCTGAAAGAACACGCCGCTGAAATGATGGCCTCTGCTTCTACTGTGGTTCCCCGGACCACCAAGTACGTCACTGTCACCTGAGACCGGGAAAGAAGAACGCCCAGTAAAGGTTGAGGTAAAGGTTAAAAATGGTTTTACTGGGTACCATCTCTCCTTAGCCCGCTCCTGCCAAAGAGCTCCTGAAGAGAATTCTTTTGCCTATAACCCTCGAGGGTCCCAATGTCCGGATAGCGCTGGCAGCATTCATCGACTCCGTGTCTGGTGGCAACTTCCTGGATCACGACTATGCCTGCAACAACCAAATTCCATTAGTCAAGAAGAAGGCACCCATCGGCCTTGAGGCCATTGACGGCAGACCTCTCCAACCAGTGTTCATTATATGGGAATCTGTTCCCCTCACACTCACCACCGCGGACGGTCACACTGAGGTCATCATCTTCGATGTCTTCCACTCACCTACAGTCCAGGTCATTTTTGGATTGCCGTGGCTCCAGCTTCACAACCCGCGTGTCGATTGTACGGACGAATTGCTGATCCAGTGGGGTCCTACCATGAAGGAGGCTGTCCTACCCCCCGTTACCGTGCTTGCTGGCCTCGACACCTGAAGTATACCATGATTTTTTGGATGTCTTCAACAAGACCCAGGCTGAGGTCTTACCGCCTCATCGTTCATACTGCACCGACACACTTTATTCGAGCAAATACCCAGTATGTACCTGGCAGATACCTGGAATGCGCCGCTCCTCACCTCTGACAAGCCCCGTTGCATTTGCCTTCCCAGCCTGGGTTCATGCCTGGCTGACGGGCGGCTGATCTGTTAAATGATAATGATTAGGATTTAATAGGCTGCAATGCTTCGCGTGTCTACCAGATGGCATAAATTCATGAATTGTAATGCAGTATATATATATATATATATATACTGTGCAGTATTGCAGCCAGTGGGAATAAAATGCTTCAATCCCTGCCTGGAAAATAACCCAATGCACTCGGGCAGAAAACAGTCACAAACCTCAATACACCCGGGTATACCCGAATTCGTGGGACTAGCCGAGCTCGAATAAACTGTGTCGCCAGTGTATGACTGCCCCATAGAATTAGTTCCTGGAGCCACACTCCCTAAGTCTAAATCATATCCCCTCTCCATGCCCGAGACCAAGGCTATGATGACTTACATCCAGGAGAATCTCAAGAGAGGTTTTATTCGGAACTCCACTTCCCAGGCCAGGGCAGGATTCTTCTTCATGAAGAAGAAGGATGGCTCCTTAAGACCCTGTATCGACTTTCATGGGCTTAACAAGATCACAGTTAAGAACCGGTACCCCCTTCCTCTAATTTCGTAACTCTTTGACGGCTCCAAGGAGCCTCTGTATTCTCCAAACTGGACCTGAGAGGATCTTACAAGCTAATCCGAATACGCGAGGGTGACGAGTGGAAAACTGCATTCAACACATGCACGGGCCATTATGAATATCTAGTGATGCCGTTCGGCCTCTGCAATGCCCCAGCTGTCTTCCAAGAATTTATGAATGACATCTTCCGGGACATTATGGGTAATTTCGTCATAGTATACCTAGACGACATCCTCATTTTCTCCAAAAACCTTGAGGAGCACATTCATCACACCAGGGTGGTCCTCGCTCGGCTTCGTGCAAATAGCCTCTACGCGAAGATGGAGAAATGTCTCTTCCACCAATCATCCACAGCCTTCCTAGGCTATATAATTTCCGACAAAGGCTTCACCATGGATCCTGAGAAATTGAAGGCTGTTCTAGATTGGCCGTTACCGAACTCCCTAAAAGCCGTCCAGCGTTTCCTTGGGTTCTCAAACTACTATTGGAAATTCATCCGTAATTTTTCCACTATCGCTTTACCCATTACCGCTCTTACCAAGAAGGGGGCTGACCCATCAGCATGGTCCCCTGACGCCATCAAAGCCTTCGAGTTACTCAAAAGAGCCTTCGTCTGTGCCCCC
Organism: Ascaphus truei; assembly: GCF_040206685.1. Lineage (NCBI taxonomy): Eukaryota > Metazoa > Chordata > Amphibia > Anura > Ascaphidae > Ascaphus > Ascaphus truei. The sequence goes on along the minus strand of NC_134486.1, from coordinate 91,504,769 downwards.
ATCCTTCATCACCCGGACACATCTCTTCCCTTCACCCTTGAAGTTGACGCTTCCGATGTTGAAGCCGGGGCAGTACTCTCGCAAAGGTCCTCACCTCAAGAAAAACTCCATCCTTGTGGGTTCTTTTCAAGGAAATTCTGTTCGGCCGAGAGAAATTATGATGTCGGGAACCGAGAACTCTTGGCAATCAGGTTAGCCTTGCAAGAATGGAGACACCTCCTCGAGGGTACCAAAGAGCCAGTGGCAATTCTCACCGATCACAAAAACTTATTGTACATTGAGGGGGCTCGTCTTCTGGGATCCCGTTAAGAACGTTAGGCACTTTTTTTTCCTGATTCAATTACACAATTTCGTATATTCCGTTTACCAAGAATATCAAGGCCGATGCACTTTCTCGCCAGTTCTCTACTGAGGAAGGATCTAATGAATCTTCGGAGACCATTCTGCCTGACAAATACATAATTTCTGCCAATACTTTCGATATCCTGGATGAGATCACCAAAGCCCATGCTCATATCCCTAGGAGATTAAAGGTGCCAGAAGGACGTCTGTATGCTGCTTCACGTTTTTGCCACAAGATCCTGGAGTGGGGGCATTCTTCCAGATCAGCGGCCATCCGGGGTTCAAAAGGACAGTGGATTTAATCAAATGGACCTTTTTGGTGGCCTAGAATGAGCAAAGACATTTTTGATTTCACGAGAGCTTGTCCGGTGTACGCTCAGAGCAAGTCCGCCCGACACAAACCATCTGGGCTTCTCCTGCCCCTTCATATCCCTGAACGGCCTTGGAAACATATATCCATGGACTTTATTGTGGAACTCCCCCCCTCTAAAGGGATGAATACAATCCTTGTAGTTGTGGACAGATTTTCCAAGCACACAGACTTTGTACCCCTCAAGGGTCTTCCCAATTTGGCTACCTTGGCCGACATATTTTCTAAAGAGATTTTCAGGCTACACGGCGTTCCACTCACCATTGTCTCAGACAGGGGCACACAATTCATTTCTAAGTTTTGACGAGCTTTCTCTCAGAGACTTGGCATATCACTCCTCTTTTCCTCGGGTTATCACCTACAGATCAAAGGCCAGAAGGAGAGAATGAACCAGACCTTGGAGCAGTATCTTAGATTTTTCGTGTCGGAATCTCAAGACAACTGGGTGGATCTATTACCCTGGGCGGAGTTCGCGATTAATTTGCTGAGGAATGAATCCACACAAGAGTCGAATTTCTCCATTAATTATGGGTTCCACCCTAGCAGTCTTCCCCTCTCTTCCTTTCCATCTGGTGTACCGGCAGCAGATATCCAAGTTTCTAATTTACAAGTCTCCTGGAAAAGGATCCAAAAAGCCTTGCAAGGGGACGTCCAAAAACAAAAGGCCCAAGCAGATCGGCGACATCAGGTGGCACCGGAGTATAAACCTGGGGACAGAGTCTGGCTTTCCTCTAAAAATATCAAGCTTAAAACTCCTTCTCAGAAGCTTGTGCCCAGATTCTTGGGTCCCTTCAAGGTTCTCGAACGGATCAACCCGGTAGCGTATCGGCTTTCGCTACCTTCCACCATGAGGATATACTCAGTGACAAACGTTTTCCTCCTGAAGCCCTTCTTCCAGAATGTACATTTTCCGGACCGTCCTCATAGACCCAACCCCGTTGTGATACAGGGGCAACAAGAATTTGAAGTCCAGTCCATTCTCGATTCACGACTTTCCAGGGGCAAACTTCAATTACTCGTTCATTGGAAGGTATATGGTCCGGAGGAATGTTCTTGGGTACCTTGTCATCACATTCACGCCCCAGCTCTACTTAAACAATTTCGTCAGAAATTTCCTCACAAACCTTGGGAGGATCGTCCGGATTCCGATCCTCAAGGGGGGGTACTGTAAAGGATCGGGGGGGACGTGCCTCACAGTGGGCCCCCGTCACCCCAGCTCCCAGTACTGCCGCTTGTCCCAGGCCCCCTCCCCGTCAGCTCCTTACCTGCTCTGGTCGGGCTCCACCGTGGCACACGCCGCCTCTGCCCACATGCTGCAGGGGCGCGCGCGCAGGAGTGTTACACGGCACCCACGAACCTGTCCTCTTCTACACTCCTCCTGCAGCCTTGGCTCCACCTCCCAGCAGCTGGAGGCTATTCCCACTAGGGCACACCACACCAGGCATCCTAACCTATCCCTGGGGCCGCTCAGTCAAGCCCCCGCTCCGCCTCTTGCTCCAATTGGTTCTCCGGCATTTATAGTTCCTGTCTGCCCTCTCCTTCCTCGCTCTGCATAGTTTTCCTGTGGCTCTTTTTTTACGGAGGTATATGCCTGGCTGTCTTTTGTGTTGCAGCTCTCGCTCCAGTCCCTGCCCTCGTTTGATACCCTTGGATGTGACCTCGGCTCTCGTTAGACTTTTTGTACCTCGCTACTCCCTGGACTCGGCTTTGGACCTCACTACACTGCTCTCTCCTGCCCCTGACCTATGGCTTTTGTATCTTTACCCTCGGACCTCTGGCACCCCGGACGCGGCAAGTATCAGGCTAACTCTTTCTCACCAGGCCCGGCAACACATCATACCACACTCCGGGCATGCCCTCACTTCGGTGGGTGCGTGTTATACCCTTACCCACCTCAGTATTAGGGACTGGCTAGGGTCTGCAGGCAGTCAAGCATTACAGTGAGGAGGAAAATTGAGTGTGAGATGCGGGATTTAATCGGAAGCCAGGAGAGTAATTTCAGGAGGGGAGACGTGGAGACAGATTGAGGAAAGAGCAGAGCGATTCTGACAGCAGCGTTAAGGATAGATTTTAAGGGAGACAGGTGAGAGGCAGGAAGGCCGGACAGCAGGAGGTTGCAGTAATCAAGACGGGAGAGAATGAGGGCCTGAGTCAGTTTTAGCAGTCGAGCAACAGAGGAACAGGCGTATCTTTGTGATATTACAGAGAAAAAAGCGACAGGTTTTAGAAATGTTTTGAATGTGAGAGGAGAATGTGAGAGAGGAGTCAAGTGTGACCCTTAAGCAGCATGCTGGGGCTACTGGGTGAATGATCGTACTTCCAACAGTAATGTGGAAGGCGGTAGTAAGGCCAGGTTTGGAAGGAAGTATAAGGAGCTCTCTTTTTGCCATGTTGAGTTTAAGGCGGCAGAGGGCTATCCAGGGTGATATAGCAGAGAGACATTCAGAAACTTTGCTTTGTACAGCAGGTGTAAGGTCGGGGGTTGAAAAGTACATTTGTGTGTCGTCAGCATAGAGGTAATATTTAAACCCGAGATGTTATTAGGTCACCTAGAGAGAGTATGTACAGAGAAAAGAGAAGAGGTCCCAGGACAGAGCTTTGGGGTATCCCCAATGAGAGATCATTAGAGGATGAGGAGGTGTTAGCAGAAGAGACACTGAAACTACGATGGGAGAGGTAAGAGGAGATCCAGGATAGAGCTTTGTTCCGAATACCAAGAGTATGAAAGATGTGAAGGAGAAGAGGGTGGTCCACGGTGTCAAATGCTGCAGAGAGGTTGAGCAATATGAGCAGAGTGTAATGACCTCTGTCTTTGGCAGCATGGAGGTCATCAGTTATTTTAGTGAGGGCTGTTTCCGTGCAGTGAGCAGTGCGAAAACCATATTGTAGAGGGTCTAGGAGAGAATAGGTGTTGAGAAAATGGAGCAAGCGGGAGAAAACAAGACGTTCAAGGAGTTTAGAGGCAAAAGGCAGGAGGGAGACAGGTCAATAGTTAGAAAGACAGGTAGGGTCAAACTTGCTGTTTTTGAGAAATGGTATAACTGTTGCATGTTTGAAGGGGGAGGGAAAGGTACCAGAGTAGAGGGAGGAGTTAAAAATGTGTGTGAGCGTAGGGATTATAGTAGGATCAAGAGGTTTTAGGAGATTGGAGGGAATGGGATTAAGAGAGCAAGTGGTAGAGGAGAAGAGGAGATCAACAATGACACATCCTCTGAGACAGTGGAAAAAGAGTCAAGGAAGGCAAGAGCAGAGTTAGGAAAGGTGTAAGATGGGAGGAAGAAACAGAGGGGATGTTCTGGCGTATGGATTCCACCTTTTCCGTAAAAGAGTCAGCAAAGTCCTGAGCTGAGATGGAGGAAGAAGAGGCAGATGAGGGTGGTTTGAGTAGAGAGTCAAAGACAGAGAAGAGTCAGCGTGGGTTAGACTTGTGCATGTTGATTAGAGAAGAAAAGTAGGCTTGTTTAGCTTGCGAGAGGGCAAGTTGAAAAGGATAGCATAAATTTGTAGTGAAGGAAGTCTGCGAGAGTATGAGATTTCCTCCAGAGGCGTTCAGAGGAATGAGTGGAGGAATGCAGCATGCACGTGTGTGAATTTAGCCAGGGTCTGGGGTTAGAAGGGCAAGGACGGCAGAGAGAAAGCGTGGCATGTAGATCAAGAGAGGAGGATAAGGCAGAGTTGTAGTTCCTGACCAGGTTGTCAGGGTCTGTAGCAGAGCTGAGAGAGGAGAGGGAGGAGCATAAAGTGTACTCAGTCTGGTAGGTTAATAGAGCACAGGGTTTGGCAGAACCGAGGGCTAGATGGAGGTGGAGAAGGGGAGAAGCGAGATAGAGAGAATGAGATGAGGTGATGATCAGAGAGAGGAAAAGGGGAAATGGAGAAATCAGAGAGAGATCATTTTTTAGTGAAAATCCATCTTTGTGGGTGCTGCCTGCAGTCCATTGTTGAAGGCCAAAAGAAGAGGTTAGAGAAAAAGCGGTTAGAAAGGTTAGAGAGAAATTCAAATGTGAATTGAATTTCAGAGGAGGGCTGGCTGTTTGTCTTCACATGAAGTAAAAGTTGAAAAATCTGATTGGGAGTTTAGCCACTGGTATTTCACTATGGGCGGTTTTGTGTGGGAGAGGGAGGATTGGTTTGTCTATGCATGCAGTTGATAGTGTAGGCAAATTGTGTCAGTATTGTGGCCAAATCCTACATCACTAATGTCAGCACTCAATAGATGTAAATATTATAAAAGACACAGCCCATTGCTTTTACAATGTTTTGGTGTTACAATGTTTTATTTCAGTGAAACGCCCATAGTATAAACATATAATAATGTAAATATCTCTATTTGCCTACTCCAATTAAAATATTAAAAAAGTAGAAAATATTAATAAACAAGGTTAGTCGGAAAAAGTTGAACTTTGATATTTATTAGTCTTTGATCGACATCTTCTTCTGGCAATCTCTTGTTCTGCTTCATTCTGTAAAATAATTGTGACATTGTTACTATTATATTTGGGACAAAGGCTACATTTTTAAAGTTTCCAATAAATGAGCTCCACATCAGAACCAACGCTAATACCACCCTAGCCCCTGTTGGCATTGGAAGAACTCTTAAGGCTAGCGAAACAAAGAGGGAGGATACACAACACATATTTTAAAGGACAACCCCAAATTCTAATTATAGAAAAGTATATTGGATAACCACTAAGAGCCGGCAACTTGTGGGGACGATATACATTAAAGGGGAAAGTAATTTTTATTACAAAATTACAAAAATGGCTACAGTCTCTAGTTTAGAAAGCTTTTTAGCAGCTTATATAACAAAGCATAAAAGTTCAGACTTTGCATGTGATACTAAAAGTCAAAATAATCCTTGGACATATGTTCAGGAAATATTTGATCAAGAGATAAGTATCTCTAAGAAAAATAAAAAATTTAAGGGCAAAGCAGTTGCAAGTATGTATGCAGGATGCTTGACAATGAATGCCAAAATGGAACATTTTGAAATAGCACTTCAAAATTGTAAAGCCCAAAATATAAATTATGAAAAGGAGATTGACAAATTAGAAAATCAAGTCATGGCTCTAACAACTCTTAATGAAGTTGTACAGTCCTCACAAGAGGAAAATTTCAAAAATCATAAAATTACACCAAAAGAGGTATTAGATTGTAAGCAAACATTAATTAATGTAGAAACTGAAAGAGACCACATAATAAGTGCTTACAAAGTAATTCAGGATCAAGTTACTGAATTGAAATAGGGCAAATGTATTGAGCATATCCATGTAAACACAAACAATCCCAGCTGCTTCAAACAATCTCTATTTTGAAGGGACAGAAATCCAAAGCAGACAGATTGGGATATAATGCCTCTGCTCCCACACATGCACATGAAGTGGAGGATTGGGATCTTATGGGTAGTGAGCATGGAGATATTTGGGAAGAGGATTCTACTGTATCAATTCTTCATTTACCCATTAACATGGGGGAAATAATTGATGCACAGGCCACATGGGGATTGTTCAATAACAATATACCCACAGGATATGGTTTATCAAGATTCCAGGGAGATAGATACAGGAAAACTCCTATCTCTGTGAGAACATGCCTATTCTCATCTATTGAGGGGAATAAGACCTGTTTGGGGTTTGATAGTGTCTGTAAAGCCATATACCCTGCCCACAATGTTCCTTACCCCACACAACCCTTAAAAACACTTATTGGTGTTGCTGACTTAATTGGCAAATTAAAGTCAGAGGAACACCACATCATATCACATGCAGTCAATGTCCTGCCGAGATGTGAGTTACTGGGTATTATAAATTCAAATGTCCGAGTGCAAGTCTTACAATTAACCATTGACATGCATATGAAAATTCAAATTGTGGACATGTCAGTTACACAGTCTGTTGCACTAATTCCTCTCCCAAATGAACCTGGGCTACTTGAATGTATGCTGGATTTGACTAACCTTCTACTTTTGCAGATTGTCCCCAGCACAGATGACAGGATGGTGGTTATTCCAGACTCACATTCAATCTCTACCATAAAACCTAACTGCCGAATATGATTTATTTAATATTATTGCCGCTCATCAAGACAAGCATCAGTTAGAGTCCATGCTTGAGAGACACTGTGACGCATTTGCGGAGTATAAACATGACTGTGGTCGAGTTGACACCTTGATAGACATGACTGGTATTGTTCCGGTTCCACTGAAACAATATAGATTCCAAAAGGTAGCTGTCAGGTTTATAAGAGAGACCGTTCACTCATTCCAGAGAAAAATGACATTGCTGACTCTTTGGCCAAACAAGGAGCACAAGTGGCGGGGGAGAATTGGAAAATCCCACAGATTAATGAAAATTTGTGCTCCATGGGTTGTGCCATAACAAGACCCCATCAATGTCCCAGACATTTCAGCATTTCTTAAATGTAATAGATCAAAGAAATTCAATACTAATTCATTTCACTTTCTTCCTTTATTTCTTATTATTATTCATATTTGCTACAGGGCAATGAAAGTCATCATTATGATAATATTCATGTACTTGCGCATTGGTGTCATCTCTGTTCCTCTTCTTGGTATCCGGATAGAGTAGAGTCCAGTCCAATGTGATGAGGCATGTTCAATTCTACTCCCTGTCTCAGCATTTGGAACAAGTGGTGAAAAAGTGTCCTGGTGGTGTCCAGGTGACAAGACCAACAACACAGGGTGGCCCTGCAGTGGTCTCACTGCAACATCAATCCCTGGGACTTTATATAATAATGTGCAATTTATTCATGTGAGTGTCATCGTAAATTTATCAAAATGGAACATGGCAGAATTTGGTTCCTGTATGCAAACTAATGTTTCACTATTTTAGACTTCCTTATTAGTAAATTTAGTTGCATCTCATGCAAACAGAACTCAATACCCTTTTTTAGGACAAGACATCTCTCACCAAAAAGGTATTTTCAGATCCAGAAAATTGCAGACTGTAGATGGCGTCATCGGGGCCATACCCGGACTTTTTGGATCTGGTATGTCAATTTGAAATAGGGCTGATCTAGAGGCAATTCGTAAAAATATTGCCAACTTTGAACAGGAAGAGGGGCAACATGTCTTGAAACAAATCTTACAGGGGATTGAGGGTCTAACAGATGAGGAAAGATTTACAGTGTACAGGCATACCCCGCATTAACGTACGCAATGGGACCGGAGCATGTATGTAAAGCGAAAATGTACTTAAAGTGAAGCACTCCCTTTTCCCACTTACTGATGCATGTACTGTACTGCAATCGTCATATACGTGCATAACTGATGTAAATAACGCATTTGTAACAGGCTCTATAGTCTCCCCGCTTGCGCACAGCTTCGGTACAGGTAGGGAGCCGGTATTGCTGTTCAGGACGTGCTGACAGGCGCATGCGTGAGCTGCCGTTTGCCTATTGGGCGATATGTACTTACTCGCGAGTGTACTTAAAGTGAGTGTACTTAAAGCGGGGTATGCCTGTACAACATGCATGATATAGCCAAGCTTTTTTCTAAGGCCCAGGCCAAAATTAAAAAATTGATTGTGGTTAATAACAGGAAGGTCAGTGATAACCATGTTAGTAAGGAAATAATTTGCACTGCATACAGCATGGCAGTTTTGTCCTTAATAAAATAAGTGACATCATCAGGAGTATACAATCTGGAAAGGTACCAGATAATGATTTGTCCCAATGGTATTGTCCTCAGATCTATAGTAACACTGGGGCTTGTACACCATTGCCAATTTCCAACATTAGAAATGTAGGTAAAGTGACACCACACTCAAATAGAGGTTTGTACCACTGTCATGGAAAGCAATCAGCCTGTTCATATAACAATATCCTGTATGTGTCCTTTAAAATCTCTTTGCTGTCTTCAATCAAGCTTAATTCTTCTTCTATAAAATGGCTTTCATACACTCTATTGGATACCTAGAAGAAGATGTCTACAAGGAGAGGTTGACGCTACTAGAAGTTCTAGTACAAGTCGATGGGAACCGGTGGGTACCAAACACAGCATGCTGCACCGTTAAGGAGAACAGGTACCTGTGCCATTGTGATGTCATTGAAATCAACACTCTGATATGTGGCCTTAATCCAAAAGAGCTCACAGCAATGACGGAGTATAATAGAGTCAAAGACAATACACCCAGAGACCTCAAAGAAATACTAGAGAGGCTGCAACTTAAAAAAAGATCAACTCAAGGTCCTTCCCTAAAGAAATTGGCTTTTCGATATAGCTAACAAAGTGGAGAACGCCTATGGTAAAGGTCATATACTACTGTACATAGATGGGCTGTATTGCATAGTGACTAACCACAGGGAATACTTATGCAGCCATCAGTATTAGAAGTGAACAAAAGTGAATATAAAGTGCACAACAACAAACAATAAATACGTGATAAAGTGATATACTAAAGTAAATATTGTGACCTGAAGACTTCCTCACTGTCGTCCCAAGTGGTGTATGGGTAACATTAACCCTCCAATGCCTGTTTTTTTCACTCAAATGTACGCTTAATACTCACCTTTATTTGCAACACATTATACATTTTTAATGCACTATGAGCGTTGTGCGCTGTGTCTTTTCTTTATCAGTATTAGAACACTTACGTGAGAAATTCCTGGGAGATTCTGGGGCAGTCTCACAGTAAATGCCTCAACATTTCTGTAAAATTCTTAATGGCCCATTGGATAAACACAGCAGGGGGTCCCTGCAGTCCCATTCAGTTTGCAGGGACCCGCTGCTGTGTTAATCCTATGGGCCATTAAGAAACTCACAGAAATGTTGAGGCAATGTTGAGGCATTTACTGTGAGTCTTCCCCAGAATCTACCCAGGCAGAGTTCTAATACTCGTTGCTGTATCTGTACGTCTATAGGGGTTAGTCGTGTCTAATATCTAACACAAATTTCTGTTTTACACCACGAGTCCACTAACATCGGGAACATAGTGATTCCTGTCTTTAAGGAGGATTTACTTGTGGACAGTGAGCCGGATGGTCCGAAATCTGAAAAATATATTCCTGTATTTGATGTACATATAGATCCACTATCAATACATTTGCACAATCTATTAGGTAAGAAGGGCACACACATTATTCAAATTAGTAACAACATGAATAAAACAGAGACAAAATTAGTTGAATTATTGCATGATGGAGATTTTAGCGTTGTCCTAACCAACACTTGGCTCAAAATGGGTATTAAAGGACTTCTGACAGGGCAAGAAATCATACTCGTAATTCTAATGATTATAAATCTGAGCAGGGTATTTAAAGAACAATGTAAGAAGATGATTATGTTACTGAAAATTAGGCTTAAGCAATTGTTCTCATAGGTGTGACCAAGTATATTGGGTTTCATGGCCAAAAGGGGGTGACTGTTACCCAAGAGAATTGCTTTTGTCAAGGAATCACAAACTATTTTTGAAGTAAGATACTGTATCTGTATCTGGATACACATTCTATTGAGATGCAAGAATTGAGAGAAATTGACAAACACGAGGTTTATTTACTCCACAAAGAAGATTTGTAAGAATGCTCAAATACCCAGCTGTAGAATGATTAATCAATCCCAAAACACAGGTAGGTGTATATCATGAATGTGAGTTAGTCCATAAAGCAGAATAAAGCCATGAATCCCTGAAAACCGAAAGTGTGTGAGAAACTCACCATCTACCTTACTTACTCCACACCCTGATAATAAACATTATTGTGTTTATTATCAAGAACTTCAAAACAAGACTTGTGTTTCCTGAATTAACATTTAAACCCCAGGGGAAACAGATGCTATTTTCCCAATCAGATCAAACTCCGGTATTGTTGACCTGTCCAACATTTATTGCCATCATATGATAGATCAGGTTATACTAGGTTTTTCCATCAACTTCAAAGAAACACACACATCATTTAGTTGGAGTATTTTTCCCAACCAATCAGAAATCACCCTACATTTTGATAAATGGGTTTAGAAACACATTTAAACCACAGACAGGGTATTAGTTAGTTACGATCGGAGAGTTTTAGAGGGAGAGTTCAGAAAGACCATTTGGAATTCCAATTGACATTATTTAAGGTAATTATGATCATAATCCTTGTGCACTTGTATATCTGAATATATATCTGTGTTTTATATCGAAGTATTGTTAGATAGGATACTATAATGTATTGTTTTGTTAGGCACGTAATAAGTACAAACTTATAAGGAAGTATAATTAGTACAACCGTGTAATTGTTATATTTTTTTGCTCTTCTAATAAATTACTGTTTATTTGATTGAAACCATCTCTATCATGTCAATAACTCTCATAAACCAGGGTGTGCATGTGTGGATGTGTATCCTATTGGAACACATATCTACACATCTATTTCCTTAAGTAATAGTTTTGCCGATATTATATTAATTCTCATAAGCCAGAGATACTTCTACAGATGGATCTTATAAATGCATCTATATTCTTATGTCTGGATAAGACTAGAAACATATATTTACTAGTTAATCCTTATAAGTGAGCAATACTCATATAGAGTGATACGTTATAAATACATCCATATTTCTATTTCTGGATAAGGCTAGACATATAGTTTTCCCAGTGAATTTTTATAAGCCAGCAATACTCATATAGATGGATACGTTAAAAATACATCTATATTTGTATTCAGGATAATGCAAGACATTATCGGTAATAACTCTATCATGTTGTTGGGTTGTAGGTTGATCTCATTTTTGGAGTTGGTTGGTCCATATTTGAAATGCTAATCGTATTGGGTCAATTACTTGGGCTGGAACAGTTTCTGAGGTGGAGGCAGGTAAAGGGTGGTAACAGATAGGAGTGATTATTTGTAAAGGTTTATTCAATCTCTTTCTCTTTTAAGAGTTGCCATAAATCGAACATACCATCCATGTGGGTACATGTGCAGTGACGTGTGTAGAGCCCAGTACCCACCCCTCTTGCCATAGTGCACTGCTCTAATAAAATAATCATTAATGCTTAAGTTGTATCCAATTGAACTCTTCCTGACTTTTTTTTTTTAGAATGGGTACTTCGCAGCAATATAATAATCGATCTCACATAGAGTTAGCCTCTTATCTATAGTCTTTAATGGCAGAATCTATCATACATGAATAACTGCAAGCCAGTTTAATAAGTTTAATAAGTGTGAATGTAAATGTAAAAAGGTAAATGCTATGTATATAATGGAAAGAAAAAATGGCACCTTTGCTAAAAGTCAATGAAGGGACAAAAACATTGATCCTGTTCCTCACAACTTTTTAATACACCTTTTGCAAAGTCCACTGGAGTGCTGTTTTCCCCCCACTATATATACCCTGCCTCATCTTGGTGGGAACACTTGAGCACCCATGACAGTTGATCGCTGGATGTGCGAGTGCACTTTTATGCTTGCACAGTACCATGCCATTTACAAACAGACTGATACAAATTTGGTTAATGCATAGGGATTTGAGTAAAGTTTGATACTGCTAAAGTGGAGGTATGGGATACGCTTAATAGTATGGGGATTATATACTTAAGATTGGCCCCCGCTGCAGCTTGACTATAGAGCAAGGGAAATGGTGCTGCAAGGGGTATGTAACTTAATACACAAATAGACAGACAGGACCCCTAATGATAGCACTCTGTTTCAGTGTGATTTGGTGATTTACTTAAAATAATTTTATTAAATGACAATAACGTTAAAATATTGGGGTTTAAAACAATGATTAAATATGACCAAGTGTTACTTAATCTAATGGATATGTGTGTCCAAGAGATTGTACAGTGGTATGTTAATTTCCAGTGTTAGGATAGTTCACTGGCCCTAGTGTTCCTCATATGGAGTGAATGGGCTAGAGGTCTCTGTAGTTATACCGGCAGTTGAAACCACAGATATAGTGCCCCAGTATGATATACTAGCTGGTGCTCTTGTGTAGGACCTGTACTCTGCTGTATAAGTGATGCAGCTATTAGTACATTATAGATATGATAGAGTCAGATCTAGGTCTAAGTGCACCTACTGTTGTATTTCTGACGCCACCCTATATAGATGGTGGTATATAGGAGCAGGTATGTAGTGCTTAGTACATATACATCCCAGGTGTGTGATGACCGGGCTGTAGTGAATGCTAGTATAGAGGATACATTACTGGTAAGTATGATGGCACTGCTGCAACTCCTGTATATGCGAATACCGAGTTATCAGCTGAGTACTGTGCCTTATAGGGTATGTGTACCGGTCAAAATTGAAAGACCTGTCCCTAATTGGTGCAGTACTCCTCATATGTGGTTATTGTCTGGCACTCCAGAGGTTAATTGCTGGTGCAGGTGCCATTTTGCTTATGTATAATACCCTTTAAGCTTAATGCTGTGATAGGGAAATAACATTCAGGCTACCTAGATAGATATTGTAGTACATGGCCATATTTTTGTATGCCGTTAGAGGTGTGTGACTGCTAAGTCCATTGGGTCTAATAGCAGTCCTTTAATGCGCACGGGTTGAGCCACGCTGACTCTAAATCACACTGAGTCAGTGTATGTGAACTCGGGCTCCTCCGCGTGCACGTGGTCACGTGGTTGCCGACGCGTGCGTTTCGCGAGTGCTTTGTCAAGGCAGAGGTAATCAGAGGGTTTCCTATGTCTGAGAAGGCTATTTATACCTTTTGGGTTAACCTGTAATAACCCCATTAGCTGTTAGCGCATGCTCACTATGAGGCTGTTGGATAACTGAAGTTCAGACTTGCGCAATGTTTCCTTATGTATTGGACTTTTAAATTTTGCATGCTGCTTTTGGCTTATTGCTTTGGCAAATGTTAACTTTGTGTCATTCTTGTGGTTGCTTTCATTAAATTGCACTATTGTGACACCATGTGTATCTTCCTTTATTAAATGAATTCACTTGTATATATGTTTGTCTGGTTTATTAAATTTCTTTAAATGATCAAAGATGTTATTAGTAATTTATTCTATTAATAGGTAGTTTGAGTGTTTATTGAATGGCAGGATATGAGTCAGGTATTCCTCTGACCATTTTTACTTTGAGAAGAATGCAGAATTACATGTTAAAGTTCATATTACAGTTACTTGCATTCTCCTATAAACAGATGAACCTGAGAGCTTAAATGAAGGGACTATAGACAAATCCTTCATTGAGTCCTTTTGGTGCGAGTGCTCTAAGATTGTAGATCCACCGTGCTTCCTTTTGTAGGAGCACAGTGTCTATATCCCCTTTCCTCTGACCTAAGGAGAATTTGTCTATACCTGTAAAAAGTATAGACTTGATGTTTCCTTGTTGACAAGAGTTTAGATGCCTCGCCAGTGGGGTGTCCACATTGTTACGTATTGTGCCTAGATGCTCCAATACCCGCTGTTTAAATTGGCGTTTTGTTTTGCCTATGTAGATCTTCCCACATTTGCAGAGGCCTTGATATATCACGCCAAAACTCTGGCAAGTAATGAATTTCCTAATCTGAAATGTTTGTGAGTTATTCCAATTTTGGAATGTTTTGGTAGTTGTAATGTTGGGGCACGCTTTGCAGTGATGGCATGAGTAGCTTCCGTACGGTTTAGGTGGTAGCCATGATTTAGTTGGAGTTTCCGTATAGTGGCTGTGGACTAAGATGTCTTTAAGGTTTTTTGCTCTTCTGCTCACCATTGATGGATGGGCAGGGATGACTTCCTTAATGTCCTCATCTGCCTCCAAAATATGCCAATGTTTCCGAAAGACTTCTCTGGCTAGATGCCATTGTTTATTGTAGGTGCCTACAAAACGTATCACTTTGGGTTCATTGGTTGGTATTTTGTCAGTCAGCAAATTTGAGCGTGGAGAGTATTTAGCTCTTTTATATGCTGTTTTTATACTCTTGTTACTATAACCTCTTGTTTTGAAACGTTGGGTCATTTTCTTTGCCTGCGTTTCAAATTCGGCAATCGTGCTGCAGTTTCTCCTGAGTCGTAGGAATTGGCCTACTGGTATGCCCTTAATTAGAGTGTTAGGGTGATGGCTAGAGGCCTCTAGAAGGTTATTTGTAGATGTTGGTTTACGATAGACAGTTGTTTCTATCGTGCTCTCTTTCCCTCTTCTTAGTTGTAAATCCAGGAAGCAAATGGATTTATAGTCATACTCTAGAGTAAGGTGTAGGTTGAGTTTATTCTGGTTCAAAATACCAATAAATTCCTTTAGCAGCGTTGGTGTGCCCTGCCATAGCATAAACACGTCATCTATGAAACGCGTCCAAAGTACGACGTGTGACGTGTAATGTTCCATTTCTTCAGTGAAAACGTATTTGGCCTCCCACCAACCTAAGTAAAGATTCGCATAGGATGGTGCACATTTCGTGCCCATGGTGGTTACCTGTGTTTGATGATAGATTTTGGTGTTGAATAGGAAATAGTTCCATGTTAGGACAAACCTTAGTAATTCTATCATGAAGTCAGAGTGGGTGGAGAAATGCCTACCTCTTGTTTGTAGATAGTAGTTTGTAGCTTCGAGGCCTACATGATGGAGAATGCTGGTGTAAAGGCCTTCTACATCCAGGCATACTAAGATAGTGTCTAGTGTAATCACTATGCCTTCAAGTCTCTGAAGGACATCTTTTGTGTCCTTCAGGTAAGACGGTAATGATGCCACGAAGGGTCTTAGAACCTGATCTATATAGCTACTGGCATTCTCGCTGACATTTCCCACCCCTGATACCATAGGGCGGTCCGGTCGAGGCGTTTTACATTTATGTATCTTTGGGACACTGTAAAATGTGGCAATTCTTGGGTTTTTATTGAATATGTAATCATACTCTCTTTGCGTTTGCGTTTGCGTCAGGTTCTAAGACCCTTCGTGGCATCATTACCGTCTTACCTGAAGGACACGAAAGATGGAGAGATTTGCAAGTTTTGCGTTCCACAAAATAGGCCGCATATCTTTGAAGCCACGGCCAAAACACCCTGTGAAGCTGTATGTGTGGGGTGCCATCTCTAGGCGTGGATCGGGATGCATTGTCATCTTTGAAGGTAAAATGTATCAAATATAATGTCGCCTAATGCAGTGTACTTGACTAGTGTTGCCTTACCGTATGCACTGTACTGTACTATTGTGCAGTTTTTTGAGCACTTTTCTTTTCTTGCTATAGGAATCATGAATAAAGCTTTCTTCCAAGACAACATTGTGCCCGATACATCAAACGCGAGTTCCCCAATGGTGACCGCTTCTACCAGGACAACGATCCCAAGCACACCGTGTCCACGGCGCATATCTTTGAGCGCGGCATCAACTGGGTGAAGCGGAGTAAGTGCAGTAGACCGTGTCCCATTTTTGTTCCCCACTGTTTTTAGCTCTTAAACCAATTGTCCTTTCTTTCCAAGGACAGATCGCCAGACTTCAATCCGATCGAAATGGTCTGTCATCAGCTGAAGGACCATATCCAGAAAGTGGTGAAACCCTCCAAAAAGGACGAGTTGTTGAAAGGCATAATGAGTTTTTGGAATGATGTACTCACCGTGGAACGCTGCAATAAATATATAGACCATTTTGCCACTGTGTTGCCCATTGTCATCGCGCGTAATGGGCAAGCATCAGGAAAGTAGTACTGTGCTGTAGTATTGTAAGTACAGTATGATACAGGTAAATATGGCACAGATTTTTTCTTTCCAGATAGTAAGAGTATACAGTACAGTAGTTAGTTTTTTCTTTACAGAGATAGCAGCACCACACCAGCCATCAGGTTACAGTACAGAACATAGAATTTAACAGTAGTCAGAGTATACAGTAGTTACAGTATACAGTAGACTAGTTTGACAGTACTACAGTACAGTAACTGCCTACTAACTGCTCCATTTTTTTCTTTCCAGAGAAAGCTGCACCAGCCACCTACAGTAGTTCTACACATCACACAATGCCATAATACAGTACAGTACGCACATACAGTACAGTAACTGCACTAATTTTTGGTTTTCTTGTCGTTTCAGGAAAAAGGGTGGCCTAGGGGGAGGTGGGGGTGTTGTGTACAGTCAAATATGCTTGTACAGTCAAATGTACAGTATATAAACAGCAGTAATGATGTACACAAAACCTCTCCTCTCTCAATGAACTACTGTACTGCAGACAGAATGAAGAAAAGATAAAGACGGAAAAAATTATATTACTATACAGTATACAGTATATATATTATACAGTACATTACAGTACTGTATATACTGTAGTATTAAATAATATTCTTATAAATGTGCATTACTCATGTTTCCCCATGTTTTACAAATGTTTTCCAAATGGTTATCCAATTTCAAGCTGCCAAAAGAACTTAATTAAAACTGCATTATGTATTATTTCTGATTATTTTTATATTTGTATTTTTTGGTTCCTGATAAAATAAAATAAATATTTATTCACTTTCCTGCGAATCATAATCATTGACAGCCACCCCTACAGTGCACCAATGAATAAGAATGTTTTGTAAATGTTTCTCCGATTTCAATCTGCCAGTAAACCATACTGACTGACAAATATTTTCACACCCTGATGCAATATCAGTTTACTCTCAATTTTCACAGTGCTGTGCACATCAGATTTACATTTCAAATTCGAGAGGGGATTTTCTAAAGCGTTACCGTTAACAAAACAAGCCTCTAAGGTTGGGGGAGGGGGATGGTGTGATTAGACGCAGGCGTACTTAGTCTTTGTAGCTCGGCTATGGGCGGATTAAGAACACAATGGCAATATGCAGAAGATTAACGACCCAGTGGAGAGAGGGGGTTGGTAGGATAGGGTGACTCATCTGATTGACGCTTGGCTAGGGAGGGATTAAAAACACAATGACAAAAGAACTGCAACTGCAGAAAATGAATGACTCTGGAGGTGTGTGGCTGAAATAGTTAACAGCACTGTAATTTCAAAAGGCAGTTCATCATAATAATTTGATGAATAAACCCCCAAATACAACCCCCAAACTGTAGTACATAAAAAGCAAGTCACTTTAACTCCCTGTGCCTCATGCACCAAAAACAAACAGTAGATTTTCTATATATATATATATACTGTATACTGTATATATATTATAAATTAATATTCATTTGTCTCACATTGTTTCCATTTGCTCCTTTGACAGAGTAACAAATGTCGAGGCTTGCTGCACTGTTTTTTTACTGCCTGATCGCGCAATTGGCGTGGGAACTAGGGCAATTGGCATGGGAACTAGGGCAATTGGCGTGGGAACTTCTGTTCTAGGGCACCTAGAGATAAAATTCATTTTGCCCCTAGATGTTAGGAACCCACTCACTTCACCCCAACAGGGTCCGAGCAGTAATGGTGACGAGAAAGGGTCACGCCGGCGAGGAGGGTCCTACCTTTGAGCGTAATGGTGGAGAGATTTTCTCACCATAACATACATCACGCATGGGTACTGTGTGCTCAGCCCATTCAGAGCTACTTACCTTCAGGCTATCTGGTCATTAGGTATCCTCTCTGAACACAGGGCAATTCATATGTGGAAATACCCACTGCACAGCCTAGATTGCAACTGATATACACTTTTAGCCAGGATACAGTGATCAGCTGTAAGCAGTGATATTTCACACTCTGGTAGCTCTTCTTTGAGCTTTACATATGTACACACCATCTATTTAGCATTGTTCACCACTGGTTTTGACTAGGGAAACTGAGTAGTACTATAGACTTATCCAGTCTATTTTTATTTGTGTCATACACACCACACAATTATTTTAATCAAGATATTCAATAAACGTTTTTTATTTTTATGTATATACTGTTCACCCCTGACCATACTATACTATAAGGGTCTGCTGTATGTGTGTGTTAGCAATAAAGTTCAGGAATAGCCTGTTCTTGTAAGGGGGGCCTATAAGTATAGGAGGTTGGCTTACAAGCCACACCCCTGAGAAGGAGGGGGTTTCCTCTAGAGGTTTGAGAGTAATATTAGTTCTGGGCTGTCATTCAGATTATAAGGATGCAGCAGTGAGTCTCTCCCCAAAAGAGTAGGCTGACACCTTGCCCTTTTAGGGTCTAACATGTGCTTAAGAGTGGTGCCTCGGGCCTCAAGCCCTGGGTACTGGCCTTAAGGGAAATGACCTGTGATTATCCTGTGTATTCTGTAAATAAACCCCCGTTAGCCCCCGTTAGCCCATCTCTGGTGTGATAATTGAAGTATGCTGCCCACCCAAAGAAGAAGTGCCCCTTAGGTCCATCCTGGGTGCACCAGGATCCTCTGGGGCTGAAGGCGCTGCTACTACTGAGAAACCATCCGTGAGCCTGTCCTGATGTCCTCCCCACACCATAGCGGAGATCTCCGGCCTCCTGTTTACCAGCTAGGTATGCACCGACACCATTTTACACCAGTAGCGACCCAATCTCACATAGGAAGGGGGGAAAAGTGCTACATAAATATTTTTGTCTTTTTAGATTCCTTTTTGCCAATTGAACTAAGCTGGCTGTTCCTGCACTTTTCCTGCATGTTTATGCTGTTTCTATGGCTACATTTACTAACTCATTGCTGCCCTCCTTCCTATGTCATCACATTTCGTTGTTTTAACATCTTCACTTGTTTTTAGCCTAATGACAACATATAGTCATTGCGAACATACAAAGTTCCCCACTACTTCTACACTTGTGTCTTCATTTCACTTGTATTTTGTTATGCAGTCCCTGAGAAAGGTGGCTTGTTGTTTGTATCTTTTTGTACTTCTTTAAAGATTGCTTAAATACACTACATACAATTTTTTAAGTGGTGACATTTTCTATTAAACCTCTTAAGAATATATGGAATTTATACAAGAAGTATACCTGCCGCTCAACCAAATACAGCATAGATGTATAATGGATAATATTCACATGGTGCATAAAGAGAAGATAATGAATATTAGTACAAAAATGATTGACTAAGAAAAATCATCCAAAAAAGAATCCCTTATAGGTTGCACTAATGGGAGACAACAGTTGTGGGAAATGTAGTATCCCAGGGTCTCAATATCCCTTCATAGGCCATATAGAAAATAAGAAAAACTTTATTAGGTCATAAAAGGGAGTATATGGGGTGTGAGGGTATATATACAAATAATGTGAAGATAAAACAAATTGTGGTGCGGTAGCTAATAGAGGGGCAGGTGAATCCACAAATTTTGCCCAGTTGTACGGAAATGAAAATGCCCCTCAAGGGGTTAGAAATTGTTAGGATCACACATAGCTATTTAAGGTACAATCAACCAATATTAGGTATACAAGTATATCCTTTAATCTCACATATAGTGTTAGGAATATTCAATGTAATATTTAATATTAATATTTTAATTAATATTCTTAACACTATATGTGAGATTAGAAAATATACTTTTATACCTAATATAGGTTGATTGTATCTTAAATGGCTATGTTTAAGCCTAACAATTATTAACTCATTGGGGTGTTTTTCATTTACTTACAATTGGACAATATTTGTGGATCCACCGGTCCCCTCTATTAGCTCCCACACCACCATTTGTTTTATCTCCACATTATGTATATATACCCTCACACACCATCTACTCTCTTTCTAAGACCTAATAAAGTTTTATATATATATATATACGGATTCAAGTGGCCTATGAAGGGATATTGAGACTCTGGAATACTACATTTCCCACCCAACTGTTGTCTCCCATGAGTACAACCTACATTATAATGGATTCTTTTGAGGCTGATTTTTCTCAATCAACCATTTTTTGTACCGATAAGAATATATGGAGACAGAAGTATAAAAATGAATGTTTAATATACATGTGTCCTTTTTGACATCATTCACCTGGGGAAGCATAAACTAATGTTTCTTATGTTTACACTATTAAAATATAAATAGGTTGCGATCATCAACAATAATAAAGAATCCATAATTGTTTTAGCAACATAGTGGGGTTTTCATTGGTATATTTGATAGTTGTTGTTTTGCAAAAAATATACAGTGTAATCATGTTAAATAAACATGACACGTTTACATCTTATAAAAATAACTGCATATAAAAATGCAAAACCTACATTTATTTTTTTAACCAATATACTGTACATTGGAACTTAAACAGAACATAATATTTGTTGCATTGTGCAAAAAACAGATAGCTGGAAATATATATCCCTATCAAAATGTGCATAGCGTGACACATCAGGAAAAATATATATATATACCAAGAATTTCTAACTGTCCTTGTATAATCAGCACAGTCATGTCCCATTTCTTTTTAAAACTTATTTTTGTAGTATGGGTGTAATTGTATCAATATTTTAATATATGATGCATTCTGCATGTTACATTGCTTGAATAAATAAAAGTAGCAATATTCAAGTGCCAATGAAATAATCGTGTAATTTAGAGCTTTATTATATCATGCATTATTTAATTACAATAATCAAATTCTTTTGATGGTAAAAAAAGATTAAAAGTGTTTGTTTTATTATATCTATATATTTGATGTGCGCTTTATATGTTAGCTTTACATTAAGAATTTATAAGGCATCAACTGAAATGGTAATTTTTACATGCATTTATTTCTTTTGTAATTAGTACATTTTAGAGCGCACTGAATATGAAAGATAATATTTCAGTTTTTAAATGAGCGTATAAAGAATAATTTATAGAACAATTATTGGATTACCAAATTCTACCTGAAGAATAATGAAGGAAGAATTTTAATGAGAAATGTAATTGTTATTAGTAAATGATGTACTCAACTGACAATTAAATGTTAAATGGCAATCATGTGTATTTAAGGCTGGATCAGTCTGAGTCTAAGAATTTGTTATTATAAAGATCCTTCCAGTATTACACTAAAAAATAAGCACTTTTAGGAGGTATCTAATCGAAGTTCAAAAACCTAAGCCTTGCATCCTGACATTGGCAGATTAAAAAAAATAAAATTATAATAATAATTCACAAACATATTACTAATTACTTAAGAAGGCAAAACATGTTTAGCAAACACTGATGGAGATTAAAATTACAATAGCCATGATATACAGATATATCAGATATAGCAGACATTATTGCTCCAGCTGTTGAGTTGCCACAGGACATGCAATGCACCAACGGGAGCAGACAGCATTATAATAGCATTAGTCACATGTGGAAAAGGGGCAAGGCTGGAGAGCTTTTGCCCATGCTGTCATGCACCAGCAATAGGTGCAATAGCATCTGCTACATCTGTACTTTACATTAGCATCCGACAATTCAATTTGAATGTACTGTACTATACCTACAGTGCACAGTAACAAAATCCATGAGTCTATGTAAAGTAACAAATAAGGATAACCACCTACTCTGGTGTTGTGGCTCTAAAAAAAGAAATAAATTGTATTTTAGTTGGTTTGGGTTCTAAAAAATGTTTTTGTTCTCGTTTGGCCCAAAGTTTGGTGTTGGGTCTGTACAAAATTATAGTAAAAGCTCAAAATAATCTGGATCATTGTTACATACAGTAGTTACATAGTTACATACAGTAGTATATGAGGTTGAAAAAAGACATACAGTACGTCCATCAAATTCAACATACTGTATGCTAAATTTAGACGACAGATACTTTATTCTATATTTGTATTTACAGTATATTGATCCAGAGAAAGGCAAATAAAAACCCCCAGTGAAATATCATCTAATAATATCTCATAAGGGGGAAAATAAATTACTTCCTGACTCCAAATATTACTCCCTGGGTCAACATCCTTTCCATGTGACATGTGGGGGCGGGCATTCAGTAAACTGCAGCCATATATGCCGGAGTCTTTATGGAGGCTATTACTCTTTGACAAAGTACCCAAGAGGTACGAAACGCGTAAGAGTGAGCCTCCGCGAGGTGCCCGCTATTTTTGTACATGTCCAGCTACTAATAAATAATAATTTTTAGTGACCCAGCAGCATCAGCTTTTTATTTGGCATTTCCACTGCAGAAGTGCTTGGCACTTCTCCCCTGCTGGGGATTCCTCTTCCTACTTATTTGATATATCCTTCTATACCAGTCCTTTCTACAAAGATGTCCAACATGTTTTTGAACATATCTATTGTATCTGCCATCACAGTCTGCATTCCGCATTTTAACTGCCCTTAAACTAAATAACTCTTTCCTTTGTTGATGGTGAAATCACGTTTCCTTTAACCTTACGGGATGACACTGTGTCATTTTTACTGCCCTTGGGATGAATAGTTCTTTTGGAATCTCCTTGTATTGTCCCTGATATAGTTATGATATCCCCTCTTAGATGCCTCTTTTATAATGTAAACAAATCTAATTTAGCTAGCCTTTCCTCATAAATCAGATAATCCATCCCCTTTATTAATTTCGTGGCTCTTTTCGGCACTCTCTAGTTCCATAATGTCTTTTCTAAGTAGTGCTACCCAAAATTGTACTCCATATTCAAGATGTGGTCTTACTAATGCTTTATAAAGGGGCAAAATTATATTTACTTCCCTTCCATCCATTGCTATTTTAGTGCAAGATAAGATCGTATTTGCCTTTGCAACTACTGCATTACTTTGGGCATTATTGCTAAGTCCGCTCTCTAGAAGCACTCCTAAATCCTTCTTCATCAAGAATTCTCCTAATTTATCCCCATTTAATTTGTAAATTGCTTGTTTATACTTGTTTCCCAAATGCATAACCTTACATGTCTCTGTATTAAATGTCATCTGCCATTTACCAGCCCAAGTTTTAAGTCTATCCATATCCTTCTGGATTGAAATGATACGCTGTTCTGATCCTACTACCTTACACAAGGCACCATATCTGCTTTGCACCAATCTTGTTGTACTCAGCCTGTGGAAATGAAGTCCTTGAATATTAAATGTAATGGTCTGGCTATTACTGAACTTAACTCCTTAAGAACACTTGGATGTATGCCATCGGGGCAAGGTGCATTGTTTACTTTAATTTTATCAAGCCGCCTATAAACATCTTCCCCAATTAACCAATTATTTGTCAATATAGAGCTTGTGGCATCCTCCTGTGGCACTACTATTGCAATTCACTCTTCCATGGTAAATACAGTATAGAGGCAAATAATTTGTTTAATACCTCTGCTTTTTCCTTATCAATAATTTGCCTGCTTATCTCACACTGAAAGGGTCCTATATTTTTTTCTCTCGTTTTTTTGTTATAAGGTACTTAAGGAGATGAGAGAGAAAGGAGCACAGCTATCCACATCCGGAATGCATGTAATGAAAATAGGGCAACTCCAAGTACATTAAAAATAAATATTTATTAAATCAGCTTACAATGGGAAAGTCCTTTATGGATGAAACGCGTTGGTGCGTTGTCTTACCCCATTGTAAGCTGATTTAATAAATATTTATTTTTAATGTACTTGGAGTTGCCCTATTTTCATTACATGCATTCCGGATGTGGATAGCTGTGCTCCTTTCTCTCTCATCTGCGGTTCTACATTCCTGAGGACTGCACGCTGAAGAATTCATCTTACTTGGAACTTCCACAGTCAGGTTTAGGGCAACAGCCCTTTTATTATTATCTCTCAAAACTGTGTGGGATTGCTTATGGATTATATCCCATGGGGGATTCATATCTCTAAGGGACCCTTGGATGTGGTAGCTGTGTGGGCACCACTACAGTAGGTCTCCTTCCCCTGGGATGAACAACCCTGTTAATTATACAGTGGTTCTGAAGTGTGGATTAATTTGAATGGACTTAAACTACTGATGAGCTTAATTTGTGATGCACCAAATCACCACATATCTAAGGTACTTAAGAACTTTTTTGGGTTGATCGTACTTTCTATTGCAATCCTTTTTTCATTATCCATTTTTGTTAAATTGATTGCCCTTTTGAAACATTGCTTATAATTCTTGCCTCTTCTTTTCCATTTTTTCCCCTGCCTGTTTTCGTAGCTACTGGTTTAGGTTTGTTTCTTTTATATTTATTAACCAAGGGTATACACTGATAAGTGTACTTTTATAACAGTGTTTTAAAGATGCCCATTTATCTTCCACATTTTTCCCCGCAGAAACATCATCCCAATTTATTCCTTGCAGGTTAATGCTCGGTTTATTAAAATCTGCCTTTCTAAATATTAAAGTGTTTGTTAAACACAAGTAATATGGTTTTTGATTCATTACTTCAAATGAAATCGTGTTATGATCACTGTTTTACCCAAATGTTCACAGACTTGAATATTTGTTATTAATTTGTTTGATATTACCAAATCTAGTTTTGCCCCTCTCCTGGATGGTTCCTCAATGATTTGGGTCATTTAATTGTCTTTAAGCACCCCCGAAAACCTGTTTTCTTCCATTGTAAATCTAATCTCCTTTCCCCAGTATATGTCTGGATAATTAAAATGACCCATTATGCAAACATGACCTAGTTTTGATGCCTTCGCATTTAAAACAGTATTTTGGCTTCCTCAAACTCACAGATATTTGGTGGTTAATAGCATATCCCTACAAACATTTTTGTATTTTTCCTCCACTGTTAATTTCTATCCATAAAATCTTATTTTCATCCTTCCCTTCAGAAACATCCTCATTTATAAAAAAATTTAGATCCAGTGTAACATATAAACATATTTCAACTCCTTTTCTATTTGCTCGATCCTTCTAAAAAGGGAATAACCCTCTAAATTAACTGCCCAGTCATGATGAGTTTCATCTCAGCATATTTCAGTAATGCCTATGCTATTCTGCTCTCTTGCAGCTATTAATTCAAGGTCACCCATTTTATATTAGGCTTCTTGTATTAGCAAGCATGCATTTAAGTTTTTTTTCAGTCGGTACTATTATCTTATCTGCTCCTGCCTTTCAATTGGTTTTAGTCTTTAGAAGTTTTCTAGTATAATCTGCATGTAATAGGGGTGTGTCCCTGCTTGCCAAGCTCCCACTTACCACGATTCTACCTCCATGATCCCTATTCCCTATCCCTATTTATTCAAATTAGTTTGTTATCTGTTTCTTGTCCCCTTCTCCATACTAATTTAAAATCTCCTCCAACCTTTTTAACATTCTCCCTCCTAGCACAGAAGATCACTCTTCATTGAGGTGCAATCCGTCCCTACTATAACGATATATCACAAATGGAGTACCAGTGCTCAACAATCTGTGGAAAATCTCATGAGACTACATACTAAAATAACGACTCTGGACCTAGGGCAGGAATTAAGTAATTGAAATCTTTGAAAGCCCATAGTTCATTTGCATTGTCAAATCTGTATTATAAAAATGTTACAATGCTTCCCCCATTCCTGATAGAACTCTTTAACTGCTTTGAGAGGGGGCCAGATCCCAGAACATACACTGTATGTCAAGGGCAAATGTAATGGTAGACGACAAAGAGGATAAGAACCCAATGAGTTGCAGTACTGTAGCTATAGGCCAATATCGTTATTAAACTTAGATTTAAAGATATATAGCAATTTCCTGGCCAACAGACAAATCCCAATCCTCTCACATTTACTTCATGGTGATCAGTGATCAATAGCCATTAATGAATGATATGTCAAATTATTAATGCAATCGATTTTGTAACGCAAAAAAAGCTTAAAGCCATTCTATTAAGACTTGATGCAGAAAAGTCAATTGATAGGATCAAATGGAGCTTTCAAAACAGGACATTGGAGGCAAAGAACTGCTCTCCTCTGCACAGGACCAGCGTGCTAAGGGTTAACATGTGCTTGTTCTTTGTGGAATGGGCAACCCCACCCACTGGAATGTTAATGAGCCAAGGGGACACAAAGAAAATATATTTTTGTTCACAGATGCATCAGATTCAATCTCACCCAAACCAGTGTACATGCGTTGCCCCAAAGATGCACAGCCTGATGGGCCCCCCCAAGAACTGCTCTCTGCACAGGACCAGCGTGCTAAGGGTTAACATGTGCTTATTCTTTGTGGAATCGGCAACTCCACCCACTTGAATGTTATTGAGCCAAGGGGACACAAAGAAAAGATCTTTTTGCTCACAGGTGCATCAGATTCAATCTCACCCACCCCAGTGTACATCAGCGTTGCCCCAAAGGCGCACAGCCTTTGGTGCAGCCTAAGGGCAACCAAAGGGTGTGAGCCATTTGCTGCCATTCGCTGATGTTGGTTGATGTTAAAGTGATGTTAAAGCTGCTCTATTTCTATCTGAAACTCATAAGCCCTTTATCCCCTGTACCCAATTTTCCAACTCTATCTGTCCATGAAATGTCTGTGAATTCACTGTACTGTATAACCCTGTTCTTTTAATGTAACCATGTATTTTTTTTATAACTCTGTGCCCAGGACATACTTGAAAATGAGAGGTATCTATCAATGTATTACTTCCTTGTAAAACATTTTTTTTTTAAAAATAAAAAATTGGATTTGTGGGTCCAGTCTTGAAGGGCATGCATACTAATACATTTCCCATAGAAACATTAAATTTCCTGGCAGTTGGTGCCAAATCAATATCTTGAATGGAACCAGACAGTCTCTTCGTAATCCACAGTACACTTTCTCAGAATTTGTTTCCCTATCAGGGTATACAATTAATATGGGAAAGTCAGAATGTAACCTTTCCGAGTTATGAAATTAAACTACTTAAATGTAACTTTAACTATACTGTAGAAGGAAGGAAACCTACTTAAAGTATGTGAGTATACTCCTTACCAAAGATGATCAGTCCCTAAATAAATAAAACTACCCAGATGTATTTACCAAAATTAAAAAATTTGAAATAACTACCATATTTCTTGTGTTGGGCGCATTACTTCCGTCAAAATGAACATCCTGTTTTTCCAAAAAAGTCCACAGGACATTTTTGAAAAACGTGCTGTAAAGGAACTTTTGGAAACAAGTTTCTACCGGAGGTCTGAGAATTACTGGCAACCTTATAACACTATTTTTTAATTACTTATATAATTACTAATATATATGTCTCTTGAATGTTGTAAAATATTAACACTATACATTAATGCTTTCACCTACACATTTGTGGGTTTTGCAAAATGAACATCCAGCCTAGATTTATGTATTATTTTCAGACTTATCAGTTTCAATTCCTCTTCACCAAATTAAAGATATTAAGGCAATTCAGAACAGGATTATACAATTTATTTGGCAGAATAAGAACCTGAGAGTTGCCATATCAATCTTGTTAACATCTAAAAATGGGAGAAGTCTAGTGGTTTAGAATATTAGGAAATAATATTTATCAGCACATCTGAAACAAATTGTATATTGGCACCCAATGGCAACACTTCATGGATGAGTCGATTTAGAAGCTATTGTTAGCAAACCGGTAGATCTGCCATCCTTGCTATGGATAGGGAGAGATTACACACCAATACCTCAGTTTGAGGCAGAAGTTATAATAGGTACTCTAAATATTTCACCATCCATCAAATACAAGTTGCAGCTGATCATGAATCCTTCTTGACCAGGCCTGCACAACTCCAGTCCTCGAGGGCCTCAAACAGGCCCTCAGTAATACTGAGCCACTAATTGAGCCAGCTGTGCTGAAGTAGGGATATCCTGAAAACCTGGTCTGTTTGCGGCCCTCGAGGACTGGAGTTGTGCAGGCCTGTTCTAGACTAATCAGTATTTGATAACCTGAGCTTCGGCCCGGGCTTTAACTCAAGTCTATTTGATAAGTGGAAAGATAAATGTATATACAGGGTACATTATATCCAAGGATAAAATGGGTAAAATGTTGAAATTCGAAGACTTTTGAAAAAAATATGCTGAATGATTTAAATAATTTGAGGTCTAACATTTTATTTTACACGTCTCCGCCAGGGGGAAATTTCCAGACCCAACAGTCTTTGAGAGGCTGTGTAGAAACAGAGCTTACCAAAACGGTTTAATAACTATTCTTTATCAGGAACTTCTTCCCCTTCAGGAGTTGCCTGAATACAAGTATAATGTATGATAACTGGGAAGACATATGTGATAGTGCATCAAAGACCTCTATATACTGTATATGACGACAAAGGAAAACAGCTATACAATGTTATATAGATGGAACTTTGCACTCAACAGTTTAAGACAGATTAATTTAGATGTTTCATATCAGTGTTGGAGAGGTTGTGGTAAGAATGGGTACATAGCCCATACTTGGTGATTTTGTCTGGGAATTCAGAAATTCTGGGCCATTGTATAGAAGTTAATTGAGGAATCTGTCAAATCTCTGTCAAAACACATTGAAAACAGAGACTCTCACATTTGAAAACTAATTTTGCATATATTAACAGCAGTCAGATGTTCTATCTTGGCTGTCTGGAAAAAAGCTGTCCCCTTTAAGGAGGTTATCCATAGAGTGAACAAAGTGAAGATGAAGAGACACCAAAGAATGAAACACTGAAGAATAGGTAGGCTGTGAACCAGGAGAAGGCTACGTCATGGAGACCAATGAAGTGGAGAGTGCTCAGGAGAAGGCAGTGATTAATAGTGTCGAAGGCAGGAGCGAGATACTGGAGAATTAGTAGGGAGAAGTGACCCTTAGACTTAGCTGTGAGTAGCTCATTGGCCACTTTTGTTAGTGTTGTCTCAGTCAAGTGTAGAGGATGGAAACCAGATTGCAAAAGTGAAGCAGTGGGTTGGAGGTGAGAAAGTGAGTAAGGTGGTTGTATATAAGTCAATCAATTAGCTTGGAGACAAAGGGGAGATGAGAGATAGGGAGGCAGTTAGATAGGAAGTTGGAGTCAAGAAAGGGTTCTTTAGAATTGGCGTAATGAGTGCATGGAGGGCCATCAGCACTAAATCTAGTCTGGAGAAGACCAAGGCCCGTGCTACTATCTGTAGATTGGTTTTCGAGAGAACCCCTTTAATTTGTCTCAGTTGATAGATTTGGAAATAACAGTTTCTCACAATAGGTGCAATATGAGGCTGATCTTTTTCCTTGGGATGACAGAGTTATTGACTTTTAGATCGTTGAATGCGTTACTAATAGCATCTGTTAGTCTACTAGGGCTTATTAGGATCAGCTCAGAATCAGAGGCATTAAGTTGTAGCAAAATCAATGTCATCCAATTAGAGATGTCAGAAAGAAAATTATTCAGACTGTTCACCGTAATGATTAGATATTGGATATCATCCGTGTACAGATGGTACTGAATTTGTTTCTGATTAATAATATTCCCTAATGCTTTCACATATATATTGAATAGAACTGGCGAGATGTCAGATCCCTGAAGGATGCCACAAATCAACGAGATTATGTTTAAAGAATTCTCTTTGAGGGTGACTTTCTAACTATCGTCACTATGAAAGGATTGGAAACAGTCCAGCCCATTACTTCTAAACCCAACACGTGATTTAAGTATGGTCGATTGAGTAAAACTCCACTCTCAGGTCGAGAAGGATCACAGCAGCAGGGCCCCTTTTGCTTACTTTGTTGAGCATGAAGTCAGTAACACTTACTGTATCAGGGTTAGCTCAATGCTGTAATTTTAAAAAAAAATCCAGATTGGTAGGTCCAACAGATTATATCAGGTTAGGTGGTTCACTAATTGATTTAGGGCTAGCTTTTCAATGATTTTAGCTAAAAATGGAATATTAGAAACTGATCTGTAGTTATCCGTGTTTAGTGAATCAAAGGAGGGGTTCTTTGGTAGTGGTAAAATAAATGCTCTTTTTTTAATGACGATTTTAAAAAGCCTGATAGGATTGCAATTTCAAGAATGAAAGATCTAACACTGATTTCTTTATCAGCAAGGCCGGACAAGGCTCACCAGCACAGTTAAATGGTTTGATCCCTCTGAAAATGATAAGGGGCTCCTCAATAGTGATAGATTGGAATGTGCTACATATAGTAGGTTTGACTGTGGAAATATCATATTTGTGAGCTGACAGTTGTGTGGCTGAAATTTGATTTCGAATTTTTGAGACTTTAGTGAGAACGTCTGTTGAAAAGTATGTGGCAGAATTTCTACAGGACAAGGTTTTCTTTAAACAGGCCGGCGCAAGTAAAGAGTCAATGACTTGAGTAGTTCCCTGTAATTAGTACTGGAATTTTTAATCTGTGAAGCCAAATAATGTTTTTTTGACTTTTATGGCTTTCAAATATTTTTCCTTATATAACTAAGATTCGTAAGGTCAGAGGGACATTTATCTTTAGCCCAAAGCTTTTCTGCCAAATGCTTTGGATTCTTAACTCTTGACAAAAGCAAGGGTTGTCTTTATGTTGTTTGTGAGATAGCATTTTTTTAGCAATAATATACAGTAAAGAGCAGCAATAGCTGTGATATTGAATGCCAATGTGAGGGGGAAGTATCGGAGACAGAGGGAGGAATGCAAGACTTTCTAAAATGTTAACAAAGATACGAGGGTCCATATCCTTTTTACGCTGCATAACAATTTTGTAGGTGAAGGAGGTTTCTTTTTTAGGTATTATCTTGCTAGTGCAGGATAAATTCAATGAAGGCATGATCCGACCAAATATAGCAGGTACCTACTGTACACTAAATGCACATAATTTATTTCTGTGCTAAGGGCTACATTTTGTGAAAAATTTGAAAGTACCCTAAAGGGTTAAATTAATGAAGCATAAAGTTTTTTTGTGAGTTGGTGAAATTAAAAAGCCAGTAACAAAGTTCCCTTTTTTTAAGGAAACTTTAGGTGCACAAATCCCCTAGTGAAAAATAATAATACATGCACATATTTCTCTTAATTCTGTCAACCATAGACACTCACCAACTCTTCCCTGGAGAGTGCAGTTAGAGTGACACTGAAGTGTATTATACCTGTATTTGATAATTGGAGAATTGTTATGCAGCTTAGAACTTGAAAGGAGGGGCTAGACACCTCCAAGGAAATGTATTGTAAAACAGAAACAGGTACAGTACTTCATAATAAGGGATCTTTGTTACTGGCTTACAGGTATGCCAGTTTTAATTGCACTAAATCACAAAAAGCATTATGCTTCATTCATTTAACCCTTTTGAGCACTTTCACATAATTCACAAAATTTAGTCGATAGGACAATAAGAAATTTTATTAATTTAGTATAATTACCTGCATAGGAATTATATGACTAGAGTGAACTGTGTATACTGATCTGTGTGGTTGATTTGTAGTGCTGGTTGTTTAAATTGTGCAGTTAGAAACAGAAGCAGTTTGAACAAGGAAGCGGTTAAACAAGGTATAGTATATTGAAGTACAGTTTACTGTTAGAACTTATAAACTTCATAGTTGCTAGAAAGAGCAGGATTGAAAATGCCACTCAATGCCATCTTGCCACATGTATGTGCACTTGGAGCAGCTGTTCCATGGAGCATACCGCTGTGAGAGGTGTGAGCGGGTGGTCTCTTTAGAGTCAGAGATTGCAGATCTGAAGAGGCAACTTGCAATAATGAGGGACATTGGCAATCTTGAAAGGGGTTTAGAGCTCACTGAGCAGGCCCTTGCTCCGACTTGCTCCGGCTAGTGGTGCAGATGGTGGCACTGTTAGTGAGGAGCAGGTAGGTAGCTTGGTTGCTGTTAGTGAGAATCAGGTAGGTAGCTGGGTGACAGTTAGAAGGGAAGCAATAGGAAGAGGCAGGCTAGTTTTGAGCTGACCCATCCAATAGTTTTCCATATTGAGTGAAGATATTGGGAATGTCTGGACAGAAATAGTAAAGCTGGGTGAGACTAATTCCTCTAGCAGCCAGGGGAAAAGTTCCTCCAGCACAGTGGGGACTCAGGATGCTCAGATACAAAAAAAAGATTGTGGTGGTAGGGGACTCCATTATTAGGAAGGTACAGTAGATAGGGCAATCTGTTGCCATAACCGCATGAACCGAACAATTTGTTGTCTCCCGGGTGCTCGGGTTCGGCACATTGCGGATTGGGTAGACAGATTATAGGGGGTCTGGGATTGACCCGGCGGTCTTGATACATGTTGGCACCAATGACAAAGTTAAAGAAAGTTTGAGGGTCCTAAAAATGATTACAGGGATCTATGCCAAAAGCTTAAGGCAAGGACCTCCAAGGTAGTATTTTCTGAAATACTACCAGTGCCATGCGCTACCGCAGGGAGACAGTCAGAGATCAGTGAGACATCCATAGTAAATACAGATAATACTTGAAAACTTCTAAAAACTAAACAAAGTAGGTGCAGAAAGGTAGGAGCTGATAAGGAAATAGTTCAGGCAGAAAAAAAACCTTACTGCTGCGGCCACTTTTATTCTAAAACATCACCGCTTTTTTCCTGGCTTTTTTCTCGAATGCGACGCACTTCACCGGGTGCATGCCGCATTCATATTGCGTTCCCAGCCGCGGGTCATGCGCGGTTGACGCTTGGTTGATGCGTTTATTGAGAATGGTTCTGATTTAATAGGTTGCAATTCTTCGCGTGTCCGCCAGATGGCAGATATTCATGAATTGTAATGCGCATGCGCTTCAGTAATGTGTCGACTTGCAGGTGTTTCGTTTAAAAAAGATACCACAGTGTGCTATTGTAAATTGGCCTTGAGACTGAAGGAAGAGGTTGCAATAATGTATCAATTTAGGCTTTTCATATTAAAGAAAGACAAAGACCAGTTTCTGTTACAGTATTCTCCAGAGACCCGTCGCCATGAGTGTTCCAGTGCAGCCTGTTTTCCAAAAACCCGACAGAATTTACACGTATTTGATATGGGCCGCGATTAATGCAACAGATGATAAGATGGCAACAGTTGTTCAAATTTATCAGTATTTTATCGAAAACTATGACTTTTACAAATTTTCACCAGCTCCTCATGTGTGGAAGCGTGCAATAAAGAAAAGGTTATGTAGCGATCCATGTTTTTATCGTATTGAGCCACAATTTGTTGGAGGGTATTGGTGTGTATCACCGGCTTTTTACTGTATCTATGATCATGCAGATGGCAAAAGGCGAAAGGTCGTGTTAAAACCAACTAAGAAACGACAGTCGCTGCCAAACAATGCGCCAGCACCAGCACCGGCTTCCAATAACGGTCCCACCGTCAGTGCCAACCCTTACTGTCTGTCCAGCAAGCCTGAGCCGGATTTCGCGTGCAGTTTTGATCAAGCTTGCATGTACCTAAGCGATTTCCAGCCTCATCAGCTGACTGATGTAGTAGTCCCGCTGCCAAATATCAACGTGTATGATCAAGAACACTGGACTGGCAGTGGCCCGGCGCCGGCGCCAGCTGAATGGGAAATTCTATGGTGAGTATTGTTGCCGTATTATTTTCTGTGTTTTTTTTATTTTGACAATACAGTATCAATATCAGTGTGATTCAAAAGTCAAGCGATTCTCCTGCAAGCAATATCATTGGCTGAGTGGCTTCTACAGTACTGCAGATACTGAACAATTGGTGGAATGCTAGGCGCATGCGCATTGGAGCCTTCTTGAAACGCATATGCGTGTCATCGCATCGATGGTAGGCGCGTGCGCATGTGAACAGGAGACGCCCCCCGAGAAAATTATTGGTGGGACTGGCTGGGAACTTCTTTAGGGGACTGACCATTACAGTAAAACTTTTCTTTTTGTTTTTCCTCAGAAAAGAAAACGGCTAATGGAGGGATTTCGATGGATAATATCGCTTTGTGTAACAATGCCTGCACATTGCTGAATCGGATTTTAAAAACCACGTACCGGAGTCTAAAGTTTAGTGGCCGTAGTTATTGATTATGATAGGAAACTGTACCTGAAACAGTATGCTGATGTTTTCCGACCGTACAGTATACAATACTTTTTTATATATAGTACACTGTGTAATAAACCCGAAAATAAATTATGCATTTATTCTACATATATTACAGTACATACAGTATGTGTCTTCTATACAGTGCCAGTACATACAGTACAGTACACAATGTCTTCTATTTTTTTAATACTCTTGTACTGAACATGCCTACAGTATACAGTACAGTATGCCTGGACAGTAGTGTACATTCTAGAAACACTGTATTTGGTTACAGTATCAAAGGAGCCAATGGAACAATTTAAAACAAATCAACATGTTCTTTTAATGGTGGAGTAAGTACAAAAACATTTATTTACAAATACTGTACAATGTAAAAACATTTTAAGTGCACGGCAATTCAAAACATCAACAGGTGTATGGTTTACTGATACAGGTAAGTATGGCACAGAAAATACAGTACATATCTACAGTAGTTCCAGTATAGACTAGTTTGACAGTACTAACTGCATTCACAATGCCATAATGCCATAATACAGTATGCACCTACAGTAGAGTACAGTAACTGCTCAATTTTAGAGAGAGCAGCACCAGCCATCTGGTTACATACTGTAGTATTTAACAGTAGTCAGAGTATACAGTAGTTCCAGTGTAGACTAGTTTGTCAGTACTAAATGCCTACTAACTGCTCAATTTTTTTCTTTCCAGAGAAAGCAGCACCAGCCATCTACAGTAGTACTACACATCACACAATGCCATAATACAGTACGCACATAACTGCACTAATTTTTTGTTTTCTTGTCGTTTCAGGAAAAAAGGATGGCCTGGGGGGAGGTGGGGTGTTGTGTGCAGTCTAATTTGTTTGTACAGTCAAATGTACAGTATATAAACAGCAGTAATGATGTACACAAAACCTCTCCTCTCTCAATGAACTACTGTACTGTACACAGAATGATGAACAAGATAAAGACGGAAAAAAATATATTAATATATATATATATATATATATATATATATATATATATATATATATATATATATATATATATATATATATATAAATTATACATTATATATTATTAAATAATATTCTTATAAATGTGCATTATTCATGTTTATCCATGTTTTGCAAATATTTTCTAAATGTTTTTCCAATTTCAATCTGCCAGAAAAACTTAATAAAGACTGCATTATGTATTATTCATGATTATTTTTATATTTGTATTTTTTGGTTCCTGGTAAAATAAAATAAATATTTGTTTACATTTCTGCTAATCATAATCATTGACAACACTCCCCCCCCCACACCTACAGTACACCAATGAATAAGAATGAATGACAAAACAACATGAATCAGTTAATGGTTTTTTAAACTCTCAATTCCTACAATGCTGTGTAAATCAGATTTACATTTCAAATTCGAGAAGGGATTTTCCAAAGCGTTACCGTAAACAAAGCCTCAAAGAGTTGGGGGGGTTGGGTGAGTCATGCGTTAGCTCCCATCTCAAAGAGGATTACACACAGGCAGAGTGAGGCTTTGTAGCTCGGCTATGGACGGATTAAGAACACAATGTCAAGATTCAGAAAATTAACGACTCTGTGGAGGGGGGGTTGGGTGAGTCATGCACAGTAAGCAGCTAGCTCCCATCTCAAAGAGGATTACACGCAGGCGCAGTGAGGCTTTGTAGCTCGGCTATGGACGGACTAAGAACACAATGTCAAGATTCAGAAAATTAATGACTCCGTGGAATTTCAAATCCTTGAGCTAGCCTTATGTGTGTTCGTGGGGGAGGGGGCTACAGGATACAGCTGCATGGAGTTCAACGATAATGACATACTGTACTATAATTTCAGTACGTACAGTAAAAAGCACACAAATCAACCATGTGCAGTCAAACGCACAGGGTCGCAGTCAAAAGCTACAGCACAGATTGAATATCGTAATACAGTATCAAGATGGTTTTTGCAGGCTTGTGGAGAAAAAAAAAATAAGAATAAAAAAATTTTTTTTTATTTTTTTTGGTCACTCACTCAAGCAAGCAAGCAGTGGTGGGTGAAGTTACAGGCGCATGCGTAGTAATCACCTGCTGTCAAGCAGGAATGTGATTGAAACCAGACACACGTGCAAAGGAATGGTGTGGGAGAGATGTACTGCATTGTAGAGAAGATAAGAAGTTGAAATACACTGCAGTGCAGTTAATTATCCTGAGCGAGGGGAGAGCGCTGTATATGCCGAAATGTGACAGTGTTACAGTACTGTACAAGCCTATGCGTTTCAACAATTTTCAAATGAGACATACTGTACAGTACAGCACTGCAAATGCATGTATAATTTAAATATGCAAATTTACAATTACTGCGCGCGCACACACAGACTGTGTACTTATGTAGGTTGAACCGCGAAGGTATTAGACTTCCAAGACAACAGCTCACAAACGCCCCCCCTGAGTTTTTACACGGCATTGCAGTATTGCAGACAGCGGGAATAAAATGCTAATATCACAAGCGCTAAAATAACGCAATTCACTACGGGCAAAAAAAATTAAAAAACGCACCTAACCGGGATTATCTGAGAGCCGCGGATCTAGCTGATTTAGACTCAGGTCGGCCGCCACTGTAAATGCATGTTTGCTATTGCATATAAAATTAAATGAGGGAGTTTGAAGTACAGTAATAGCTGCAAGGGAACAGTTTGATATCATAGGCATTACTGAAACATGGTGGGATGAAACTCATGACTGGACAGTTAATTTAGAGGGCTATTCCCTTTTTCATAAGGATCGAACAAATAGAAGGGGAGGTGGAGTATGTTTATATGTTAAACCGGATCTAAAACCTATTATAAGTGACGATGTTTATTAAGGGAATAATTAAAATGTAGAGACCTTATGGATAGAAATTAGCAGTGGAGGTAAAAGTATAAAGAAAATGTTTGTAGGGATATGCTATAAACCACCAAATATCTGTGAGATTGAGGAAGCTAAAATACTTTTGCAATTGGAGAAGGCATCAAAACTGGGTCATATTTGCATAATTGGGGATTTTAATTATCCAGACATAGACTGGGGAAATGAGATTAGCATTAGAGCAAAAGGAAACAGGTTTTTGGGAGTGCTTTAAGACAATTATATGACCCAAATTATTGAGTAACCAACCAAGAGAGGGGCAGTTCTGGATTTGGTCATATCAAACAATGTAGAAGTAATAACAAATATTCAAGTCCTGGAACATTTGGGTAACAGTGATCATAACATGTTCTCATTTGAAATAAATGATCAAAAAACAGATTACTTGGGTTCAACAAAGACCTTAAACTTTAAAAAGGCAGATTTTAATAAACTGAGGTCTAATCTACAAGTAATACACTGGGATGATGTTTTTGCAGGGAAAAAATTAGAAGATAAATGGGCAGTCTTTAAAAGATTGTTAGAAAAGCGCACTTATCTGTGTATACCCTTGGGTAAAAAGTATAAAAGAAATACTGTAAGTCAAAACCAATGTGGCTAAAAAAACAGATAGGGGAGTACATGGACAAGAAGCGGAAGGCATTTAGATTCTTTAAGTCAGATGGGACGGAGACATTGTTTCAGAATTATAAGGAATGTAACAAAAATTGCAAAAGGGCAATCAAATTAGCAAAAAGGATAATGAAAAAAGGATTGCAATAGAAAGTAAGGTCAACCCTAAAAAGTTCTTTAAGTACCTTAATAACAAAAAAATGAGAAAAGAAAATATAGGACCCTTTTAGTGTGAGATGGGTAGGCAGATTTTTGTAAATAAGGAAAAAGCAGTGATATTAAACAAATTCTTTGCCTCTGTGTTTACCAGGGAAGAATCAAGTTCAACAGAAATGCCGCAGGAGTAAGCCACAACCTCCATATTAATGAACAATTGGTTAACTGAGGAAAAAGTTCATAAGCGGCTTGAAAAAAATTAAGTAAATAAGGCTCCTGGCCCCGATGGCATACTGTACAGTACATCCAAGAGTTCTCAAGGATTTAAGCTCAGTAATAGCCAAACCATTATATTTAAAATTCAAAGACTCCATTTTCACAGGCTCAGGTTGGCGTAAAGCAGATGTGTTGCCTATATTTAAAAAGGGAGCTAGATTACAACCAGGGAATTGCAGACCTGTAAGCCTGACTTCAATAGCGGGGAAACTACTTGAAGGTTTAATACGGGATAATATTCAGGAATACCTAATGGAAAACAAAATTATTAGTAATACTCAACATGGATTTATGAAGGATAGATCATGCCAAACTAACCTTATTTGTTTCTTTGAGGAGTTAAGTAGGAATTTAGACCAGGATAATGAAGTTGATGTGGTCTACTTAGATTTTGCAAAGGCTTTTGATACGGTTTCACACAAGAGGTTGGTGTACAAAATAAAGAAAACTGGACTCAGTAATAATATATGAACCTGGATTGAAAACTGGTTAAAGGACAGACAACAGAGGGTTGCCATAAATGGAACTTTTTCAGGTTGGGCTAAAGTCGTGAGTGGAGTACCTCAGAGATCGGTACTGGGACCCCTGCTTTTTAACTTGTTTATTAATTACCTTGATGGCATCTTGAGCAAAGTCTCCATGTTTGCTGATGATACTAAATTGTGTAAGGTAGTAGAATCAGAGGAGGATGTAATTTATCTTCAGTAGCACTTTGAGAAACTGGAAACGTGGGGAGGTAAATGGCAGATGAGGTTTAATACAGATAAATGTAAGGTTATGCATTTGGGATGCAAGTATACAAAGGCAACTTAAAAATTAAATTGGGGGAATTCTTGATGGAGAAGGATTTAGGAGTGCTTATAGACAGCAGGCTTAGCAAAAGTGCCCAATGTCATGCAGTAGCTGCAAAGGCAAACAAGATCTTATCTTGCATTAAACGGGCAATGGATGGAAGGGAAGTAAACATAATTATGCCCCTTTACAAAGCATTAGTAAGACCACACCATTGAATATGGAGTACAATTTTGAGCAACTTTCCTTAGAAAAGATATTATCGAACTAGAGAGAGTGCAGAGAAGAGCCACCAAATTAATAAAGGGATTGGACGATCTAACTTATGAGGAGAGGCTAGCTAAATTAGATTTATTTACATTAGAAAGGAGGTGTCTAAGAGGGGATATGATAACTCTATACAAATATAAACGGGGGCAATACATGGAGCTTTCATCCCACGGGCAGTACAGAGGAATCATGGCCATTTCTTAAGTTAAGAAAGGAGATTTCACCAGCAACAATGGAAAGGGTTCTTTACAGCGAGGGCAGTTAAAATGTGGAATTTATTACCCATGGAGACTGTGATGGCAGATACAATACACTGGCGACACACTTTATTCGAGCTCGGCTAGTCCCACGAATTCGGGCATACCCGGGTGTATTGAGGTTTGTGACTGTTTTCTGCCCGAGTGCATTGAGGTATTTTCCAAGCAGGGATTGAAGCATTTTATTCCCGCTGGCTGCAATACTGCACAGTATATATATATATACTGCATTACAATTCATGAATTTATGCCATCTGGTAGACACGCGAAGCATTGCAGCCTATTAAATCCTAATCATTATCATTTAACAGATCAGCCGCCCATCAGCCAGGCATGAACCCAGGCTGGGAAGGCAAATGCAACGGGGCTTGTCAGAGGTGAGGAGCGGCGCATTCCAGGTATCTGCCAGGTACATACCGGGTATTTGCTCGAATAAAGTGTGTCGGTGCAGTAGATTTGTTCAAAAAAAGGTTGGACATCTTTTTAGAAATGAAAGGTATACCAAATAAGTAGGGAAGGATGTTGATCCAGGGATTAATCCGATTGCCAATTCTTGGAGTCAGGAAGGAATTTATTTTTCTCCTTATGAGATATCATTGGATGATATGACTCTGGGGTTTTTTGTTTGCCTTACTCTGGATCAATAAGTAAGTATGATATAGGATAAAGTATCTGTTGTCTAAATTAAGCATAGATTGAACTTGATGGATTTATGTATTTTTTCAACCTCATCTACTATGTAACTACAGTATGTAACTGCAAACTTTTCACAATAATTCATAAAAACTGCAAAATGTGCCCTTTTCTGATAACATTTTTTTGCGAAAACCATGTTAAGGTTCGTTAAAAAATAATGAATTGCAAGGTCAAATGATGAATTTTTGTTGATATTGGTCATCTGACCGTTGTATTTTTAAAGCAACACTAAAACAAAATTAAAATGGCACCATTTTGCATATTTATGCCAAACTCAAATGAAAATGTAATTTTTTTATAGAAAGAAAATATAGCAAAAAATTTAGCAAAATTGCAATTGAAAAAAAAATGCTCCATATAATGTGTTTGACAAGTTTGCACGTCTCAAGATATGGCCACTCATATTGCATTTATGCAACTCACTTCTTGTGTGGCTGCTTCAAAATGTTATGTATTAGATCTATATGGATGTTCCCCTGCTCTTTTACAAAGTTAGATAGCTATAATATTTCACTAAATTGATTACAATGGGTACTGACAAGGATAAATATACTGTATAATACCACCCTTCTGTAATACAAGTGTATCCCTCTATGTAGTAGCACTAAACAGAGAACCTTCTCATTTAGGTTAATAATGTGCTGATTAAAATAACTTCTCAACCTAGTAAATAATAAATTAAAAACACTGATTAAAATAATAAAGAACTGAGAGCTGTGACCTCATATATAATGATTTGAATCAGAAGAATACTTGATATTGTAGAAATTACAAGACGAGGATAACTATAACCCTAGGTAAGTGGGATGTGTGACTCAAATGCTATTGGAAATTGCTGTAAGCTATCTGAGGTAAGTACTTCTGTAAAATAGAAAACAGACCTACTAACTAAAAGTAAACTGATGTGGATAGTGTTTAAAAAGAAGAGAAAATAAATTTATTGTCTGTGAATTAATTTGTGTGTGAAAGGAAGAGACAATTAGTGACTCCCTACTAAATTGTAATCAAACTGTGAGAAACAAATAATTAATGAAAATGCAATGAGTGCTATCCCTGGAATGAATATCTTTCCCTAAACCAAACTAAAAAATATTCTGAATAGAGAAATTCTGATCAGTCTAAAGTACCATGAGTGTATCAATATAATTGCCTACAGTTGCGAGCTGGTATCTGCCTGCCACTTTGTAGCATCTATCCTAGGCTAGTCTCAATGATGACAAAACGAATGTGCTTTATCGGGGGGAGGGGGGGTTCAAGAGGTTGTAATATTTTAGATACAGGCCATGAGTTTCCACTGTGATGGAGTGAGTCAAGCATTTCTCTCTTTCCCTACATCATTAGATGGTGTGTAGCGGGATAGGTCATATTTTTGTTATAAAAGCTAAATATGGGCAGTTTTGGATCTGCCTCAGTTTGGCCGGTTCTTTTGGTCCACTGATCAATCTCAAAAAGGCATATCTCCAATTTCTGAGGTTTGTTTTTCGACTGGTAGCAATCCGAACATACATAGGACAGTGAGAGAGTGAGCTTTCAAATGCAATGTGTTGCTAGTTGTAAACTTGCACGCACACACACACGCACGCTACAGTATATTGATCCCCTCAAATGTCCCTCCAAATAAATTAGGGAGTCATGCCAGTGCTGAAAAAGTAACACGATGCGCCTGAAAAGCAGGGATAGGATGGTGCACAGCTCTGTTGAAAATGAGATGAGGGCTAAATCTTAAACCCTGCACAATGGCCAGTGTGGAGTCAGCCTTTTTTTAAAAGATTGTTCTAGTTTGTCCAAGAGCTTTGCACCAGTATGCTTCTTGGAGAAGTCATCAATACACAGAGTAGCTTGCCTGGCAGTGGGAAATCTATCAACTTCTGACAGGGATGCTAAAAATGAGTATGATGCGATAGGCAGTGACAGTAACAAAGTCTTTAGTATTTCCAGAGATAGTTGTCCACATATCTGTGGTGAAGTGTGCAGATGGCATGCTTGAAATCTTCAGGGACTTGTGGATTTTTATAATACATATCTCCCTTTATATCTCTGAAATTGGTTTTCATGCACAAACTCTTTTTGGATGGAATTTGGTAGTTGGAGTATAAAGTTGTCATCATTCTTTAAAACTTTATCAATCATTAGGAGAAATAGAATGCATACTATATGTAACACTGACATAACAGCTATAGCCTTTGTAATA
Source organism: Ascaphus truei (assembly GCF_040206685.1). NCBI lineage: Eukaryota > Metazoa > Chordata > Amphibia > Anura > Ascaphidae > Ascaphus > Ascaphus truei. The sequence continues at coordinate 91,462,352 of NC_134486.1, read as the reverse complement.
GTGGTTCTAAACTCCTTATCTCAAAAACTCCTGCAGGTGGCTCAGTCTGTAGTTAAGTAATTTTGACTGAACCACCTGCTGTGCTGACACAGGGATATATTTAAAGCCTGATCAAATTTAGAGTTTTTGCGGTCTATAACTGGGATATTATAAAAAATGAAATGGAGTTTTGTTTTGTTTAAATTGTTACTTATCCAGAAGCTAAACCCAGCCTCACATTGTTTTAAGGTATAGGAATTATTGCACAACCCTCAAAAATGTGGCTACCACAATCAGAATTTGTAAGTTAACCTCACAAATCACCTGCACATTTATTGAAGGAAAATGCTTGCGGTTGTGATACATTGTATAATGTTCACTGGGAGGTGCTAGTGCTACATGCAAGCAATCACCCATCAAACTGGGAAGCTCAGAAATTTCATAGAAATTTATTTTGCGGTTGTGACATGCTGTTATCTGACTGGGAAACTGAATGTAATTTCAAGAACTTCTTCTCAGGGCTAGTAGCACTTGTAAGAAACATTTACAGATGTAGTGCCGCCTATTCAAATCCACTACCATTAGCATGCGTAGTCCATAACACAAGGTTTAATGTAAGATTTATTATTTGTGATACATCTCATTGTTAAACTTGCATTAAATGAACACACATTTTCTGTTTGTTAAAACAAGCGCATTTTGAATCTGCTGCTTTATCTGCACAAAAAGATGAAGTCTTCACAGCTATTTTCATGGTAGAGAGAAAAGACCCACATGATAAATAATTTAGCAGGCCAAGCAGTTTAACAAGACCCGGAATGGCATTATTACTGTCTGTTATGGAGGACTGGTCTCAGTCTCATACAAAGCCCTGCATGTTCAACTTATACAGTACCACTGTATAACCTCAGGTTTTTGGAGGCATTGTAGGTTTGATCTAGGGAGCAATATTCTCGGTGCTCTTGGTCTCCTCCTCTTGCTGCCTTTCCCCTTAATTTCTCCCATCTCTATCCCATTTTCTGTCTCTCTGCCTATCGCTTCCAGGAACTCTCTCCTACTGTATATATCTTTCATGTAATTGCAGTCTCTTTCTCAGACTTTCAACTTCAGATCCTCTTTGGACTTTATTTAATCCCGCCATGTCATCTAAATTTTGAAGTAAAATTTCCAGGGGACGATAGATGATTTAAAGATGAGCCACTGTGTGCTTAAAGGAAAACTCCCTGTGTGAATCTTTCCCAGTTCACTTTGCGATTAGTCCTGGAAAAAATTCCACTAAACAGAAAAACATAAGGTAATGTTAACCTAATTTTACTTACTGGATGGGAGTGCTGCCAAGTTAATCTTAACCAACTTTAGTTGATATGTGAGTTTAGGGAGGATGCCACTTTTGCATCTTGTTATCCCTAACATCTGTAAAAATCAAAACTATTTTTAAAAAGTACATTTAAAGTTACATTATTCTGTTCAATGAATAAGCATTACTTCACTATTAACATTACGTTAATTTACTGTAGATTAACATCACGTTAGATAGCCTAATGGAGTTTAGTGTATCTTGGCCTCAGACTATAATTCAAAGAGAAAACCTCTGCATTTTACATGCCTGGCAGCATTAGTTACATTATTTTAATTCTCTTCATAGGTTTCAATTATAGAATATTTAAAAATAAACAGTGGGTATTTCTCTAAGTTTATTGCTTCAGCAAATCTGCTTATTATGACGTCTGCACCAAGCTCTATTTATTAATATGCTACAGTATCTTTGCTTCACTAAAAGAAAAGTTCACCAATTTATTTTTATGAAAGAGGATTGTAGGCATATTTTCACCATTTCCTAAATAGAGCTTGGAAAAAACTCCATGCAAGTTAACAAACTTGCTACATTTGAGATATTTATGACTGACTAAAAGTTGTGAACATACAAACTGCAAACATCTTCATTAAAGATTACTTTAACAACAACATTTGCACATATTTTCACACAAACACGTCTTCAAGCATTGGCAAATATTAGAATATTTTGAGATTTTTTTCAAATATTTGCATAAATTAAAAAACAAACTAAGTAATGCATTCTTACCTTGTAAATCAAAGGCAGTGCCTTAACATTTCCATAGTTTGAGAATTTCTTGTAGGGCTGTAACAGATTCACAAAAAGTTTTCTCCATAAAGCACACTGTGCCTCTACATACACCACCACCATGCAACTGTATTTTTTCTTCTTCTGGGTCTGGATTTAACTAATCCTTTAGAAAAAAGGATGTTAAGGGATGTTAAGCCTATGGTTATAATATATAGAGTATCTTTTTTTTTTCAAATCATTATCTTTTAGATATGTTTTACCCTCTGGGAAAATAATGTCTAGTAATGTTTAATGTTTAAGATCTGAGGTTACATGCTTGGTTTCACCCATGGTATTTGACCTGATTTAATGAAGTTTAGGGTCAGCCTAGAACATTTGGTCGTGGCCAATCGCCTGCGACCAAATGACCACCAGCATTTAGCTACTAAGGTAAGTGACTAACCTTAACCCTTATCCTAAAACCCCTACTCTTAACCCCAAATACTAACACTACCTCCTACAATAAAAAACTTAATCCATTACCATAAAACCCTTTACCCTAAGCCCTTACAGTATCCATGAAAACCCCTAAAGTTAACCCCCTATCATAACTTCTAAAATACCTAACGTTAACCTCCAACTCTAACCGCTAAAACCCCTAATGTTAACCCCATTACCCTAACTATTAAAACCTTTCAAGTTAACACATACCTGAAAAGTAACCTCCTAACCTAAAACATACCTTCTCACAGAAGCAGCAGGCGGCGGATGTTCCAGGGGCAGAATGGCTGCATCGGAGGGACCCCCCACCATGAAATGCTGGCATGGAGTTGGCCGTATTTGAACGGCCATGACCAAATGTCCCATTCCAGTTTAGTGCATCTTGTCCTAAGTACACTAAAATTGCATTTAGTAGCATTATAACGTTTGCAACTCAATCCTGCTAATATCTAAATCGCACACAAACATTTTTTCCATTCTACAGTAGATGCCTTTGTTAGCACGAAAGTCAACTATCGTTTAATTATATCGAATGATAACTCTCAAAGAGGATTACACGCAGGCGCAGTGAGGCTTTGTAGCTCGGCTGTGGACGGACTAAGAACACAATGTCAAGATTCAGACAATTAATGACTCCGTGGAATTTCAAATCCTTGAGCTAGCCTTGTGTGTGTTCGTGGGGGAGGGGGCTACAGGGTACAGCTGCATGAAGTTCAAAGATAATGACATACTGTACTATAATTTCAGTACATACAGTAAAAAGCACACAAATGAACCATGTGCAGTCAAACGCACAGGGTCGCAGTCAAAAGCTACAGCACAGATTTAATATCATAATACAGTATCAAGATGGTTTTTGCAGGCTTGTGAAGAAAATAAAAATAAAAAAAATAAGAATAAAATTTTTATTTTTTTATTTTTTTGTGGTCACTCACTCAAGCAAGCAAGCAGTGGTGGTCAAAGTTACAGGCGCATGCATAGTAATCACCTGCTGTCAAGCAGGAATGTGATTGAAACCAGACACACGTTCAAAGGAATGGTGTGGGAGAGATGTACTGCATTGTAGAGAAGATAAGAAGTTGAAATACACTGCAGTGCAGTTAATTATCCTGAGCGAGGGGAGAGCGCTGTTTATGCCGAAATGTGACACTGTTACAGTACTGTACAAGCCTATGCGTTTCAACAATTTTCAAATGAGACATACTGTACAGTACAGCACTGCAAATGCATGTACACTTTAAATATGCAAATTTACAATGACTGCGCGCGCACACACAGACTGTGTACTGACATAGGTTGAACCGCGAAGGTATTGGATGTTTTGAAGCATTGGCAAATATTAGAATATTTTGAGATTTTTTTCAAATATTTGCATCAATTAAAAAACAAACTAAGTAATGCATTCTTACATTGTAAATCAAAGGCAGTGCTTTAACATTTCCATAGTTTGAGAATTTATTGTAGGGCTGTAACAGATTCACAAAAAGTTTTCTCCATAAAGCACACTGTGCCTCTACATACACCACCACCATGCAACTGTATTTTTTCTTCTTCTGGGTCTGGATTTAACTAATCCTCTAGAAAAAAGGATGTTAAGTGATGTTAAGCCTATGGTTATAATATAAAGAGTATCTTTTTTTTTCAAATCATTATCTTTTAGATATGTTTTACCTTCTGGGAAAATAATGTCTAGTAATGTTTAATGTTTAAGATTCTGAGGTTACATGCTTTGTTTCACCCATGGTATTTGACCTGATTTAATGAAGTTTAGAGTCAGTCTAGAACATTTGGTCGTGGCCAATCGCCTGTGACCAAATGACCACCAGCATTTAGCTACTAAGGTAAGTGACTAACCTTAACCCTTATCCTAAAACCCCTACTCTTAACCCCAAATACTAACACTACCTCCTACAATAAAAAACTTAATCCATTACCATAAAACCCTTTACCCTAAGCCCTTACAGTATCCATGAAAACCCCTAAAGTTAACCCCCTATCATAACTTCTAAAATACCTAACGTTAACCTCCAACTGTAACCGCTAAAACCCCTAATGTTAACCCCATCGCCCTAACTATTAAAACCTTTCAAGTTAACACCTACCTGAAAAGTAACCTCCTAATCTAAAACATACCTTCTTACAGAAGCAGCAGGCGGCGGATGTTCCAGGGGTAGAATTGCTGCATCGGAGGGACCCCCCACCATGAAATGCTGGCATGGAGTTGGCCATATTTGACCGGCCATGACCAAATGTCCCATTCCAGTTTAGTGCATCTTGTCCTAAGTACACTAAAATTGCATTTAGTAGCATTATAACGTTTGCAACGCAATCCTGCTAATATCTAAATCGCACACAAACGTTTTTTCCGTTCTACAGTAGATGCCTTTGTTAGCACGAAAGTCAACTATCGTTTAATTATATCGAATGATAACTCTCAGTGGTCTTATGAAAGAAACAGGTAAAATATAAATAAGTAATAATACAAATACTGAAAGGATGAAATGTTACATTGATTTATTTAAAAGTTAATGTTAAGGATGTTGAATGTGTACTTTCTTCTAATGTGTTTCTATGAAAAAGTATTTTCACATTGATAAATGCCTAACAACATGGATAAATCAGATGCAGCGGGTGACTTTAATTTATAGCTTGGGGCCAATCACAATCTACTTGCTCTACTGATGTTTTTGTATGTAGGTATACAAGACAATTCACATGATTACAGAATTAAAGACAGCTGGTCACAAACTTAACTTCGATTCCCAAGATTCTCACTTAAAAAATGTAAAGCAATGTAAACAAAACCTTTTTAGGGGCATATATTTAGTATTACTTTAGTATTTAAAATTACAACCATAAACCTCAAACACATCACAACAATTTCCTGCAGTTTAGCTTTTGACAAACTGTAGCATAGCCAATTTTGTACTTTGAAATTTTGTCACGTGGATTACAATATTTAATATACAGTATATGTAATCCCTCTTTATTTCCCTAGGTTACTCAGTATGGAGATACTAGGGTAGGGGCCCGAGTCCACCTCCCCTGTATTGGATAGAGAATTATCAGCCGGCAAGAGCCAGGCTGGTGTCAGACAACACAGAGTAACATCTATAATTTGAGTAGCCATACTTTATATGTGCAGAACACAATAATTACATACAGAGGCCCTCATATTTTGAGGACCCTGAGTAATACATACAATATCAAACTTGTAAGGAGAGATTAAGTATGTACCCCACTGAGCAATTGTCCCACAATGTCCCGGTGGCTTTAACACTAATTAAGGGTCCACTGTTGGTGCCAGTACAGCATTGGAGCTCATGTATTAAATGATGATATTATAGGTGCAGGCCAGTTATTTTGCAAAGAGTGGTGTAAGCAGTTAACAATGAAAAGGATACTGCAGGGTAGTAAGGTTGGTCTCCTGTTTTCCCCATACTCATTTTATTTATTTATTGTGAGCACAGGTCAGTTTTAGGAATTCAAAAACTTAGCGAATGCTTTTTGGACAGTGTTATTGCACATACCGTTAAAGTGTCTGAACTATTTTCTATTTCTGTTTATAGGGTTTACTCTATATTCCTCACCAAAAATATTTTCTTTACATGAAAACTTATTTGGTCCTTACTGCTAAGTAAACTACCCCAATGCATATATATAAAATAATCTTCATACCTAAGAGCATGTACTTTAACGTGTTTCTGAATAGAGAAGAATTGGAGGTGCTAATGTAAATTATCTACAATATGGTGGTTTGGACGCACTACAATGGGATTTGGTTGATTTCTGCTGCTTGGGTGAATGGTAGGGGATACTCAATTCCATAGAACACATGCATAATAGATAGGAATAGAACACCCTAACGCATGAAACTTTACCTATTAATTTACAGTAACAATCAATGTTCCTTAGAAACAATTGGTACCGAGATTTCCAAGGACAATACAATGTGCAGATTCAAATATAAAATGTAATAAAAATTCAATAATTTTGCAAAAATTTATGACAAACACCAAACTATTGGTTTATTAAACCAACACCTTGTTCAAGCTTGAACACAATTATCAACTAACAGCAACAAACAGTAAATAAAACAATCATATCATTATATTCTTAATAACAGAAGGACTACTAATAGCAATTGAATGTCATGTGGAAGATTGATTCCCAAAAGAGTCCTCACTGTTTAGTGAATTATATGTTTGGCACAATGACCCAAGTTTAAAAGTATCCAATGTGAAAGTATAATTTTTTTCCACTTTGTATTTCTGAAATTTAATTTTTTTCCACTTTGAATCCTCAGAAAGAGTTTGGGGAAGATTGTTGGGGTATACACATACAGGTACATACAGTAGAGGCAACGTTTATTCTAACATTTGCTGTAAACTAGCCGGGTTACATTCTGGGTATGTGCTGGGTATGTGCTGGGTATGTTCTGGGCTAGTTTGAGGCACGTTTAAGGCATTTCTGCATTGACTAACGACCCATAGGATTAACACAGCAGGGATCCCTGGCAGTCCAATTCAGTTTGAATGGGACTGCCAGGGACCCCCGCTGTTAATCTTATAGGCCATTAATCAATGCAGAAATGCTGGGGCTAGTTTAAGGAACGTTTAAGGCATGTATTCAGAATGTACCTGGGTGTACCTGGGTCTTTTGGGGAATTGCCACTGGTATTTGTTAGAATAAGAGTTGCCTCTACTGTACTTTTTTGTATTATTACAGCAAACCTTGTGATTGTATTTGTAAAACAATATGTTCAAACTCCGTGATATGGAGTGGTTGATTATGTCCAGTAAATGGTATACATACGATACCTCTCTTCGGTTGAAGTAATGCAATTGTTTAATTATGTATGCTCTCTCCATTGCTGTTTGTTATGTGAATGTACCGGCAGTTTGTTAGTGCAGTTTTATCCCAGGGCACTCCTCCACGGACCTCAGGAATTCACAGTCTCCACATCCACCTGGTGCTGCACTGGTGCCTTTTCTGGTATGTCTGTTGTAGCCTCTGTGCTGCCAATTGGAGTGTCAGTCCCTTCGGTTGATCCATATGGGGAACTTTCCTTCCCCACTGCTTCCCAGTCCGATGTCTAAGAAACTGCGGTCGTCGCGCTCGGCTATCGCTGGATTGTTGACACTCATGGCTCCTGTTTTCAACCGTATGCTCCCGTAGCCTTGCACCATGACCCAATCACAGGTCTCTCCAGCAGACTCCTCAGAGGAATAGACCCTGCTTCCCACTGCTTATTGGTTGTCTGCTTTTGCGCCAAAAACTAAGGATAGCTTGAAATTGGTAAATTACGGATCCTCACAAGGTTAGGTTGTCTCGCCATATCACCCAACACATTTCACTAAACATTTGGCTTCGTCAGGGGTTCAATATACTGCAGTATGCAGCACCTTTTTATATTGATCACAATTAGAGTATGAAAAGTCTTATATACATACTTGTTTCTGTACTTGGCGTTTTCAATTATATGCACTTAGATGTTGGTTCATTAATGCACTGGAATTTTCCTTCACTGGTTTCCAGGACAAAGTTGTGGAGTTGGAATCTCTTCAAAAACAGTTAATTGTAATTGGATATATTTAGACATGCCATCTTATATTAATAGCCATGATTTTTCATTTGGGAAAAGCAAAGTGTAGGCAAACTCTGCTCTAAAATCTTCCCTGTAAATTGCTTGTATATTACATACAAAAAGTTGCAACTCTAGAATCTGCAATATTATAAAACTTTATCTGACAAGGTTGCACATTTACATCCCCTTTTTTTGGTTGCTAATGTGCAAAAGAATATATACAATGTCTTTATATATAAAAATCAGGATGTTCCTTAGATTCGCAGTCATGCAATATGCAGCATTTTCAAAGATGCACAACCATCTGAATAAACAAATGATTCAGTTGAAGCATATCAACCTACCCATTTTGTAAATTTAAGAATGTTATACATATCATGATTTTCAATTCCAGTTTTTAGTTATTAATAAATCTATGTGAATTACAAGGCAAACACACCTACAGAATTAGAAACACTGGGATAGTTCCATTTTAAAAAAAAAGATGATATTTATACCATCAAATACAGGCGGGCCTCGCTAATACGGCGGGGTCCTTATCTATAGCCCCGCCGCAAAGTGAAAATCACCGTAAAGCGGAACCAGTGATTGTCGGTGTCTCCTGCAGGACTGCGCATGCGCAGACCTGCAATCCTCCCTTCTGTGCATGCGTTACCTCTGTTCTGCACATGCACGACCTCCGCTCTGCGCATGCACAACCTCCGTTCTGTGCATGCGCAACCTTGGCGCCCCCCGGTCTGCACATGTGCGACCTCGGCAGCCCCCGTTCTGCGCATGCGCAGATATGGCGGCCCCCTTCTCGTTACCGCCTTATGAGCAGAACACTTAAAAGCGGGGCGCTGAAAACCCGATCCCTACTGTATGTATTTATATTCTCATGGTTTAATTAAAACCGTTTAGATCATATCATTTAATTGTTTCACTTTAATCTTTGCAAACGTTCAAACATAGATAATGACAAGGTTTATTATACATTAGAATTTGAGGATTCAATCCTACGGATTTTGGATTCCCATCTAATATGGGTTTTTTATGTCGGCTGTTAAATGGCGCAGGAAAACAACATAGGAAATTATGTTTGTAATATATTTCAGTATGCAATGCGAAAGGATGTCAAATCAATGTCTACTGTATATTGTGGCCCAGTGGGGTTAGCGTTTTTAAGGTGTAGATCCAATAGGATTCGCGCTGAGATATCTTTTTGATTTAATCTCCCCTTCGCCAGTTTTTTGTCACCAATTCAATACCACAGAAAATCAAATGTTTCGGATTACATTGATGTTCATTTTTGTAGTGATATGAGACACTATGGGGCCTATGCTATAAGCGTTCATTAAAAAAAATCGCCGGGTCATTTAAATTACCATATTTTTGAACGTTGCTATGACGGTATTCAGAAAGCCTCGATTACCTGTGATAGCAAAATTCCCAAAATGGATGACCAGCCGGCGACGTGATGATCGCCTTTCTAAAAAGACCTTACTGGCAATTTCTTTCAGCTGTAGAGAGAGCTGCGCAAATCTCGCCCGAAATTAATGTTTTTTAATAAAAATGTTGTTACTAGTATACGTGAGCAGGGGGTCTCTGCAGCAGAACACGTTTATTTCAGGTCCGGGGACCCAGTGCTTCCTGAGATACAGGCCCCGTTCTGGGGTGCTGGTATCTCCTATGCATTTTTTTTATATAACTTGATTTTTATTGGATTTTAAAAGCAATACAGAGAGATGCATACCATCATTGTTTCGTAAATTCACCAACATCAAAACAGGGTTAGTCAATGTATATTCAGAAAATTAAAAGGAAATTATAACAAAAAGGTGGGAAGGAGATGCTTGTAGGGCGGGGGTCAGGGGTCTGGTCTGGCGTCAGTCCTTTCCTAATCGTGGACTTTTGTTTTCCAGGTTCACTAAGCGATATTTGTCTGCTGGTGTATATCCTAGCCTTTCCTGCATCCTGACAACCTCATGGCTTGATCCAAAATAAAACGAGAACGCATCTATCACTATTAAAGCCAAATTTTGGTCCTCTCCACACCTGGGATGTATGTTTGAGCCAACCATGGCATCCAGACTTTTAGATCATTTCTGCAAGTGTCATATAAAAGACTTGTCAATTTTTTATCTGGCATACATACAAAATTCGGTTTTGAGGCTTAGAAATGACTGGATTTTCATTTTGTTTCCGTAATGCTGCGATCTCGTACCTCGTTGCCATTTCAAAATGAGCAACCATTTTAAGCACCAACCACGGCATCCAGACTTTTAGATCATTTTTGCCCGTGTCATATAAAAGACTTGTCATTTTTTCCATCTGGCATACATACCAAATTCGGTATAGAATCTTAGGATTTGCTGGAATTTCGTTTTGTTTCCATAATGCTGCGATATCGTACCTCATTGCCATTGTAAAATGAGCAACCATTTTAAGCACAGTTTTGTTTGACCCGGTAGTGGCCTGTTCAAGAGAGAAAGCCATGGGTCCATTGGAATTGCATGGTTAAGCATCCTCTGTAGCCAATATCTCTTTTTTTCCCAAATAGGGACAATTTGAGGGCAAGACCACAGCATGTGCAACAGATCTACAGTCTCTCTACATTGTCTCAGGCACAATGGGGAGTATCCTGTTTAGAATTTTGATCATTTAAGTGGAGTGAGGTACCATCTCAATAATACTTTATATGCGTTCTCTTTTAATGTCATACAGATTGAACTTTTAGACGCAGTTGTGGCTATAGCGTCCATTCATCCATGTCTAAAACATCTCCTAAGTCCGCCTCCCATAGTGACATGTATTTACATTTTTGCGTAACTTTGGGACTAGAACCGGTTACTTCTCGATACATCTACGATGTGAGTCCACGAGTGTCAGTCTCTAATAGACAGAGCTTTTCGAAAGTAGTTAATTAAATACTTATTCTGGATTCAAGTAGATCTCGAGGTAGCCTCTAGTACCTTGTAACTTGGAAGGGATACGTCGAAGGAGAATTCTTGGGTGAAGTCTAGTGATGTCCACTCTTCCTCCTTGATCCGAGGTTTCCACTGGAGGTTCCCTGATAAGCCCGGGTTAAATTGTCCTGAGATCGATTCTGAACGGGAGGGGGGGGGGGAGGAGGGTACTATGAGGTTTTTCCCATTCCGGTTCAGGATGTTGTTCTTGCTCATCCTCTGTGGCTGGATCGTCCATTTTTGCTCCTTGCAACTTCCTTTAAAAGGACAGCCCAGTTAGCAGGAAGGTTCCGAGCAAAATTTCAGTTCATGCTGAGTACATGCAACGCGCTTTCCTATTGTCTTCACATTACCAGATCAGCCTGCCTCGACCTCGGCATCCACACTGACTACGCAATGCTGCTGCCATCTCTGACTTTCGGATTACGACTCACTATTTTATCAGGACTCTGTCCCTTCCTACCTCAGCCCTGTGGGTCCGTTTCCTGCTTGAGACGAGCATCGCTACACCTAGCAAGTCTGTATTATAAGGTTTCAAAATATTTGCTTTATTTACTGTTCTATAATCAATAAAATCAGTCTATGAGGAATTATTATTTTATATAAAGAGGGAATCCAGTGTGAACTTTTTATTTCCTTTCTACTTCTATCTATATTTTATCACATTATTACATTCTCTGCACATTGTCTGTAGAAGAGATACACATACTCTTTCTTGTACTTTCTATGTTTCTTGCAATAAGCCGTGCAATAGATCATGAGAAACCTCTAGGTAGTGCATGTTTAAAATGGATAGATAACTAAAGAGTTGTTCAGTGTGCTCCTTTGTATGCCTTTATCCAGAATGTTTATCTACAGTTTACCATTTTCTGAAGTGTGACCATTTACTGAATGAAGTCGGGGGACCTGTGGAAAACATGCAGGTTAACTCACAAGACTTTGCATTTGCAGTACATTTCTAGCAATGCACTTCCCTTTCAATATTGTGTTGTGTACTACAACTTTGATGCATAGTGAGATATCACCATATGTCATGTTGATAAATGTAGTCACACAAGGCCATCAAAATAAATCGTTGGGCCCAGGACAAATATAAGAAGCATGGAGTGGAAGCAAAAAAAGGTGGGGGCATAAGGAGGAAATGGACTTTAGCAGTGGATGTAAGAAGGTAATGTACCTCTGAGGGAGGGAATATAATGAGGTGGTATATGGACCTGAGGGGGATATAAGGAGGTAATGGGCCTAGTGGGGGTATAAGGAGGTATTGGGCCTGGGGGGAGTATAAGGGGGTAATAGGCTTTTTGGTCAGGGAGCATATTGGAAAGAGACATGTGATATTAGCTTGGGCCCTCTGAATGGCCTGATTAAGGCCCATGAAAAGGTTGCCCTGCTGGATAACAAGGGCCCATGAATAGGAGGGCCTTTCAGGCTGGGAAGAGGCCTGCAGAAGGAGGGCCTGGGGAAACCCCACACCCGGATGGGTGTTGGTGAGCAAAGGAGAGGGCCCTTCAAGGCTGCCAGAGGTCTGCAGGAGGGCCTGGGGATGTGTGTGTGTTGGGGGGAGGGGTCAAAAGATAGTAATGCTGCACACCAAAATAAGTGAAGTAAAAATACTTGCAACAACTGGTGCTCCTGGTTAAGGGAAACCTGTCTGAAAAAATCCAATACTTAAGTAAGAATAGATGATCCAAGGCAATGTGGATTTTCCAAAAGATTTATTGTCTGCCAGTCACTTGAAAAAGACCTCTCAGAAGGTTGAAACATCGTGCTTTTCTGACACAATAAATCTTTTGGAAAATTCGCTGTGCCTTGGATCATCTATTCTTACTCATGTGTGTGGGGGGGGGGAGGAAGACATGGGTAGTGTCTAGCAAAGGGGAGGGACATTCAGGCCTGCCCATGGTGCCACAGAAAGAGGGCCTTGGCACTGGTGCAGACAATAAATGGTAGGGTTGCCAGCAGGGCCCTGTGGTTACCATCTTGGTTCCTTAAATGGTATTTTTAAAAATGCCTTTGTACCAATAGTTTAAATAAGGCCATAATAAATACACTGTGGGAGAAACCACTTGCTTTTTGGCAGATATTGGGGGCCGCCGCTTCTATCAACTTAATATTTACCATAATCTTTGGTTTTGGCTTGTCTTCTTATTCATTTAAATAAAACAATGCTGAAAATTAAAAGAACATATATTTTTATTATCTCGATTATTTGCATATACCGGTACTAATATAACCATATTTACAAGGTTATTTGAAGAGCATACGAATACATCAATGTTCAGCTATTAAATATATTGAGGTGGAAAAAGTGAAGCAATGCAAATTAGTAAACAAAAAAAAATATTCCAGATCAGGAGTATATATTTTTTTTGTATTTTGCACTTGTAAGGAGGACCTTCCAGTTATTCTCTATAAAATTAGCTGATTTAGTCAGAAAGGTGACAGTTAAAGCTCGTTCCAGGAAAGAAATGTTTGCATCTCTGCACAGAGACTTTTTTGTACCTTGCTTTAGTGGCTGTCCATCACAGTTGTTATGTATGCAGGCTGAGTGAGCCCGCAGGGGATCCTAGTTATTTACACTCTTTTTCAAGATTTGAAGCTGTTATAATCATTCGCTGTCAACTTTGTGCTGACACTGAATTACTTTGTGTTTTTTATGCTCGGTTTGGGTCTGAAATGCTGGCATCTATACCATACCTACAGTACACTGTAATTCTATGGGTGAGTGAGCTGACCAGCTACTGTAGAGTATATACAGAATTACTAGCAGTGCACCAGAATCCTTCTGCTTGTTGGGATTTGAAATGTTATAGATTGTGGGCAGTAAACAAAGTCTTTAGGCTCTGTGTTTTTACCTAAGTGAAAACCCTCAGGAATACATTTGTTCCACTGTGCAGCATTCTATGCATTTAAACAAATGTAAATACATATTCTTGTCTGTTTGAAAACCCTTGTATTTTAAAAACAATATACTGTACAGTATGTTTCCTCATTTAAGCTTTTTTAAATGGATACTGTACCTTTCAGAAATGAAAGGGCCATCATTGCAATACATTGTTAACACCTCTGTCACTTAAGGGATAACATTACATTATATTTTTAATAAATAGTATTATTTTTTAGAGAGGAAAAATGTTAATTATCTTATAATTTAAAAAAATTGTCCTAAAGTTAAATCAGCTCACTTTGTAGTAAACATGCTTGATTGTTTGTAAAATAAAGTCAAAGGGTAATTTTGCAGGATGGTGTGAAAGATGCTAACATTTTAGCAATGTACAAATAATCATATTTGGTACTAGGGCAAAATCCCAGAATGTGGGAGCCTGTGTAGTAGTTACCCGCTTGCCCTTACTACTGTAATTGATCTCAGATGTACAGTATATGAAGGTGTATAATTTTTAATTATTCATATTAAAATATAGATGATATCACATACTGAGTTATATAGCATACCACTGTAGGTTATGGCAATAAATGTTCTATGTACCTAAAGTTTTGTAATTTCTGATTGCATACATTAAAAATGAGTAGATACCGCACACAGAATGATCATGCAGAAGATCAGGGAATGATGGTCATATTTGCAGCATGATGAGGAAACAGATGATGATAACATGTCTGATGGTAGGCTAAGCAGTATTAAGGAAAGAATGGGGGTTGGTGGTTGAAGCAGGTCAGAGGCAGGTGCATAGAGGGATAACTTTGATGTATTTTTGGGCAAGAATCCTTAATAATGTGAGACCTATTCAGGTGGCTTCAATAAGTGACTTAGTGCTTGTAAAGTGCACTTTACAAGTGATTTTGCACGTGTAAAGTAGCTATTTAGAAAGCTGTGATAACATGTCAAAATTGCTTGTAAATTGTATTTTATAAACATTATCATTCTTGCTCTGACAAGCTGTGTGGTAAGTAAAAAAATGCTGAAATTATTTTTTTTTTGCCAGTAACTGCTATTCAGGTTGCTCCAAGATGCAAATCAAAGCTTTTAAACTCCTATTTTTCCTCCCGCAACCTAAAAGGTTGCGAGATAGGAACTGCAATTTGCAACAGATAGAGTATAATTTATTTTAACTACATAAGAATGATGCTGTGGGTCACCACAACACCAACACCACCACACAGGAATGGGCCAAAGCCCTATTAGTCAAATATGGCTTATAATACTTTTACCCATTAAAATATACAATAGTGCAAAGTACAATAAAATAAAATGCCAAATACAATACTATCCAAATAAACAAGAGCCATTTCATCCATTGATTGTCACTGTGGTCATCTATATCCTCAATGGGGGCACAGATAGCTACATTGATAACCAATGGTCACCCTACTACCCACCCTCTCTACCCCGAACAATCCACCCACCACACACAGTAATTGGCAAAAGCCATATCTTGCTAACATTATTTATTTATTTATTATTATTTATTTATAAAATATTTTACCAGGAAGTAATACATTGAGAGTTACCTCTCGTTTTCACGTATGTCCTGGGCGCAGAGTTAAGACAAATAATACATGGTTACAAATAGTTACATAAATGAACAGGGTATACATTATATACAAGACATTGCATGCACAGTTAAAGATAATAAATATTATGGGCGTATGAAACAGTTACAGACCAGATTAAAATGTGTGACAGCCTTAGATTTGAAAGAACTTAAACTGGTGGTGGATGTGAGAGTCTCTGGTAGGTTGTTCCAGTTTTGGGGTGCACGGTAAGAGAAGGAGGAACGTCCGGATACTTTGTTGAGCCTTGGGACCATGAACAGTCTTTTGGAGTCTGATCTCAGATGATAGGTGCTGCATGTGGTAGGGGTGAGGAGCTTGTTCAGGTTGCTGGGTAGCTTGCCCATAAAGAATTTGAAGGCAAGACAGGAAAGGTGAACTTTGCGCCTAGACTCGAGTGATGACCAATCTAGTTCTTTGAGCATTTCGCAGTGATGTGCGTTATAGTTGCATTGGAGAACAAAACGACAAATTGAATTGTAGAGGGTGTCAAGTTTGCTAAGGTGGGTTTGAGGTGCCGAGCCATATACTATGTCTCCATAGTCAATAATTGGCATTAACATCTGCTGTGCGATACGCTTTCTGACCAGGAGACTTAGGGAGGATTTGTTCCTGTAGAGTACCCCTAGTTTGGCATAGGTCTTGGTTGTCAGGGTATCAATGTGCATTCCGAATGTTAAGTGGGATTCCAACCACATGCCCAGGTATTTAAAACTAGTAACATGAGTTAGGGTGGTGTTAGTGTTGGTTCTAATCTGGAGCTCAGTCGCTGGTAGCTTTAAAAATTTAGTCTTGGTCCCAAATAACATTGTTACAGTCTTGTCAGTGTTTAAAAACAGTTTGTTTTGGGAAATCCAGTTTTCGAGTCTCAAAAAGTCAGACTGAAGTACGTGTTCAAGGTCGGAGAGGCTATGGCTGTGTGCATATAAGATTGTGTCATCTGCATACATGTGTATTGAAGCTTCCTTACAAGCTGTGGGAAGATCATTGATGAACACTGAGAAGAGTAGGGACCACAGAACAGAGCCTTGCAGGACGCCACAGGTGATATCCAGGGGGTTGGAGTTAGAGCCTGAGATGGACACATGTTGGGATCTACCTGATAGGTATGACTGAAACCAGTTTAAAGCATGCTTCCCTATTCCAGAGCTCTGGAGTTAGTTAAGCAGGATAGCATGATCAACAGTATCAAAAGCCTTTGCAAAATCTAGGAATATTGCACTAGTGAGTTGACCACGTTCCATTTCACATTCCAATATTGCTTTTGCCCATCAAAACATTCAATAGTCAGCCACCTTATAGCAAATAAAAGTAGTACTTACCCTGTCAGTATGAAGGGCGGCCTCGTCCGCATCTTCATTGGCACCAACATTTAATTAAAAACACTAGCTACTGGCCAGTAGCCATTTAATTATCTTAGCGGGTTGGATATCGCTATGGTAATTAAGGGGTTAACCCCTCCTGCAACCCTCCCAGGAGATGTAACCACCCACCCTGGGGCAACTACAACCTTCACCCACCTCTTCTATCAACAACAAACTGGGTCCAGCTATTTAACCCCTTCATTAACTTAGGGTAACCCACTAGGGTAATGGAGCTCTGTATTTATTTTAATTTTAATAACATACTGTAATATTGAAGCAAGGGGTCTCTGGAGCTGAACCGCATTAATTTCAGTTTTTTTTTTGTAGAATGGGTACTTCTTAGAGATATACTCCTACATGTCAGATAGAGTTGACTTTTTATCTTAAATTGTACTATATAACATATAAGCATACAGTGGCGGCCGCCTTTAGCCTCCTGCGGCTTTCTCCGTGGGTTTTTTTTAAAACGCAGCGGCGCGCGGCTTTTTTTTTTAGTTTTCTTGCGTTGCGGGCGCTTTCAATGATAAGCGCCATTAGCACTTATCTGATGAATGCGGCCGCAGCGCGGGAAACTCCGATACAAATGGAGAAAATGCCCGGATAAATCCGGATAAGTGTTAGGATAAAGGTGGCCGCGACAGTAATTATCTGCAGGTTTAGAAAGTGCAATGTCCCATGCCATATACAATCGGACTGAGACAAAATTGTTTTGATATGAATAAAGTGTGAACCTGCTACAGAAGCGAAGTACAGTCTCAAGGTCGGTAAACAAAGAAGGGCAGTCTTTAAAGCAAGACATGTCGACTGATGGAGCGGCCATTTTTTGAATGGATCTCGAATCAGTTTTCGTGTTGACCGCTGAATTCCATTCGGTATTTCCGCGTTTTGACCACTATTCATGCTGCGTTCGCGCAATCCGGCAACCGGCAGCCACACGTGGTTGATCTGTTTAATTTAATGGTTTCTTGTTTCTTTGGATGCAATTCTTCGCATATCTGCCATGTGGCAGAAGTTAATGAATTCTAATTTGGTTGCTATTCTTTGCGTATCCGCCAGGTGGCAGAAATTAATGAATTTAATGAATTGTATTGAATTGTAATGTGCATGTTACTTTGCTACTTTGTAAGGGTGCAGGTGTTTAAAACAGATAGCACCCACGTCTATACTGGTACATACTTACAATGGCCCATTAAGAATTGACCTTGATTTTTCGAAGACGTTATCAAATTAGGCGTTCTTAATAAAAAGCTTTAAATACTCAATGTGTGCTTTTTTTTTACATTCTTTCCCAGCACAATTGCTGAGTGGACATTATGGCTACACCACAAACATATAAAAAATCCTGACTGCAGTTATGCATTTTTAATATATTCGGCAATAAATGCTGCAGCATATAAGATGGCGACTGTATCTGAAAAATATGAACATTTAATTTCGAACTACGATTTTTACAAGTTTTCACCAGACGTTCATGGGTGGAAGCATGCGATAAGAAAAACCTTAAGTAACGATCAGTGTTTTTCTCGCATTGCCCCTCCTGCCTGAGAGATTTGCGGGTATTGGGTGTCATGCCAGAATTTCACAGTATGTTTGATCATGGAAATTTCAAATGAAGAAAGGTCGGTTTTAACCCATTTAAGAATCGTCAATCCCAATCCAGCAATGTGCCGGAAACAGCACCAGCACCGGCCGGTCTGACCGTCAGTGATAACCTGGTGAATGGCAATCCTTTGTACCTGTCCCCACCAGAATACCTGGAAAATTTCCAGCCTGAGCATGATTTCGCGTACAGGTACCAGCAAGCTTGCATTTACCAGTACCAAAATGATTTCCAGCTTCATCAGCTGTCAACTACAAGTGCACAGGCCAGCTGTCATCTGTCAACTATAATGCAGACTTGAGGAGTCACAGTGAGTCATCACCACCCGTTTGGCAACGTTTATAATGAAGGTGAATATACAGTACATTAATGTACTACACTGTATTACACTATACTGTACATGACAGTATAGTGTAAGTTTGAAGCTGCAGTTCAAGCTGCCGTGTGTCAAAACAAAATTATTTTTTAAACAATACTGTATGTACTTTACAGTACTGTACAGTACTGTATGTGCATCAATACAATACTGTATGCGAGTTGATGGGATGTTTCTCTGAGTGCACTTTGAAGAATGATTTGATTGGCCGTCGACGTACGTGACGCTGCTGCAGCTTAAAAATGTAGGGAGAGGATGGGGCTGAAGAGTCAGAGCCAATCAGAAGTCTGTTCTCATCCTACAGACACAGATGTAGGATATTGCTTGAACGGCTGCTTTAATTCCCAATGACGCGACTTGACGCATGCGCAATATCGGCAATAATAGCATATTTGTTTGTTTTTCCCCAGAAAAGAAACTTTGACATCAAGCGGAAAAAGACAAAAGAAGGGATTTGGATGGACCTCCAATATCGCTTTTTTTAAAAGTTGCTTTCGCATTGTTTGCCAAGTAGGTTAACATTTAGTGACAGTGCCATTTTTATTGATAGAACAATTGTGAGCTTTATAGAAAACCTTATACTGTACAGTATGCTGCTTTTTTAATATTCAAATCTTTTTTTTTACATTGTACATTGATGTCATCATCACAACTTTTCTTATAAACACCAAAAATAAAAATATATATCTTTTTTTCTATACAGTATGTATTATTTATTATTCAATGCTTTCAACTTTTGCAACAGTAAATACTGTTTTTCTTTTACTGGTATCTCTCATTTGGACATTTGTTTTAATAACCGGTAAGAGAAATGCCCTTGCATTACTTTACAGTATGTGAAGTGCAATGCTTTGTTGAACTGTTCATAAGAATTTCAGGTCTGCAATAGGGGGTCGGTCAAAAAATAAATTTTATTTTTTAATGCCTAATACAGTACAAAAATACAGTAGCTCTTGTCTTTCTCTTCGTTATGGCATTGCGAGATTGGGGGAGATTGAGGAGAGAGGGGGCTGCAGCTCTGAAAATACTGTACAGACATGCAAAACAGAAACAGGAATAAAAACACATTTTTTTTGTGTGCAAACGAATTTCTATACAGTAACTACTTTACTGAGAGAGGGTGGGAGAGGGGGGTTTGTGTAAGATACAGGCTGGTTTGTACATGAACACCTTACTATTATCTTACACATCCCCCCCCCTTCCTTTTTTCACTACTGCAGTTCTGAAAATGAAAAGAAACAATTAATGCAGACATAGTTAGTTTGAGTGCCATACAGTACTTACAGTGCTGTAAAGTACCTGTATCATACTTACCTGTGCCTGATTAACAGAAATAAATGATTAAACAATAACAATACAGTATTTCAAAAGATTTTTTTAAAAACACTTTTTTTTGCACAAACAAATTCATACTTACCTGTGCTGATTAACAGAAATAAATGATTAAACAATAACAATATTTAAAAACAATAAAAATAAAACAGAAAATGATTAAAAGCGTTAAACAATAAATCAATGTAAACATTTTTTTTTGTAAACTTTTGCACTACTGTCAGGATCGCCTAGACCTCCTGCCTAGCCATAGCTTCCTTGTCCACTGGGTGTGCTGCTGCCTTCTGTTGGCTCTGGGTTCCTCTGTCTGTCTGTCTGTCTTCTTGTTGCTCCTGTCTCTGTCCTTATAACTTGCTTCCTGTCTGTTGTGTTTGCCTTTGCTTGAAGTCAGATTCCTAATGCACATGCTTCTGATATCCTGATCTGTTTTCTGTACCTGTACCATAGAAGTCTGTTCACAGTAAAAGCCCTTGCTGGTAATCTGGCTGGTCCCTGTTTGTTCCTGTTCTCAGTCCCTGCCCCCAGACCTGTCCTTGCTCCCCTTTCCTGTTCCAGTCTCCTCATTGCTGACCTCTGCTTGTTACCTGACTTCGCTACCTGCCGCCTGCCTCGGATCTCTGCTTGTTACCTGACGTCGCTACCTGCCGCCTGCCTCGGACCTCTGCTTGTTTCCTGACTGCGCTGTCTGCCGCCTGCCTGGGACCCTCTGATTGTGACCCCTACTACGCTTCCTGCTGTTCCGGCCACCGAGATCCTACCCACCACAGGAGTCTCCCGTGACAGAAAGCAAAGGCCACTTCTGGACCTCGCTGCCTTCCTGCTTCAGCAGACCCCATCTGCTTGGAGGAAGATAAGTACTTTTTTGTTTTTGTTTTTTGAAATCCCAGTTGGGATCCTGAAGGTTTTGTTGCTGCAAAGGTTTCTGCAGGGTTTTTTGTGCCACTTTCTCCCTGAGAAGAATTCCCTTTTACAAAAAATAAATAAAAAAAAAACAACCCTCCCTGCAGTACCTGTTTTTGCTATTTTCAGACTTTCATTACCTGGACAAGAATTGTCTCTGCATTGTGGGTGGGCCACTGCAGATTTTCAGACTCACATTTCTATTTAAGACGGTTACCTTGATTTACTGCTTCCCTGGTTGGACCACTGCTGTTCACAGGGTCCCCATTTCAAAAGACAAAAGTGCTCCCATTATTTTGTTGCTGCATGCTTTGATTTTCTTGCATCTATAGTTTTTCGGTTTCAGGTTTACCTGCAAGTTCCCCTAAAGTTTGTTTCTCTGCAACATATGATATCCCTATGCCTGATATCAAAGGTTTCAGATTTGACTGCAGGGTTCTCTGTCTGATATTCCTATGTCCGATGTCAAAAGTTTCAGATCAAACTACAAGTTTTCTCTGTATTAGTTTCCTGCTGTCTATGATATTTCTATGCCTGATATCTAAAGTTTCAGATTCAACTGCAGGTTTTCTTTGTTTATATGATATCCCTATGCCTGATGCCTAAAGATTCAGATGTAACTACAGGTTTCTCTGTCTATGTTTTTTCCTTGCATTTATAAATCTCTGTGACTGATGCTAAAGTCTCAAAGGGTCAGCTCTCCTATCTTGTGTCTCTCTGTGTCTAATATTCCTGTTGTTCATTCTAATGCTTCTGTTTTAAAAACACATTTCCTCTTTACTGGCTTCTTGGGAAGTGTGGTTTAATTATGGCTCCCACTCAAACAGTCTTGAGCAGTAAATGTGAACACAGTACCACTGATTCTTCAGAACGTCTCAAAGCAAGGAAGAAGAAGAAAAAGAAGGGAGGCATTACTGTGGAAGTTGCAGAAGAAATTAAGAATGAAAATTTAACCTCAGAGTCTGCATTTGATGAAAGAGATATGCTGCAGCATAAGGCAACTCACAGACGTATCCCAAGAATAGTGGAAGAAAAGAAAGATGCCCCTACTCAGACGCTTCAAGCTGCACAGAAAGCGATTGATTGTCTTTATGAACGTTTAGATAAGGAGCAAGAAGCCAAGACTGCACTACAAAGCTGTCTATCTTCAGCAATTACTAAGTGTGTTCTCCAGGAGAAAGAAAGAGAGCAGTTGGAGAGGGACAGGGTAATCCTGTTAAGTAAGCTGGAGAAGGCCTATGCTGATAATGCGCAGTACCAGAGTTTCATGGCTCAAGTTGGCGCAAAACTGGAAGCCTCTGAGGAGAAAAATTGCCACTTCAACACAGAACTACGTTCTTTGAGAGAGATCTTCGAAGGGTTAAATAGCAGTTTTGAAATGGTAACCCAGGAGTGCAAGAATCTCTATGTCCAAGTCAATGAAGGAGATAAGAAACTCCATCAATTAGGAGAGGAGAAGAAATAGTTGGCCCAGGAAAAGTTAGACATGCAGTCAGCACTGCAGAATGCAGAGAGAATGCTGCAAGAAGAACGTGTCTCCCTGGAGCGGCGCACACAAACAGAAAATATGCTGCAGAGTCAGCTGCAAAAACTGCGTGCACATCTGCAGGACACGAAGGAGAAATGGGTGAATGCTGAAGAAAAGCAGCGAGTTCTGCAGGAAGAAAGTTTCCAGACTGTCTACAAGATAAAGATGCTGGAAGAGTATTTGAGTACCCAGTGTGACCCCAAAGAACAGCATGAGGAGCTGAAGGTCACACTGAGCATAACCAGAGCCTCGCTGGAGGAGGAGCTTAGAGCCCAGGTAACCCTATATGAGAGGGAACACAAGGCGGTCCAGAGACTGAAACAAGAGTTGGAGGAGCAGAGACACTGCTCCATCTCTAACAGTCAGTACACCCAGGAGAAAGAGACCTGGAAAAGGCAGGCAGCTGAGACCTTGACAAAGGAATTGTCAGAGCTCCAAGACGTAATGAGGGATGCATGGAAGCAAGCTCAAAATGATCACAGTAAAGAGATGAAAGCCCTGAGTGGAAAATTGCAAAATGCACTCAACCAGGGGTCTCTCGCTGAGGAGTGGAAATTGCAGCAAAGCCTAAAGATGGAAGAGCTAAAGCTAACAGCTGAACACACATCTCAGCAACTCACAGCGCTGCAGGCGCAGATCACTGAGCTCAAGACACAGCTTGCCAAAAAGGAGGAGAGAGAGAAGGTGTCAGTCTGTCAAGTGGCTGGCCTGACACTGCGCTATGAGGTAAAAATGGCCGATGCCTGCAAATTATTGGACCACACAGCCCGTGATAAGGTTCGGCTGCAGCTGGAGCTGGACAAGGCCCGGGAGGCGTACCGGCAGCTGCAGATCAGAAAAGAAGAAGCTGAACTGACAACTGCCTTGAGTGGGAAAAAAAGTGCAGAAGGACAGCTTCAAGAGCTGAAAACTCAAAAAGCTGGTCTTTCATTGGTTGATGCCACGAAACGGCAGTCGCAAGAGGAGACCATGGTGAGCCAACTCTGTGTCCCCACTGACTCATGTGGAAAAGCTGCACCCGTCCTTGTTGCCCACGTTCCTGATATTTCTGTCCCTGCTTTTGGGTTGAACGCACCCATTCGGAGGTTCCTTGCCGCACCCAATGTACCTGTGGAGTACCCTCTGCCCACTGACAAGCCACCAGAGGTGGGTCACCTTGAGTCGCCGTTCCATCAAGGCCTCCGGGAAAAGCCTGGAGGATCGTCCGGAGAATGCTCTTGAATTGGGGAGTAATGTCAGGATCGCCTAGACCTCCTGCCTAGCCATAGCTTCCTTGTCCACTGGGTGTGCTGCTGCCTTCTGTTGGCTCTGGGTTCCTCTATCTGTCTGTCTGTCTTCTTGTTGCTCCTGTCTCTGTCCTTATAGCTTGCTTCCTGTCTGTTGTGTTTGCCTTTGCTTGAAGTCAGATTCCTAATGCACATGCTTCTGATATCCTGATCTGTTTTCTGTACCTGTACCATAGAAGTCTGTTCACAGTAAAAGCCCTTGCTGGTAATCTGTCTTGTCCCTGTTTGTTCCTGTTCTCAGTCCCTGCCCCCAGACATGTCCTTGCTCCCCTGTCCTGTTCCAGTCTCCTCGTTGCTGACCTCTGCTTGTTACCTGACTTCGCTACCTGCTGCCTGCCTTGGACCTCTGCTTGTTACCTGACGTCGCTACCTGCCGCCTGCCTCGGACCTCTGCTTGTTTCCTGACTGCGCTGTCTGCCGCCTGCCTCAGAACCTCTGATTGTGACCCCTACTACGCTTCCTGCTGTTCCGGCCATCGAGATCCTACCCACCACAGGAGTCTCCCGTGACAACTACAGTAGAGTTTGGGAAAAGTCGTTAGCAAGAGGGGTGCCACTCCAAGCACGAGCCCTTGCATGCCTCAACAGGCCATTTATAGTGTCTCTCACAGCTCTCATAACTGTAGGGGTAACATGGAAATAACATTCCACTTCATTCAAAATGGTCTTTCTTAAATTTGCTCGCAGAACCTTCTTTCTTTTATTTCCTTCATAATTTACACTGTGGGTCCAACGGCTGTACATCTCAAAACTGACGTGGTGTTTAAATATTGACAGGGCAAATTTATGGGCTACACCAGCACTTCCAGTCTTGTATTTCTCCCGGGCGTGCTGGGTCAGGTCGGTCAAGATGATGTCCGGCAGCGTTACAATCCTGGATGCTGGATTTACTTCTGGCAGTGGGCGAGGTAGGCGGTCTGGGAGGATGCTTTCCGCCTGTCGTGGCCTTACCGGGGTTGTCATCTCGTCCTCAAAGGCATAAAGATGATCTGCTGACAGATGGGGTGAGCATGGGGGGCTTGGTGAGAGAAGCGTGAAGGTCACATCATGCAGGCCACCCTCCTGCTCCTGCGTCGGACATACAGGGACAGGGACAGGAACTCGCAGGAAAGAATACATCCCCACAATCTTCCTTTCCATCTTCTCCATGTTCCTTTCAATCTTCTCCATGTTACTTTCCATTTTCTCCATGCGCATATCCATACTCAACATGGTCTCCAAAAGAAGATCAACCTTTTTCTCCATGCTGTAGACATCTGTGTAGGTGGGTGGTGGAGGAGGTGACCAGGGGGCTGCCAGGAGAACAGTGTCGAGGATGGTTGGTGGAGCCGGTGACCAGGGGGTTGACAGGAGAGCAGCCTCAATGATGGATTGTGGAGCAGGTCGGCAGGGGGTTGACAGGAGAGCAGCCTCAATGATGGGTTGTGGAGCATGTCGGCAGGGAGTTGAGAGGAGAGCAGCCTCAATGATGGGTTGTGGAACAGGTCGGCAGGGGGTTGACAGGAGAGCAGCCTCAATGATGGGTTGTGGAGCAGGTCGGCAGGGGGTTGACAGGAGAGCAGCAACGTCAAGGATAGGTTGTGGAGTAGGTGAGCGAGGGAGTGCACGGAGAGGATCGGGACTCCACTTGACTTGCACTGTGCTAAGGGCACCGAAATTCATCTTTAAATAATATGGCCCAGGGGTCTTAACCTTTGGAGCCTTTGGAACATTTTCTTTATTCTGCTTTGGTTTTCGCTTAGGTTTAGGCTGGGAATCAGCTTCCGCCTATCGCTTGGCCGGCACGGCAGAAGAAAGCTGCTTCCTGCGTCCATAGAATCGAGGGCGATCCATGGAAACAGAAGGACGAATGCACAATGCAGTATCTGGACAAGAGCAAGATCAGATAGAGATCAGTGTGTGAGAGTCTATGCAATTTGTCTCACCTTTTATTTGAAATATTTTGCGGGTATGGACACGAGGTGTTAAAAGTGGGCGTTCTGTGTACTAAACCTGTCAAGTGACGTGGAGGCACATTAAATTAAAGTATAAATACACCATCCATTTTGTGTATTCAATGCACATTCAATACACATCGAATTCACATTGAATTGCTCTGTGTGTGCTCACATTTAATACACAACAGCAGCGATGCCAAAGAAAAGGATTTCAAAATATCTCATCTTGAGAATAAAGGATATGTACCAGAATGGACACAGCATTTTACAGATCCAACGCTGGTTACTTGCTTCGGGCTTCGTTTTAGCAAAAAGCACTGTTAGTTATCATGCGCATGGGAAGGCCAAAAAGTCAAAAGAAATCCGACCGTCACTACTGAGTAAGTACAGTACTACTACAATAGTACTTATTGTCCTTCATAACTCTAACAACGTATTGTACTGTTCTGTATGCCTATGTTTAACAGCGGTAACTAATAATCCTGCATTTACTGTACACACACACCCACAAAGCATCAACAGTACAGTATTTCACCAGCTTTTATGCCAGTGATTGGTCACAATGGTGGTACAGTAGGAGTGACTGAGTGTGTGACAGTGCAGTCTATTGGGATGCTTTATTTGAGGGAGGGGCAAATTATTTAATATATTCATATACTGTACAGTAGCACTATAATCAGACAATAGGAAATCAGTGTGCTATTGGGATGCTTAATTTGCCTACTGTAACAAATTGTTCTGTTTTAGTTTACACCGTAGGGCGACAACACTTCTGGTGGACCAAATAAGTGAACAGAATGATGAGACGTGTGCCACAAGGGATCTCCCCCACATCTCGCAATGCCATAACGAAGAGAAAGACAAGAGCTACTGTATTTTTGTACTGTATTATGCATTAAAAAATAAAATGTATTCTTTGACCGACCCCCTATTGCAGACCAGAAATTCGTATGAACAGTTCAACAAAGCATTGCACTTCATATTAGTTTGGGAAAAAATATATATAAAAACAAAAAATTTCTTTTATAAAAATTATTATATTTTTATTGTTTAATCAATTATTTCTGTTAATAATGCACAGGTCAGTATTCATTAACCAATAAAATTCTATAAAAAAATACAAATTTCCTGCCTTAAGGATTATCAAACATGTCTTCTGCCCAGCTCATGATAATCACGCTACAGTACATTTACGTGAATGGCTCTGTTGGAGGGGGGGGGTGTGTGGGGGGGGGGGTGTTGTGTTGTTGATAAGCTTTGAACTTCAAGTTGACTTGTTTTGTTACAGTACAATAGCAGTTTAGAAGGGCTTAGCTCAGCCTGTATCTCACACAACATGTTAATCGTATTACTAGTGTGGGGGGGGGAGTGTTGTGTTAAGTTGTTGTTAAGTCCACCGTTTAAGAAAAGGCAAGTTTAGAAGGGCTTAGCTTATCGCACGTGCGCATGTGTGGCGGGCAGAACTGTGAGAGCAGGCTTGGCAAGATTAAAGCCACAAAGCCAACCATTTGCAAATTAATGGTTTGTGATAGATGTCGATAAGAAGTTGAAATCCTTGAGCTTTGTGTGTGTGCGGGGGGGAGGGCGGGAAGCTGTATGATGGATTACCTGTAGTTCAAAGACATATTTTCAACAGGTCAGCATAATGTTTTGATCCCCACACCCCCAAATAAAAATCACAGTACTACAGCATGCCGCCCACCTCATAAAGAACGTTCATGACTAGTGTGGAATTAAAAAGCAACAGTACTGCTTGATTCTCATAATATCCATAATTGTTATGCAAGCCCATGTCGATAACCCCAAAAAGTATCTATTTGTAAAAATTGAATCTCATAATATCCATAATTGCTATGCAAGCCCATGTCGATTACCAAAAAAAAAAAAAAAAACATTTTATATATATTTTTATATTTTGAACTAACTTCTAAATGAATGGAAAGTTATACACGCATGCGCAGGAATGTGATGCCACGCTCGGGAAGATTCAAGCCAGAAAGCCATCCATTACAAATGAATGGTTTGGGAGAGGTGTAGTTAAGAAGTTTAAATCCTTGATAATAATTTAACAGAGCTTCGTGCATCTGACCCAGTGTGGGGGAAAAATAAAGTACCATGACTTTTACAAGATCATATTTAGTGGGTACTTTACTGAAAAATGATTTCCCCCACTTTAAATACAATGGGGGCTATGCACTAAGCAGTGATAAGTTGTTTTAAGAGCGCAAAGTGCTTTTAGAACGTGAAGTTCCGCCGAGCGCTATGCACTAAGCCGCGCAAACAGGCACTTTGCGCTCTAAAACGGGCTTTTCATTGAAATTTTTTCTAAGTCCAACTTGTATCGTACGATCAGCTGTTTGCGCTAAATCCTGCCCTTCTGCGGGATTCACTAAGCAACGCAAACTGATCGTACGTTAAAGTTGTGCTGAATAAATCTCACCAACTAAAGGCAGGTGATAAAAGAAGCTGGACTTAGAAAAAATTCTTTGTTTACCTTTTTGCAGGCGGAAAACCAATACAACAGGCCGGCGGGTGTCCCCAGCTGACCCCGCAGGGGTCCCTGAGGGAGGCCGGGGGTCGCGCGGTTGTCCCCGGCTGACCCCGCGGCCGTCCCGGGGTCCCCGCGGGCCTGCGGTACCAATGTTGTGCCAACAAAAATACTAAACAATATTTCTAACTAAATACACCCCCCTAACACATACAGTACATTAATGTGCAAAATTACTATTATACAAATATGGATAATAATGCTTTTGCCCATTAAATATACATTAATACAATAAATACATTACATACATGTTGTACTCACTCTTGTTCGGCATCCACGATGAAGGCCAGCTGCATCTTCCTCCTCATTCATACACTGGGGTGCTGAAAAATATACAAAATAAGAACAAGTGCCAAACTAAAGTCCCCTAACCGCTTAATGACCTTAGCGGTTATTAACCGCTACAGTCATTAAGGGGTTAAGCCACCCTGACCCGATACCCACCCTCACCCATTTATTTGTACAGTGGCTTCATCATGTATGTATATATATATACTGTATATGCATGATTAACCAACATACAAATAAATCCAGTACATGGCCAAATACAAATGTCTCCCAATATCAAACATCACCAAGCTCAATCAATATCTAATAAATCTAAATACAAACACTCAATTTGACAATGTGTACACGATACAAATAATCTTTGCATAATATATACTATGTCAAACAATGCTCCAAATCAAAGACACTAATCCAAAGAAGATACAGATACAATCATTAAAGAAAAACAAAGCATCAACACAATTAATTTACCATCAATTAATCCAATCACCAATCAATTACAATCCAATTCAATTCCACACTTCAAATCCTACAATCAAACCATTGTGTAAATTAATCTATGACAAAGTAACCATCAAACAACATCTATATGCCAAAAATAAGCCAATAAAATAATCTAAAGAAACCAGCCTTTAACTAAACATTTGCAAACATTAAATGTACATTTGCAACACATTTTTACACAAAGCAGCAAATTACCATTCAAAAAAACATCCAAACAAGGCAAGCCAACACGTTTTTATTATACCTGTATGTATGTCCATCTATAGTTTACAGACATAAATACAGGTGCAATAAAAGAGCATTCAAAACAGTTTACTCATATTAAAAATAAACATACAATACAACCACTGATTTGTCCTGTACGTATGTATATCCATAGTGACATACATACATTCAGGACAAATAAATGGACATAAAAAAAAATGGACGTCAGGGAAAAAAGTTCAAAAAACCTGTAAAATAAAATTTAAATACATTTTCTTTTTTTACTTACCATTAGATGAACCAGTCACAGCAATCAAGGGGAACCGGAACCACTGGAGCAGCTAATCCAACAACAGAAACCAGGTAACCATAAAATAAAAAATCCATTACAATCAACAAGTATCTTTATCTTCTTTTTTCTATTTGTAATCCATCGTGGTGTCTTCTCCTGTCTTCTTCTGTGGTCTTCTTTCTTCTTCCGGGGTCTTCTTATCTTCATCCGCCACGCCCTGGTCTTCTTTCTTCAGAGGAGGTCCTTCCTCCTCGGCGGCAAGCCTGAAAATGAGACGACATAGGCTTTTAAATGCCTATGACGTCACATTTTCGTCATATGGTTCTCATGGCCCAATCACGGCCAAACCATGTGTTTTGGCCGACAAAAAAAAAAATGATGACGTCATCTTAAAGGCAATGAAAGCACAGCCAATCAGATTTGGCTGTGCTTCAATTGCCTTTAAGATGACATCATGAACTGAAAAGATGGCCAGCCTCACATGGTACAGTAGCCAATCAGAGCGTGGGAACGCCATCCCAACTCTGATTGGCTCAAGTAGACCATGTGACAGAGGCTTTGGGGAGAACGGATGTGACGTTCTTGAAAGCCTGTCACATGGTACTTGAGCCAATCAGAGTTGGGATGGAGTTCCCACGCTCTGATTGGCTACCGTACCATGAGGCCGGCCATCATTCAGTTCATGACGTCATCTTAAAGGCAATTGAAGCACAGCCAAATCTGATTGGCTGTGCTTTCATTGCCTTTAAGATGACGTCATCATTTTTTTTTGTCGGCCAAAACACATGGTTTTCACGGCCCAATTAGGGCCGTGAGAACCATATGATGAAAATGTGACGTCATAGGCCTTTAAAAGCCTATGTCGTCTCATTTTCAGGCTTGATGCCGAGGAGGAAGGACCTCCTCTGAAGAAAGAAGACCAGGGCGTGGCAGATGAAGATAAGAAGACCCGGAAGAAGAAAGAAGACCCGGAAGAAGAAAGAAGACCACAGAAGAAGACAGGAGAAGACCCCACGATGGATTACAAATAGAAAAAAGAAGATAAAGAAACTTGTGGATTGTAATGGATTTTTTATTTTGTGGTTACCTGGTTTCTGTTGTTGGATTAGCTACTCCAGTGGTTCCGGTTCCCCTTGATTGCTGTGACTGGTTCATCTAATGGTAAGTAAAAAAAGAAAATGTATTTTAATTTTAATTTACAGGTTTTTTGAACTTTTTTCCTGACGTCCATTTTTTTTTATGTCCATTTATTTGTCCTGAATGTATGTATGTCACTATGGGTATACATACGTCAGGACAAATCAGTGGTTGTATTGTATGTTCATTTTTAATGTGAATAAAGTGTTTTGAATGCTCTTTTATTGCACCTGTATTTATGTCTGTAAACTATAGATGCTTTGTTTTTCTTTAATGTTTGTATCTGTATCTTGTTTGGATTAGTGTCTTTGATTTGGAGCATTGTTTGACATAGTATATATCATAAAAAACAATAGGCAGACAGGCGCACTGAAGGGTATGATTGGTTTATTAATCTAAAACAGTGGACAAAGTATCCACTGATGCAAGGAATAAAAATAACAATAAAGCAAATTATTACAAAATTGCGGCAAGATTATAACAAATAAGGGTTAAAAACGGGACTGGATAATACACTAGTATATTCGGTAGGGGCAGGGGGTAACCACAGGGTCTAGCTACGCACTACAGAATGGATCCGGACCAATCCGAGTACTTACCCAGCTATAGACAAGGGGACCCGCTCCCACCGGCTGCAAAGAACTCCACAGGAACTGCCACCACGTGACCTCTACGCGTTTCGCACGTAGTGCTTCGTCAGGAGGTCACGTCATAGCGTTGTCCCTGGAGCTTAAGTAGAGAGCGGCAGCCAATGGATCTAGTGTAATTAGAGCAAGTAGGAACACATGTGATACAAAGCAGAGGCAAATAAAGTTCCCTGCAGCATGTGGGGAGGATTAAAAGCACATATTAGATAGGAGCAATGTTAAACAGGTCCCAATTTAGCTTTAAATAAATCCAAAATCATACCAGCATAACTGTAGTGAATGTAAACCAGTATATACTGATATGGACAATTTTAAGGTAAACATGTATTAAAAATCTGTTTAAAACATATATAGTTATTAAATACTAAAACATGTTATCTAAAAATACAAAAAATGCTTGGAAACCGTGTAAACACCTAATAATTAATTCATTAGAATTCGTTCTTTTAAGTATTCATTCTTTTAAGAAAGGGACCAATTCTATGTAATCATTTAAACCATGAGGAAACCTCGTTCGCATGGTATAGATCCAGAATTGCTCCCTTCTACTTAGGCGTAAATCTCTATTGCCTAGGCGTTGATTGGCGGTAATTACTTCAATGCCCATGAAGGAAATGCCACTCGGGTCACACTGATGGCAATCATGAAAGTGTTTTAAAAGGTGGGTTAGGGGCATGTGTTTATCAATTAATTTTTGCACATTTTTGATGTTCCTCATGTGTTCCATTACCCTCACTTTCATGCATCGTTTAGTTTTACCGATGTACTGTAACCCACATTGGCACTGTAAAATGTACACTACATATGTTGTGGAACAATTGATAAAGTGATTAACTTTAAAACTACGTTTTGTGGTAGAGGAAACAACCTCTTTTTTATTCATTAGGTTGGTACATATTTTACATTTACTACATTTGTAGTTGCCCTTCAGATCTAAATAGGATCTTAGTGTGCCCTTTTGACAAGAAACAGACTTCAATTGGCTAGGGGCTATTAATCCTTTCAGATTTGGAGCTTTTTTGTATACAATCTTTGGTTTCAACGACATCTCGGCACTCAACACAGGGTCTAGAGATAAAACCCTCCAGTGCTTAGCAATGGCCGATTGTATGGCCTTGTGTTTATCATTAAATTGTGTGATAAACACTGGGAATTTATTGCTTTGTTTTGGGTCATCTTGACTTACCCTCCCTGTTAGTGCAAGCTCAGTCGTGACCACTGGATTTAGATTGATAGACCCTTTTCTAAAGTCAAGTTTTTTATCTCTTTTTTTCTTATTTTTTAATAAATTCGTCCTTTTAACGAGATTGACTTTGTCAATGGCACGGTCAATCAGGTGTTTATCATAACCTTTCTGGATAAATCTTTCCTTCAGAAAGAGTACCTGATCCTGAAAATGTTCATCATTAGTGCAATTTCTTTTAAGACGTGCAAATTGATTAAAAGGGATATTAACAATCCAGGGTTTAAAATGGCAACTAGACGGATGAATGTAAGAATTCACATTAGTATCCTTGAAATATGTTTTGGTACAGATTAGCTCTGATTCGATGGTAATTTCAAGGTCCAAATAATGTACTGATGTTTCACTATTTTCCCCACTAAAACAGAGGTTACATGTATTCGTGTTTAATTGTGCAACAAACTCTAAAAGAGAGGCTTCTGTACCATCCCAAATGATGAGGATATCATCTATATATCTCCTCCACAGAATTAACTGTGGAGGAGGTGTCTCAGTAAGCGTGATTTTCTCCCACCACCCCATATATAAGTTGGCGAATGATGGAGCGAACTTGGTACCCATTGCGGTACCAAGTATCTGCAAATAAAATTCCGATTCGAACAAAAAGTAGTTATGAGTTAATATGAACTCAATGGAGCATAACAAAAAATCAATTTGTGTTTGTTTAATGAAATTACATGCCTCCAAAAAGTGCCTAGCCGCCATACATCCAGCCTGATGAGGTATGCATGTGTACAATGATTGTACATCTAGCGTGGCCAATCTATATCCGGTTTTCCACTTGGTTTGTTGTAATAGTTTAATAACCGCAGTGGTGTCTTTTAGGTATGACGGTAACTCAGTAACTAAGGGCTGTAAATAAAAATCCAAATACTGGGATAAATTCGATGTCATAGAATTTATGCCCGATATAATGGGGCGTCCAGGAGGATTCGAAGTCGATTTGTGAATCTTAGGTAGATGGTAGTATATGGGAATGGTGGGCGATGGAATATAAATGAACTCATATTCGGATTTTCTCAGTATACCCTTGTCAAGGGCCTCATCAAGTAGGACTTTAAGTGATAGGAGAAAGTCCCCTGTAGGGTCCTTTTTCAATTTTTTGTATGATTTGGGATCCGACAGGAGTCTCTCGGCTTCTAAGCAGTAGTCTTTTTTGTCCTGTATGACAACTCCCCCTCCCTTGTCTGCTTCACGCACTACAATATCAGTATTAGTGCGCAAGTTTTTAATGGATAGGGATTCGCTCGCTATCATATTGGACCGACTACGCTTCTTGATTGAGGCCGAGTTACAGATGTGTCTGAACTCTTGTTCTAATAGTTTCCCAAACAACTCGACATATTGTCCTCTAGAATAGTAAGGGTAAAAAACCATATCAGTATATACTGGTTTACATTCACTACAGTTATGCTGGTATGATTTTGGATTTATTTAAAGCTAAATTGGGACCTGTTTAACATTGCTCCTATCTAATATGTGCTTTTAATCCTCCCCACATGCTGCAGGGAACTTTATTTGCCTCTGCTTTGTATCACATGTGTTCCTACTTGCTCTAATTACACTAGATCCATTGGCTGCCGCTCTCTACTTAAGCTCCAGGGACAACGCTATGACGTGACCTCCTGACGAAGCACTACGTGCGAAACGCGTAGAGGTCACGTGGTGGCAGTTCCTGTGGAGTTCTTTGCAGCCGGTGGGAGCGGGTCCCCTTGTCTATAGCTGGGTAAGTACTCGGATTGGTCCGGATCCATTCTGTAGTGCGTAGCTAGACCCTGTGGTTACCCCCTGCCCCTACCGAATATACTAGTGTATTATCCAGTCCCGTTTTTAACCCTTATTTGTTATAATCTTGCCGCAATTTTGTAATAATTTGCTTTATTGTTATTTTTATTCCTTGCATCAGTGGATACTTTGTCCACTGTTTTAGATTAATAAACCAATCATACCCTTCAGTGCGCCTGTCTGCCTATTGTTTTTTCTGTTTGTGAGCCCCCCTTGTGGGAGCTCACTCTTATAGGGGACGTGTGGAAGCCCCTTCAGACTACAGGCTGCAAGAGGGATTTCTTTCCATATCCACGTTAGCGCGGAGCAACTCTACCCTTATATAGTATATATCATGCAAAGATTATTTGTATCATGTACACATTGTCAAATTGAGTGTTTGTATTTAGATTTATTAGATATTGATTGAGCTTGGTGATGTTTGATATTGGGAGACATTTGTATTTGGCCATGTACTGGATTTATTTGTATATTGGTTAATCATGCATATACAGTATATATATATATTCTAATATATATACTGCTGCGGCCAAGTTTATTCGAGCATTTGCCCGTTCTTGGCCGCAGCAGTAGCCTGGCGCGCGCCCGAGTGTGACGGGCGCGCGCCGAAGCAGCGGAAGAGCGCCCTCCGATCGGGGCGCTCTCCCTACCGCTGCCGGGTCCGCCGGGTCCCCCGGAACCCCCTGCCGCCGTCCTGCAGATCGCGGGACACCAGGGCTCCCTCGGGGAGCCCTGGACGCGCGTGCAGGGGGCGCAGGCTCCCGAAGACGCGTGACCGCGCGTCTATGACGCGCGGCACGCCGAGGGGCGGCCACTAGCAAGCCGGGAAATCTCCCGGCTTGCGGTACCGACCACACTGCAATAAAGTGTGTCGGTACTGTATATATATTCTAATATATATATATTATATTAGAATATATATATTAGAATATATAGACCATACGATACCGGTTGCAACACGACATCAAGGGACAGCACGCAGGTAAGTAAATCAAAAATGTGATATATTTGATAGAAGACACAAAAACCGACGTTTCGGTCCCCCAGTGGGACCTTTCTCAAGGTGGTGCAATTGAATGCAGTGCACAATACATATATATACCCCAAACCCCAGTGCAATTCAACAAAACCAATCACAGTTAATTAGCCTCACCTGCCTATGTGACATGCATCCACAGTATCAGCAGGTAAAGAGCGTCCATTTTGAATATATTAACTCTATATTTGTTTACCTGATATGTGTTTAGGCATGCGCAAAAAGGCTCAGGAATTGCATAATGTTACTGCTGAGAGACTA
The DNA here is from genome assembly GCF_040206685.1 of Ascaphus truei. Taxonomy (NCBI): domain Eukaryota; kingdom Metazoa; phylum Chordata; class Amphibia; order Anura; family Ascaphidae; genus Ascaphus; species Ascaphus truei. The sequence continues at coordinate 91,426,496 of NC_134486.1, read as the reverse complement.
CATAAGTCTGCCAGACCCAGCGATATCTTGGATAACCGGAGAGAGTGCGCATGGGCTAAACTGATCTGGAGCTGATACCTGGATAGATTAACTATTTCAGGGACGTGCAAAATACACATTGTAACTGCAAGTTAAGCGAAACATGTGAAACACCTGATGTGCTCACCGTAAATGTGCAAAAAAATGTGAGGGATTAAAACATATATACACACGTGTGGATGACGTGGCTGACTGGAATCTAGGACAATATATAAATGCTGAAAGCACTCAGCCATATAACGCCTAATGCATAGTGTAAGAAATGATAATGCAATGATGACTCTATGCATCATGTCAGGAAGCGACACCTTAAAAACCAACAAAAATACATAATGCAGACAATGTCAAATAGAGAAACTGGTAATAAATTAGAATACATGCTGTGTCACACTCTCAGCAAACATTGCTACAGGTGGCTCTTGACTAAAAGGGACCTGAGGTATCTGACACACTGTAATGCACCAGCATACATAAAAAATGAAATAGTGCATCAAAGCATTATAATTTGCACAAACAAAAAAGACAGTATATAAATGCTGAAAGCACTCAGCCATAGAACGCATAATGCGTAGTGTAAGAAATGATAATGCATTGATGACTATGTATCCTTTCAGGGAGCGACACCTTAAATACCAACATAAACACATAATGCAGACACTGTCACATGGAGAAACTAGTGATAAATTGTGTGTGTCTCGCTTTCAGGAAACATTGCCACAGGTGAATCTTGACTGCAAGGGACCTAAGGTGCCTGACATGATGGAGGAAATGTGGCTAACTGGCTGACACCCCAAGGCAGTATGCGCTGGTTTTGCTGTTAAAGATGAATCCTAGTACCAGCAGGCAGCTCAATGGGCCAGGTGCGGAGATTACAGGAAACAGCTTAATCTGAAGTCCTCATTTAGACCCCGTGGGCTCAATGTGCCCAAACTGTAGACGAGTCTGGCTTCAAGCTGTAGTAGTGTCCTGTTGCGATTCCCTCCTCTCCCCGAAGTCTGTGCCTGGGCAATTGGCATACAACGCAAGGTGGCGAGCCCATGCCTCTTCTCTTTGTAATGTCTTGCTACTGGTTTATGTGACAAATCCTCCTTGTTTTCAGTATCAGCCAGTGCCTTCCATATGGCAGAACGATGTAGGGCTAATCTCTCTTTAAGCATCCTCATTGTCTTTCCCACGTAATAAAGGCCACATGGGCATTGAATAAAATATACAACGTATTTGGATTCACAATTCATTGTATCCTTGATCTTCTGGCGGATGCCAGTGTGAGGGTGCGGATATGAATTCCCCAATATCAAGTACTGGCAGTTGATGCAACCGTGACATTTATACATGCCTGCTGGTCTGGATAGCCACGTTGGTTTTGCAGCATACTTGGCGGTAGGATCTGCTTTTGTAAGGTAGTCGCCCAGGTTTCGGCCCCTTTGATAGCAGAATCTGGGTGGTTTGATAAAGTTGTTGCCAATCACTTTGTCATTGGTCAAGATGTGGCTATGCTTACGAATGCACCTCTTGATGAAGCCAGATGCCGTACTGAAGGTGCTTCTAATGTTGAACCGGTTATCGTCAGTCTTTTGGTCTTTGGGTGTCAGCAACCTGCTTCTGTCCACACTTTTGGCCTGCTCCAAGGCAAGAGAGACATCATTATATGCATATCCCCGCATCAGGAACTTTTCTTTCATCTCTATTAGCGCCTCGTCCAGCTGTGATTGGTCACTTGTGATCCGTATTGCACGCAGAAATTGCGAATATGGCAAGCCTCTCTTCAATGCGCCTGGATGATGGCTGGTTGCTGATAAGAGGGTATTTTTATCTGTTGGTTTTTTATAAAGTTTAGTGGCTAGCGATCCATTGGATTTATAGACAATTGTGTCGAGGAAAGACACCTCTTCTTTGCTGAAATTAACAGTGAAGCGGATGGTAGAGGGTATTGTGTTAAGTTGGTCTACAAACAATAATAGATCTCTTTCTGTGCCATCCCAGAAAAAGAACAGGTCATCTATACAGTATAACGCAAATATTTGATAATATTATTTTTGAATGTGTTATTATTCATAATATGCTTCTGCTCATATGTATCCATGAATAAATTAGCATACGATGGGGCCATGTTGGACCCCATCGCAGTGCCCATCAACTGTAAGTAGAATTTATTCTCGAATTTAAAATAGTTTTTATTGAGAATAATGTGCATTAATAGTAACAAGAAATCAGGAGGAGGGCCCTGATGATTGGTGAATTGCGCAAAATGACATCTGCTAGCCTCAATGCCTTCTTCATGTGTGATATTTGTGTATAGACTAGCTACGTCCATGGTCACCAGTATGGTATTGCTTGTAATACCTGATAAGGTACTAAGCTGATTAATAAAATCAGTGGTATCTTTCACAAAAGATTGCATCCTGGTGACCATGGGCTGTAGAAAATAGTCAACGTACTTTGAAATAGAATGTGTCAATGAGCCACGTGCCGATATAATCGGTCTACCTGGGGGTGCAGTTATGGATTTGTGTATCTTAGGTAAGATATAGATAACAGGGATGATGGGGAATGGTTGTTTTAGAAAATTCCCAATAGTTTCAGAGATCCAATTGTTGGTAATGCCCAGATCTATGACCGAATCAATCTCTTTTTTATAAGATGGCGTGGGATCTGACCCCAAACATTTAAATTGGGAAGCTGTCCCCAGTTGTCTGAGTATTTCCCCCCGATAGTAGGTGTAAGGCATAACCACAATACCCCCACCCTTATCAGCTGACCTAATGATAATATCCTTATTGCCCTGTAGGGACTTTAGAGCTAAGTATTCCACTTTAGTCAAATTGGAGAAACTGGTGGGGTAGTTCTTTATTTTTGGCCTGGTCTCATTTTCCACTAGACTCATAAAGGTGAGGATATTGTAGCTATGCGTTTGGGGGTCAAATGTACTCTGTGGTCTAAATGAGCTAGATATGTCAGTGTTGGCCATTGAGCTATCATCTGTTCCTGGTATCCTGCTGAAATAGTTTCTGAGCTTAAGTTGACGGTTTAGTTTATATAGGTCAACCTCCCATTGGAAAGGGTCCTGTCTATGGGTAGGAACAAATGATAGACCTTTATTCAAAAGACTTATTTCAGCGGGGTTGAGGGTATAGTTAGACATGTTAAATATTATGTTTTCTGCTGGTTGCCCTTGTTCCCTCTCTTGTTTTTGTCTGTCGCAGTTGATATCTGCCGCTTCCGCCCCCCTCTTCTTGTCTTCCCTCTGCGTTGGGTAAACGTTTGGGAAGGGGAGGCTTGCCCTGCCCTAAAAAAGGTTCAGCTAGTGTGTTATCAGGGTTATCAGAGTAATCAGTATCACTTGTGTTATAGGTGCTGTCAGTTGCGCCTGCTTTCTTAGATTTGTTGAAAAAGCGTCTATTGCGTTGTGTAATCTGCGTATTTTCACTGATCCCCAGTAACCATCTATAAACACGTCTTTCCTTATAATCTGCCTTGACAACCTTTAATTTTTCTTTTTTATATTTAATAATGTTCTCACGATATGCGTCTATGTTTACCTGAATCTTATCAACCCAATCTGTGGATCTATCTGTGCTAAGAGTATCCTCGTATTTGGTAGAAATTGTGTCTATTTCTGTTCTTATTTTAATAAGTTCCTTACTGGATTGCTCTATTACCAAAATCATTAAATCAAAGGAGCATTTGTTCAATATGCCTATCCATTTTTTAAGAAACTCAGGATCCCCTCTACCAATTGTGGGTTGATTTTTTATGCGGAAACCTCTTGGTAGTAATTTTTCTCTATGGTAATGTGATAAGGTCACACCGTGTAGATAAGCATCTACCTCTTTTTTCTTTAATTTAATGGTATCATTATATATATCTACCGCTTTATCAGGTCCAAAAACCGCATCAATATCCTCAGTGTATCTGATTTGGGCAATTTCAGCATCACTGTAACTTACTGTCTCTGATAGATTAGAAAAAATTCCAGCCACGTCATCAAATTGATCCATTCGCACCTTTGATAAAAGCCACAAATCAAAATTAAAGTCAGTCAATTCTTCTGCTCAGTGTGTCAGCTGAGACAGGAGTTCAATAGTGTTCCTGGGTGCCTATGCTCATACCATAGAAATGTAGAATCCAATGCACAGCCGGCACACCATATGCAAGTGAATAAGTTTTGGTGCTTATCCCATAAAGCAATAACAGACCATACGATACCGGTTGCAACACGACATCAAGGGACAGCATGCAGGTAAGTAAATCAAAAATGTGATATATTTGATAGAAGACACAAAAAACGACATTTCGGTCCCCCAGTGGGACCTTTCTCAAGGTGGTGCAATTGAATGCAGTGCACAATACATATATATACCCCAAACCCCAGTGCAATTCAACAAAACCAATCACAGTTAATTAGCCTCACCTGCCTATGTGACATGCATCCACAGTATCAGCAGGTAAAGAGCGTCCATTTTGAATATATTAACTCTATATTTGTTTACCTGATATGTGTTTAGGCATGCGCAAAAAGGCTCAGGAATTGCATAATGTTACTGCTGAGAGACTACATAAGTCTGCCAGACCCAGCGATATCTTGGATAACCGGAGAGAGTGCGCATGGGCTAAACTGATCTGGAGCTGATACCTGGATAGATTAACTATTTCAGGGATGTGCAAAATACACATTGTAACTGCAAGTTAAGCGAAACATGTGAAACACCTGATGTGCTCACCGTAAATGTGCAAAAAAATGTGAGGGATTAAAACATATATACACACGTGTGGATGACGTGGCTGACTGGAATCTAGGACAATATATAAATGCTGAAAGCACTCAGCCATATAACGCCTAATGCATAGTGTAAGAAATGATAATGCAATGATGACTCTATGCATCATGTCAGGAAGCGACACCTTAAAAACCAACAAAAATACATAATGCAGACAATGTCAAATAGAGAAACTGGTAATAAATTAGAATACATGCTGTGTCACACTCTCAGCAAACATTGCTACAGGTGGCTCTTGACTAAAAGGGACCTGAGGTATCTGACACACTGTAATGCACCAGCATACATAAAAAATGAAATAGTGCATCAAAGCATAATAATTTGCACAAACAAAAAAGACAGTATATAAATGCTGAAAGCACTCAGCCATAGAACGCATAATGCGTAGTGTAAGAAATGATAATGCATTGATGACTATGTATCCTTTCAGGGAGCGACACCTTAAATACCAACATAAACACATAATGCAGACACTGTCACATGGAGAAACTAGTGATAAATTGTGTGTGTCTCGCTTTCAGCAAACATTGCCACAGGTGGATCTTGACTGCAAGGGACCTAAGGTGCCTGACATGATGGAGGAAATGTGGCTAACTGGCTGACACCCCAAGGCAGTATGCGCTGGTTTTGCTGTTAAAGATGAATCCTAGTATCAGCAGGCAGCTCAATGGGCCAGGTGCGGAGATTACAGGAAACAGCTTAATCTGAAGTCCTCATTTAGACCCCGTGGGCTCAATGTGCCCAAACTGTAGATGAGTCTGGCTTCAAGCTGTAGTAGTGTCCTGTTGCAATTCCCTCCTCTCCCCGAAGTCTGTGCCTGGGCAATTGGCATACAACGCAAGGTGGCGAGCCCATGCCTCTTCTCTTTGTAATGTCTTGCTACTGGTTGATGTGACAAATCCTCCTTGTTTTCAGTATCAGCCAGTGCCTTCCGTATGGCAGAACGATGTAGGGCTAATCTATATTAGAATATATATATACTGTATATATACATGATGAAGCCACTGTACAAATAAATGGGTGAAGGGTGGGTATCGGGTCAGGGTGGCTTAACCCCTTAATGACTGTAGCGGTTAATAACCGCTAAGGTCATTAAGGGGTTAGGGGACATTAGTTTGGAACTTGTTCTTATTTTGTATATTTTTCAGCACCCAACTATATGGACGGGGAGGAAGATGCAGCTGGCCTTCATCGTGGGTGCAGGACAAGGGTGAGTACAACATGTATTTAATGTATTTATTGTTTTAATGTATATTTAAAGGGCAAATTCATTATTATCCATATGTGGATAATAGTAATTTTGCACAATAATGTATAGTATGTGTTAGGGGGCGGGGGGGATGTGTGTGGTATATTGCTATGTTTATTGGGGGCAATTGTCCCCAATAAACATGCTATTATGCCTTAACCCCTTCATTGCCTTAGCGGATAGCCGCTAAGGTAATGAAGCTGCTTTAATGTATTTTTATTAATATTGTGTGGTAGCAGGGGACCCCCTGCTCCCACAAACTATTATTAAAATGTACATTAATGCAGCTTCATTACCATAGCGGATAGCCGCTATCGTAATGAATTATTATTTATTGTTATCAGATTTTAATACTAGTGTAGATGTGCAGGGGGTCTCCTGAGCTGAACCCCATTGGTTTCAGGTCCGAGGACCCCCTACTTCAGGAGATACAGGCCCTGTTATGGGGTGCCGGTATCCCCTGCACTTTAAAGCTCCCGCGTCACGTGACCGGGACATTGAAATTCTGCAGGGGATACCGGCACCCCATAACGGGGCCTGTATCTCCTGAAGTAGGGGGTCCTCGGACCTGAAACCAATGCGGTTCAGCTCGGGAGACCCCCTGCACATCTACACTAGTATTAAAATTTATTTATTTATTGTACGATCGCCTGTAACAGCCTTGCATGGAGATGGCATATCTCCATGCAAATGTTACAAGCGGCTTTTTTTTCAATCAGCTATCGTACGGGAACTTTAAGTGCGATAGCAGGGGGAAAATACATTGCACGCACGATAAGCCAGTTTTGGGCACGTCCGATAAAAAATGGGCTGAGGGCCTTAGTGAATCGCGCCGCCGGCTTCATTTTTTATCGGACGTGCTAATTTTTTTCAGGCCAGCGCGAAAGCTCGGAGCTTAGTGCATAGCCCCCAATGTGCTTACATCTACTGTAGGCTTTTAATTCTCAAAAAACCCATAGCAATTGTTTCCATAACTCCTCTATTTCTGGGAGAATAATTTAAAAAAAAAGTGATTAAAAAAAACACAGGTGCCACTAAAATTCTGCAGAAAATTATCGTTTCATGAATTATCCTGGAAATCCTAGTGAAGTGCTTCTCTAAATACATATGAAGTAAAGCTATCTTGATAAATGTCTGCTTTAAATAAATTGGTATCATTTTGAAAAAGAATAATGCTTGCCTACCTTCTTAATGCACAGGGGTAGTTAAAGAATATGTGCACTGTAGTTTATAGGAATAAAACAAAGTTTAACAATAGCACATACCGTACTTTACTGTACATGGTTGATTTAATAAATTAGACAAACAATTATTGAGCAAATCAAATTGACTTAAATCTTGCATGATTTTAAAATATGAGCTTTAATCATGCACTCCTCAGCAAGGCAGAAAGGTTAATAAAGTCATTTTATAAAGACCATTTAGAGTAAAAAGAGAAAATTACTAAAGTGGTGATCATGCTATTATTTTTATTCTTGTGATCATTATATTTTAACATCCGACACCATGAACAAGATGGTACATGTAATTCTGTAATTCAAGTACTGTTACAATATGGATTTATACACAAATGCAAAAACGTATATATGTACATGCTATTTTGGATGGAAATATACAGTACACTATATGGCATCATATTTATTAAACAAAAAGTATACATACATACAAAGATGATCATTTATAATGACAAATTTGTGAACTCGATCTGCACTGCCATGACGTCAACGCCCACGTGATGACGTCAGCGCACCTCCGCGGCACTCCGTGATGACGTCAGAAGTCGTGGTGTGGGTACCTAGTAGTAGAACATACTCAGAGCTACTCTGGGAGACTGAAGCCACACCAGGATGCCGATGCCCCCACGATGACGTCAGTGCGAAGTATCGTGATGACGTCTGTCATCGGGGGGGGGGGGCGGGTCTCAGCCAGCACAGTACTCACGGGGCTGGACTGGAGATGTTAATCCATCGCCATGGGAGCCTTGTCTGAGCAGGGAGGATTGAGATCCTATGTGAACCTCCCTGTAAGTGCAAAATAACCAGAAATAAACAATAAAATAAAGCATATGTGCAATGTAAAATACACCATATACATGTGATCATTAAAAACAAGGAACTGTAAACTGCAGATGAAAAAATCCTGATAGACTATAGAGCCCTAAGTGTATATATACTGTACATATATCAAAAGAGTAGCACATCATAATACTAGTAAAGCTGTATACACCAAGAGGAGAAATGGAGGGAAGGAGGGGGGGGGGAGGGTAGGGGGGAAAAGGGGGAAGGGGAAAAATAGAGATCTCCCCATCAGAATTATCTGAAGTCCAGAGAAGGTCACTTGTACCTGTAAGAAGACAGAATTACCTTCTGTTAAGAAAACATCTCAAATTTTGTTGTTCATTAAGTCCCCAACCATTACTAATGTTTAACACAACATTATGTGGAACATAATCACAACGTGGCATCTTTACGTGTCATGGGAATGGAATCAGTAGCGCCCAGACAAGGAACTCCAGATAGGGAGAAATTTCTGCTGAGACGAGAAGCATTCTGGATACATGCTTTTGGGTTCGGAATTCAATGGCGTACTGGCCCACAGTTCGGGTTCTATGTCATATTCGAAGGACCGTAACAGAAGCAGAGGACCTGCGAACGGGAGCATACAAAACACTTCTTAATGCTTGGAGAAAGGCAGTGGTGTCGTTAAACCGTAGTCTACCCCGGATCGATGGGTGCAGAACATGGAGGGCTGGAGTTCGAACTGAATCAAACATTTGTTCAAAAAATCCTCTACAAGTCATAGGGTCTCCTCCATAATGTAGAGGCATCAGGATCCATGTTCCCTGTGTGTAGGGGATGATGGATGCCAGCAATGGCAGTGAAGGTGTAGACACATTGAAATGCAAACTGACATAATGCATGTACAGTAGTCTGCAAACGTTTTTTCATGACAAAAAAATGGGCAATTTTACAATGTTCATGACCCCATGTGAAAGGTTTGCACATCTCTAATGAGCAAGTTAAAACAGTATGTACGAAATTTGAGTTTTTCAAATTTAAAATCTGAGTACAATTTGAGCCAACACCCAAGAAAGAGTAATTCTCTAAATCCATTTTTTTCTTTGATAAACTGATAGAACTTTTTGGAAACAAAACTGACAACCTTTGCAAAACGGTCTAAGTAAAAAAAAAAAACCACAAGTAAATGTGCCCACTTTTATATATATAGTGTTATATTAACTCCTTCAGTGCATTAAGGATTTGTAGGTAGATGTATTTAAAGGGTAAATTAAACAGCTATACTGTTAGCTTTAGGAAGGGCATTGTAAATAGTCTCTTGGTATATTTATCTTTTAGCGGGGTACTTCATAAGTGGGATAAGATTTAAATGGCATGTACACAAGCAGTAAGGGAGAGCTTAAGAGAGTCATGTAATTCATACACATAACTAGGAAACATGAAAAAGGCAATTGCTTATCCTCCCATAGAAGCCAGGATTGAACAGGTAGGTCTGGACACTGACTAATATTTGCCGTGGGGAGCTGTGCCTGCTCCTGCTGTTCACCGCCTCTCTGTCTGGGAACAACATAATTCATCAGCTGTTTGCCTGTATATCCCTCCAATCATAGTAGATCGAGCAAAAGAGTTGAAAAAGGATCAGTGGAAATCGCAGATTAAAAAAAAAAGTGGTAATTGGGGTCTGCCATTACCACTGGTCCTTTTTCAAGTATATTTAATGGCATTGAAGAGGGTACAATAAAGAATACCACATGGCATGCCCCATTTCTGAAGAGGTTCTCTGGGGTCTTCAGAGTAATCATAGTAAACACAGGGAAACTGAAGCAAATCTAACTACAGTAATATAAAGGGAAACTTTAGGCCCTAATGGTTAAATAATCTTAAAAGTGAGTGCTCCCTCAACGCACCCCAAAAAAAATTCAACATGAAAAAAGGTTGTAGCACATTAAATAAATACATTCATTAAATATGTTTTCGAATTAAGCACTCAATAAAAAGAATACACATTCCAAACGTACATCCTAATCTAAATGTTGTATTCCAGAAATATAAATTAAGTGGTGTCTGTGGTTTGAAGTTGTCTATCTTTACAGAAAGGATATTGCAGATATAGATAAAGATCCTAATCTGCCATAGGAAACCTATTAACTTTTGCCATTTAACTTTATTGGTTAAATCAGTGTTTTCAACGTTATACTTGTTTTTGGAGGACCATTCATTGTGGTGAAATAGAAAAAGGAAAACTGCAAATGTCTAGTTATTATATTGCAGCTTCAGGGGCAGCATAACTGAATGTCACATATATTTTCTCTATTATTTTAGCATGTTTTATTCCTCTATGTATAAAATATAATGTATCTATAGTTGTATATTATGTATCCAGATTTGATGAATTTTACTTCATTTTGCATACTTTCATTCTGATTCTGAATTCATATAAGTAGATAAAAAAAGATCAAATAGAAAATCTTACACTGTAAGATAATGCTTTATATTAGAAAGCATTACTGACCAACTTTTTCCTTTAATATTAAATTAGTGATGCAGTATAACAGTATACAATAACAGAATTGTTTCCAAACCTTTGCATAAATGCAAACACTAAAATTAGGATACAGAAATTTACTGTTTGTTTAGTATTGGAATCACACTGCTTAATTGTACATTTATGTAACAGTGTATGTACCATTATGCCTTTCTTTCCCCCTGTTATCCCTGTTATGTCATTGCATTTCATTGCACACAATCCATGAAATGGAAACAAAGCAACCGCGATAATCACATGTGCCTGGGGCGATAAGCCGCATTCACGCCGCGTGGAGTACAGTAGCGCACACGAAAACGGCACCGTGATTTCTTAAAATAATGGCCGCTGCATCTGTAGGTATAGACCATGAGCCCGCCCCTTCTTGATCCTCTTAGGAGGGTGTGACCAAGTTAGAGTAGTCCTACTTCTGCTCTTGGAGAGAGAGGAATTCCTGCTTGAAGCTCTTGAAGAGAGAGGAGGCAGAGAGCTGTGAGTCCTCCTATGGCAGGATGAGCGTGCTCACCCCCAGCCTTTGGTTGGGGGGCGGGGGGACATCAGAATCAGCCAAGAAGGCCCTGTAAGACCAGGGCTTTTACCATCCAGACGTCTGGGACCTCTAGTATCAGTCCTTGAGCAGGAGGGAGAAGTATGCAGTATTGGGGGCTGACTTCTGGATACCCTGAACCCCACTACGGCTGGAGGCGCTGAACACTAAGAGAACGAACCTAAGCCGGTCCTGATCTCCACTACATCGCAGATCACCTCAGCTCTTCTGACCCTAACAGGTATTGCACCACTCCCTAGGTAGCAAAGTCTGTGTATCTCCCACTGGGGGGCGGGGGGGAAACAGTGCTACATATACTAAGATTTAAAAATTAGCAGCTGGAACATTAAGGGCCTGAATGCGTCAGCATTTGGTTCTAAACCACAAAAAACAGACTTCATAAACAATTTAACGAACGTAGACATTATTATCCTCCACAAAACATGGAAGGAATCGGAGGAGATGTCTCTCATACCTATGGGTTATAGGCAGCTCCTAGTACCTGCCCAAAAACACAAAGGTGTGAAACGAGGATGCCAATCAGGAGGAATCATAATATGGTACAAAGAGGAGCTTCACAAAAAAATAAACCCAATGTTCACCCATGAATATGTCACATTCCTATGTGCAGCATACACCCCCCCCCTCTGACTCCCCATACTACAAACCAGACATCTTCGAGATCATGCAGACAGAGGCAATCCGCTTTCAGACCCTGGGTAAAGGGCTGATATGTGGAGACCTCAATGCCAGAACAGGCAGAGAACAAGACTACATATCTTCAGATGGAAATAACTACATCTTTGGAAATGACACTTTTTGTCATAGCTCTGTGACACGTGAAAGAGCTAGCTACGTCAGCGCAACAAACAAGAATGGTAAAGTGCACCTAAACCTGTGTCGCGGTCTGGTACTGTACATTATCAATGGACAGACAAGAGGAGACTCTTTGGGTAGATACACATACAGTACAGCTCTGTGCTGGGCAGCAGCGTAGTGGATTACGTAATAACCCATATAGACCCACAAGCCATCAGTGCTTTCATAGTCACACCAGCATCACCCCTATCAGACCACAATCAAACCCTGCTCTTTATTAAGAGACCAGACCAACCAAGCACAACACAAAAAACCCTCTCCATCCTCCTGTAACGGATCGGGGGACACGTGCCTCTCAGCGGGTCCCCATCACCTCCAGTCCCACGGCGGTTCGCTGCCCCGTTGCCCCGCTCTCTCAACACCTTACCTCCTCCACGCCAGGCCGTTCCTCCGCGACGCACGCCGCATCTGCGTGCACGCAATCGGGGCGCGCGCACGGCAGCCTTACAGAAGGCGCGCGCACCCGATCCTATTACCTGTCCTCCCGTGCTGCTGGCTCCTCCCCCCATTGGCTTCAGGCCATTACCAGGTATCACTCCCCTGTCTCCCTTCCTGTTTACCTGGACCTATCACTGCAGCCACTTAGCCAAGCCTCCGCTCCACCCCTTGCTACCATTGGTTCTCCGCCCTTTAATAACCCAGTCTGCCCTCTCCGTCGTCGCTCAGCATAGCTTCTCTGTGGCTCCTGTGTGCAGTGACTTGTGCTTAGCTCTCTGTTTCAGCTCCTTGTTCCTGACCCTGCCTCTGTTTGGATTTCCCTGAATTTATCTCGGCTTGGCTTGACTACGTGTACCTCTCTACTCCTGGACACTGCTTTGGATCTCACTATGCTGCTTTCTCCTGCCCCTGACCCTTGGCTCTTGGACATTTACCCGTCTATTTCTAGCACCCCGGACTCAGCAAGTATATCGTTAACCCTTTTCTCACTAGGCCTGGCAACGCAACTTACCACACTCCGGGCACGCCCTCACTGCTGTGGGTGTGTGTTATACCCTTACCCAACTCAGTACTGGGGACTGGCCAGGTCTGCGGGCATACAGGCGTTACACCTTCATAGCCTGAAAGCCACCTACAAATGGACAAAACAGAGCCTCACGACATACACAGAAACAATCAACAGCTCAGAAATTGGAAACCTACACCAAAGCTTCCAGGACACAAACTGCGAGCAGAACAAATATGGTGTAAACCTGGCAGTAAGAAATCTCAACAAAATATTCCATCTAATAGCAAAGAAATCAAACCTGAAAAAAACTAGCCCTAACAGACCAACAACAAATGACAAAAGCAAAGAAAAATAGTTCGATAAGGAATGCAACACTCTTAGAAAAAGCCTGCGAACAATATCAAACCAAAAACACAGAGACCCAAACAATACAGAACTATGAATGAGGTACGTGAAAAGGGTTGTAGGGTGCTCAAACCCCAGGTGATAACATCCAGTGCAAATTGCAATAAAGCACTAACCCTGGAGATACCAGTGGGAGAGGGTAGGTAAACATAGACTTGTAAGTAACCAAATGACATAAGTCAAAACTTAACTATGACAGTCTAAACCATTGAAACCCACTCAGTCATCTCCAGGAGTGATTGCTGGCGTGCCAGCCACAGATGATCCAGGATCCAGATGCAGCAAATAGAAAAAAATGAATGGCACACAGCCAGGGAGTCAGGTGTAAAGCAAAAAGTTTAGCTTTATTCAGTGCATGGTAGCAGACAAATTCACCCCTTGGGGGACAAAAGCAGGAACCTCCTACGCGTTTCGGACCAGCAGGTCCTTTATCAAGGAGTCTGGGGTGTGCAGGGTGCAGGGTGCATTATATACCTAGCTCTTAATGAGGTTAATTACAAGAAGCTGAGTGAAATCGCGCCACACGCCCAGTGCGCATGCGCATGACGTCACAAGGGGCGCCGATCCACCATCCCTAAGGATTCTGGGTATGGACCGCCCCCTGCTGCCATCAGCGCATGCCCACATCAGACGTGAAGCCAGGGCAATCCAAATTGATCTCTGTCTCCATTTCCGCCCATCGTGACGTCACTGCGGACCCGTTATAGGTTGAGGCATATCGCTGCACCACCAATGAATGCGGTGAGCAGACGATGCAGCCCCAATCACAGAGGCTCCTGCAGGCATCTGTAAATGGATTTCACAGAGAGCAAAGTCTTAGGAAAAAATAGAAATGGTCAAATTGTATATCCAGTGCGAGCAAGCTAATTAAAAAGTCATTTTCCTAAATGCTCACATTGTGAAAAATACACCTCCTCACTGCAAATCCCACAGATATAAAGACATACGGTGTATATAAAAACGGACCACAACATTAGTCCACATTAATATTAGACGTAGTGTCACAACATCTCACGTCTCACTTAAAATTTACACAAAAACAATAGTAAAAGCAAAATAGTAAAATCATAAGACTATTTAAACTAAGTCTTTTTTATCTCTTCCATTGCCTCCAAGGGGAGGAAGAATCAACTGTGTTAATAACATGTATTCATCAATATATATCCACATAAGCTAAATTTTAGTTATAATGAACAATAACAAGTGATGTAAAAATAGATAATATTCACATTCATTACTATGATTGAGGGCAACTATGGTTTTTGGGAATGGCCCCTGATGTCTACCATATAAAACATAAAGGTTCAGCAATATACCAGGACGTAATGCAACTCTGACAGAAATGGTGGCTCTAGTACATCCCATTTAGAGAACAACATTCTAATAAACTAATAATTATGGCCTAGGATTTCAAGAAATGGCCTAAGTTCCATTCTATATTTAGACTGCAGTGTGCTCTGGTCTGGAGCATAAAGATCCAGTATGCCTCCCTGCGGTCCAATAGGTTGAGTAAGTCCCCCCCTCTTTCTCTCATGAAGATTTTTTCAATTCCCTGAACTTTTAACCCCCTGATGTCACCTTTACGGCAGATTGAAAAGTGTTTAGAGACGGGGTGAGATATGTCCCCCTTTTTTATTAATCTGACATGTTCAAGTATCCTATTCTTAAGGGGTCTGATTGTCCTACCCACGTAGTTGATTCCACACCCACAGGTTAGGAGGTAAATCACATATTGTGTATTACAGTTTATGAAAGATTTTATCGGAAATTCCTGATTGGACATACAACCCCTGAAATATTGTGATGGAGTCATAAACTGACAAATTTTATAGCCTCCACATCTGTATGAGCCTTTTGTTACAAATTTTCTAATAGATGGAGGATAAGAAGCAACATAACTTGGTGATATATAGGTTGCAATGGTTTTCGCTTTACGATAAACGAAACGGGGGCCCTTCTTAACACAGTCTTTTAGACTCCCATCCATCAAGAGGATGTTCCAATGCTTACGGATTATGTTCTGGACACCAAAACTGCATTTATTGTATTGTGTAATCATAAGGGGAACTTCCTCTTTTGAAATGTCGGTACCTTTATTATTGTTAATACACTGGCGACACACTTTATTTGAGCTCGGCTAGTCCCACGAATTCGGGTATACCCGGGTGTATTGATGTTTGAGACTGTTTTCTGCCCGAGTGCATTGAGTTATTTTCCAGGCAGGGATTGAAGCATTTTATTCCCGCTGGCTGCAATACTGCACAGTATATATATATATACTGCATTACAATTCATGAATTTATGCCATCTGGTAGACACGCGAAGCATTGCAGCCTATTAAATCCTAATCATTATCATTCAACAGATCAGCCGCCCATCAGCCAGGCATGAACCCAGGCTGGGAAGGCAAATGCAACGGGGCTTGTCAGAGGTGAGGAGTGGCGCATTCCAGGTATCTGCCAGGTACATACTGGGTATTTGCTCGAATAAAGTGTGTCGGTGCAGTAGGTACAACTGCATCCTTACAAGGATCACCCTGTCTTATTTTAAAGAGATCCTCCCTGTTAGTTAACGCCACTTCTTGGCGAGTATTAGTTAGGTGCTTCATATTGTACCCCCTCTGCTGGAAGCGGTGGCACAATTCCTCAGACTGACGGGAAAAACCCTCCTCTGTGGGCAGTTTCTCCTCAGTCTGAGGAATTGGCCCTTAGGAATCCCCCTAATCACAGCAGGTGGGTGACAGCTGTCAGCTCTTAATAACATATTCCTTGAGTTAGGTTTTCTAAATGTCTCGGTTTGAATTTGACCTTCAATATCAATGAACAACCGAAGGTCCAGATTGTCAATGTGGTGTGTGTTGATATTGTGAGTGAAAGCTAAATTTAAATCATTAGAGTTAATATATGTAAAAAAAATGTGCAATGTGTCTAAATCCCCATCCCAAATCATAATCAAATCATCGATAAACCTTCTATAAAAAGTGATATGTTTCCGAAAAGGATTTGTGCTTGTGATAATAAAAAGTGACTCCCACACCCCATAAATAAATTAGCGTACACCGGTGCAAAGCTCGTGCCCATTGCCATACCCCGTTGCTGAAGATAAAAAATGTGATCAAATAAAAAATAATTGTGTGTCAATAGAAATTTTATGGCATCAAAAATAAATGCTGTGTGAAATTGATTGCTATCTGGACCCCCGATAAAGTGATTAACAGCTGCCACCCCCTGATCGTGTCTGATGACTGAATAGAGGGACGTGACGTCCACCCAAATAGAATGTGGGCTCCATGTTACGTTCCTTAATTTAGTAATGAGGTCCCCTGAATCCAACAGAAAGGAGGGTAGATCCCTGACAAAGGATTGCAGGAATTGATCAATGTATTTGGATAAGCCATCTCCCAAAGATCCAATAGACGAAATGATTGGTCTCCCCGGGGGGTCGACCAATGTCTTATGGACCTTTGGGAGATGGTAAAAGACTGGTATAGTCGGATTTGGATTCCACAAAAATACACTTTCAGTCTTACTCAAAACTTGTGTGATAACCCCTAACTCTAGCAATTCTTTATAGGATTCCAAAAAACCTGCTGTGGGATCACTTGGTAGTGCAGAGTAGGTGGTGGCATCCCCAAGTTGCCGATAGGCCTCCTTGATGTAGCCAGCCCTACTATGCACCACCACAGCTCCTCCCTTGTCGGCATTTTTTATTACAATCTTAGAATTCTTCTGCAAAGAAAAAAGTGCCTGTTTCTCCTCTAAATTCAGGTTATGCCTGGCTACATTTGTGAGTGAATATCCCTCTGCCATAATACGCAAATCTCTAATGACCAAATTCTCGAATGTAGTCAAGAACGGGCCCTTAGAGAATTGTGGATAAAACAATGAACCTTTTTTGAGGTTGGACCTCCATGTACTGAATTCAGAAATAACAGTTGGATCAGTTAAGTTATCATTGTCCTCCAGTAATTCCTCAAGGTCCAATATATCTTGGAGATCACACGCCTCTCTGAAGGATGAAGTTGATGCAGCTAAGGCACCCTGTGGCAAACCAAGATCCCTATGGTGCGGTGTGGGTGGAGCTCCAGGTGTGTCAACACCATCCACAATGTCCAGTGGCCTACTCTCTCTCTGATCCAAAAACTGTGAGCGTTTGTGGAAAAACGATTTCAAGGTTAATTTCTTCACAAATTTATGGACATCTATGGTGTTGTTGAATAGGTCAAAGTCCATAGTTGGAGCGTATTTAAGTCCCTTTTTTAAGAGTGATAATTCTGCAGTGGTTAAATCTTCCCCCGAAATGTTTATTACATCCATTTCTTGATTATTACTCACTTCTTCCTTTTGGCTGGCCATCTGCCGCCCTCTCTTCTTCTTTCCTCTTCTGGTTCTTTTTGTTTTTTTTTAAAAAGAGGGAAGTTTTTTGCTGTTGTTGTCTGGAGGAAGATTGTTGCTCCATTCCACTGTCATGGTAGCTTCTTGCATGGTCTGCTCCTGTTGACCTTGGCCTGGATAACTCCCCTGGACCATCAGAATGGTGTCCTGATCTTTCTGTCTGAAAAAAGGAGACTGAGTGGGAGAGATTGTCAACATCCGAGAGATCAGAGTCTCCACTTGTTTGGTCATTACTTTTAGATTTAAGTATTGACTTTCGCGGGGTTGATCGCATGACTTTATCCCTCCGCTCGTAATTCTTTTGGGGACCCTGACTCCCCCTTTCTCTAATAGGGTTAACACGCTGCCAACTATAAATTTGTTTCTTTTCGTAATCAGTACGGTCCCTGTCATACTTGGACTGTTTTTTAGCAGTAATATCTTCCTCTGCTTTCAAAACTGTTTCTGACAAGATCCTGTCATAATTTTTAAAGCCTTCTAGATCTTTAAATTGTTGCAATTGTGATTGGAGATCTTTGATTTGCGTTTGCAGACTTTTTCTTTCATTCACTTTCTGCTCTACAATGAGTTCCATTAGTTTGAAACTGCACTGGTCCAATGTTGAAATCCAGTGCTGTTCAAACTGAGGGGTAGTGAACCCAAATGTTGGCACCTTTTTTACACACAAACCCCTGGGGATCCTCTTATTTAGTATGTAATTTTCCAGGGAAATGATATCCCACCAGGCTCTGATGTTTAAGATTAAAAGTCTCTCCAATCTTTGAAAATGAGTTTTCAAATCTGTAATATCCTTGGTATCAACATCCACCACCCGTTCAAACACTTGTAGTGCCCTTTTCTTTCTTATAGAATCATCACAGCAATTTAAGGCATATATAGTTGATTCTTCTTGTATTATCTCATTATCCTCCATCTCAGCCATAATAAAACCAGAAGTGGATTCACCACTAAATACAAAAATTCAAAAAACACAGGAGAATGCCCATGCACTGATAAATGGTGAGACAGTCTTGGATATATAAGGCAATATTTCACTGATAATTCACCAAAACAACAGTGTTGTAAAAAGGGGGGCTTAGTCCATACACCTGCTCCTAAATAAGCTTGATTGTAGATAACGTAATCAGCTGTGGTGAGCTAAAACCATGTTAGGGAAGCTTAGTAGGTGAAAAGGGTTGTAGGGTGCTCAAACCCCAGGTGATAACATCCAGTGCAAATTGCAATAAAGCACTAACCCTGGAGATACCAGTGGGAGTGGGTAGGTAAACATAGACTTGTAAGTAACCAAATGACATAAGTCAAAACTTAACTATGACAGTCTAAACCAAAAAAAAGGGGGACATATCTCACCCCGTCTCTAAACACTTTTCAATCTGTCCTAAAGGTGACAGGGGGTTAAAAGTTCAGGGAATTGAAAAAATCTTCATGAGAGAAAGAGGGGGGGGACTTACTCAACCTTTTGGACCGCAGGCAGGCATACTGGATCTTTATGCTCCAGACCAGAGCACACTGCAGTCTAAATATAGAATGGAACTTAGGCCATTTCTTGAAATCCTAGGCCATAATTATGTACTAGTGCCACCATTTCTGTCAGAGTTGCATTACGTCCTGGTATATTGCTGAACCTTTATGTTTTATATGGTAGACATCAGGGGCCATTCCCAAAAACCATAGTTGCCCTCAATCATAGTAATGAATGTGAATATTATCTATTTTTACATCACTTGTTATTGTTCATTATAACTAAAATTTAGCTTATGTGGATATATATTGATGAATACATGTTATTAACACAGTTGATTCTTCCTCCCCTTGGAGGCAATGGAAGAGATAAAAAAGACATAGTTTAAATAGTCTTATGATTGTACTATTTTGCTTTTACTATTGTTTTTGTGTAAATTTTAAGTGAGACGTGAGATGTTGTGACACTACGTCTAATATTAATGTGGACTAATGTTGTGGTCCGTTTTTATATACACCGTATGTCTTTATATCTGTGGGATTTGCAGTGAGGAGGTGTATTTTTCACAATGTGAGCATTTAGGAAAATGACTTTTTAATTAGCTTGCTCGCACTGGATATACAATTTGACCATTTCTATTTTTTCCTAAGACTTTGCTCTCTGTGAAGTCCATTTACAGATGCCTGCAGGAGCCTCTGTGATTGGGGCTGCATCGTCTGCTCACCGCATTCATTGGTGGTGCAGCGATATGCCTCAACCTATCACGGGTCCACAGTGATGTCATGATGGGCAGAAATGGAGACAGAGATCAATCTGGATTGCCCTGGCTTCACGTCTGATGTGGGCATGCGCGGATGGCAGCATGGGGCGGTCCATACCCAGAATCCTTAGGGATGGTGGATCGGCGCCCCGTGTGACGTCATGCGCATGCGCACTGGGCGTGTGGCGCGATTTCACTCAGCTTCTTGTAATTAACCTCATTAAGAGCTAGGTATATAATGCACCTCATCCCTGCACACCCCAGACTCCTTGATAAAGGACCTGCTGGTCCGAAACGCGTAGGAGGTTCCCAAAGGGGTGAATTTGTCTGCTACCATGCACTGAATAAAGGTAAACTTTTTGCTTTACACCTGACTCCCTGGCTGTGCGCCATTCGTTTTTTTCTATGAATGAGGTACCACCAACACCTGAAGCACTACAGGCACACCCTAAGGAAGAAAAACAAAACCACATTGCCAAAAAATTAGAAAGAATTGAAGAAGCGTTAGATGAAAATACTTTCTGACAAACCTGGAAACATCTGGATACAAAGCAGAATAACAGACACCTGGCCATTCAGAATTGCAACATCTGGAATAACTACTTCGAGGACCTTTACCAAGGAATCCAAGATGAAAACCTGACGCAAGAACAAAAACAAATCCTCACAAAACAAAAAAATCACTGGAGAACATTATAAAAGATAACCAAAACCCCCTGGACATACCAATCACAATCCAGGAAATAAAAGAAAAACTAAAACTAATAAAAACCAAGAAAGCCAGTGGACCAGATGGCATTCTACATGAGATGCTGAAGTACAGCAACCTATCTATACAAGACGCTCTACTAAAAATGTTCAACATGGTCCTCACTACTGGTTAATTCCCTGAACTATGGAATGAAGGACTGTTAACCCCTATCCATAAGAAAAAAGACAGGCTGGACCCATCCAATTACAGAGGCATCTGTGTCAGCAGCACCCTGGGGAAACTGTTCAACAGCATCTTGAACAGCAGAATCCTCACCTTCCTGACAGAGAAGAGTATACTGAGTAAGAGCCAGACAGGCTTCCTGCCAAACACCGCTCCACGGATCACATAATGTTTGCTTGCTTTGTGGACTTCAAAATGCCTTCCACTCCATCTGGCATCAAGGTCTATTGCTGAAAATACTAGAGAGCGGAATAGGGGGGAGAACACACTACACAATCAAAAGTATTTACTCTGAAAACAAATGCTGCGTGAAAGTTAAAAAAGGACAGACTTCTTCCATCAAGGCCGTTGAGTTAGACAGGGCTGCAGCCTGTCCCACACTATTTAACATTTACATCAATGAGCTTGCAGCAGCCCTGGAATCCTACTCATCACATGGGCTCAACATGGCTGGAACTGAGATTAAGGGGATCATGCACTAGGCTCCGTTAAGTCATTTTTAGAGATCAAAGTGCTCTTAGAACGTGATGTTGCGCTGAACACGATACACTAAGCCACGCAAACAGGCACTTTGCGCTCTAAAACTGACTTTTTTTAGGAAATTTTTCTAAGTCCAACTTTGCTTGGTCGTTACCCCGTTTGCGTTAAATTCTGCCCTTATGCGGGATGCACTAAGCTACGTAACCTTAACGTACGTGAAAGTTGCGTTCAACAGAACACGTCAGCTTCAGGTAGACGCAAAAAAAGCTGGACTTTGAAATATTTCTTGCTTTACATTTTTGCATGCGCAACACCCATACAAAAGGCCGGCGGGTGTCCCCAGCTGACCCCGCAGGGGTCCCCGAGGGAGGCCGGGGGTCGCGCGGGTGTCCCCGGCTGACCCCGCGGCCATCCCGGGGTCCCTGTGGGAGTCTTGGGGTACCCGCGGGCCTGCGGTACCAATGTTGTGCCTACAAAAATACTAAACATTATTTCTAACTACAGTAAATACACCCCCCTAACACATACAGTACAATAATGTGCAAAATAACTATTATCCAGATATGGATAATAGATTATTTGCCCATTATTAAACACTGCATTAGCATACCAAAATAAAAACAGTAGCCAGCTAATCCAATCAATACAAGCAATAAAAACATCAACAATGAATTAATTAAACCATTAACCAATGAAACCAATTAATTCCTAAACCAACTCAAAATGAATAGTAACACTAGCCAATCAAACCAATGAATTACTACAACATTAATGAATGTAAACATTAAAAGACAAAGAAATAAATTCAAACAATATCTGAAATAACAATAAAACGCATTAGCTAACATAATACAACATTAACTACAAACGAACACCAATCACAAACATTTTATTACCATTAAGCAGGAAAAAAACAAACAATCACATCCACATAAGAAATTGAAATTAAAAAAACCAACAGCAATACCAAGCCACAAATGCCCCCCAAATATTGTCATAATAATGTATTAATCTGTACCCTAAAGTGGTACAGATTAATATATTATCAGTCAATGTGCCTCCCCCAAAAAATCAAAAAACACATCCAATGAAGAAACCTGTAAAAAGAGACATTAACAAACATTCAATATATTACTTACCATTAGATGCGCTGGCCCTCCGACTCCCGAGGTAACAGGAAGCTCACGTACCTTGAAGGCCTCCAACAGCATCCGATGCCATTCGCCATGAAGATCCGGATCAGGTACCCAAATCTTCTTTTTTCTTTCTTTAATCACCTTCTTCTATCTTCATCTGTCACCATTTCTTGATCTTCTTTATCTTCTATCTTCATCTGTCAATCCAAAAAAAACCCATGGTAAATCCCAACCGATGTTGTCTCGTCGTCTTCTTGGGCTCAAATGAGGCGTCACGGCCTTAAATAGGGCTTGTGATGTCACATTTAGCCTCAAAATGGTTAACAGCCACCTATTGGCTGTTCAAACCATGTTCTGACTTTAATTTTTTTTTTACATGACGTCACTTAAAGGGAATGATGCCAGCCAATCAGAATGTCTCCCACCTCCTATTATTCACGCTTTGGCAATACTGAAATGTTCTTTCGTCATGCCAATAAAGCTAATTCGATTTGATTGGAGAGAGAGAGAGACCAGAGGGTCATCCGATAAAAAGAGACAACACACTGATGGTTGAAATCCAAACAAAAAAACTGTATTAATAACAGAGAAGGCACCGCAATCAAAGTTTCAGTCACCGAATGAGACCTTCCTCATCTCCCCCGGTTCCTGGGTTCTCCCCCCTTACCTCCGCTACAGCAGGGGAGCAGGCATAGTGTGCCGCAGGTGCCGGCGCAACATCAGAGTGGCGACTGCATCGCCAAAGCTCCGGCGGTCCTCTATGCAGGGCGCCACCATCTTGCGCAGGTTCGTGCATGCGCAGAACACAGCTGGCGGCCATTACAGTGTCACGCATGCTCAGTATGCTAGGCGCCCAAGGCGGCTAGTAGGACAGGCTCTGCGGGGAACTACAAGCCCCATAATGAACAGGGGCGGCAGATTACCTGGGCGCAAGGCAGCCAATAGGGTTTCTGATTTTCCCGGCACAAGTGGATACATCTCGCGTGCTTAGTGCTCGCGCTTCAGTCAATGCTTGGACAAGATAGGTGGTAGGAGGTATGTGCAGGATTCTGTGACTCCTGCACTAGGCCAGAATCAACCCCGTAGGACCCAGTTCGGCCCGACTCCCCTCAGCTTGTGGTTGCTGCAAGGACCGGCCCATACGATAGGGACATGGCCCTGTAGAAACCATTACAGTGAGGGACACAGCCATGACACAGCAGTATCCTGGTTCTTGGTGGTCTGGGACCAGCACCCCTGAAGGGACTGTCGCTGAGGTGGCCATCTCACTTGGAGACCCTTCCCCGCAAGAACAGATGCACCAGAAGCTGCCAAGAAAAGTTGGGTCCGTGAACCCCATCATAGGACACAGCGTGCCCGGGTGTGGACACACCCGGCAGGTACCTTCACCAAAGTGCACCAACACACTCAATAAAGTGGCAGTGCTGACCACACATATAGGGTGGGGCTATAGCCTTAGGGATACTGAGATAGTAGAGTGCCCGGGGCCTCACAGGTTACTGTGGGGACTGTGTACAGAATGGGAACATTGGTGGGGCGGGTTACAGCCATGCGTGGCAAGTGGGTAGCTGTAACCAGTAGCCATAATATATACTGCTATCAGTAACCTGTTATTCTGTGTTGTTCTGTGTGTTCATTTTGTGATCATATGCCTATATATGTATATGGGTCCTGTAACGGGGAAATCCACATAGTAGGATCCGTTACAGGTGGAGGCGCTGATGATCATTGGTCCAGAGTACACCCCAGGCTCCATGCTGCAGAGGCTCAGATCTCCTGTGAGCCAAGCGTATTACACCACACATACACTGTAGACACATATCTCTCAGAGGATGGGGACATACATACATACCATACATACATACATACATACATACATACATATGCAAGATAAGCTAAATCAGCATGGAATAGGTGATAGATAAAATATGACTTTAGATGCTTCGACTAGTGGTGCAGATGGTGGCGCTGTTAGTGAGGAGCAGTTAGGTAGCTTGGTTGTATTAGTGAGGAGCAGGTAGGTAGCTGGGTGGCAGTTAGAAGGGGAAGCAGAGGCAATGGGGAGAGGCAGGTCGTTTCTGAGCTGACAAATCCCAATATATTTGCTGTGTTGAGTGAAGATATTGGGAATGTCGGGGCAGAAATGGCAAGGCTGGGGAGACTAATTCCTCTAGCAGCCAGGGGAATAGTTCCTCCAGCACAGTGGGGACTCAGGAAGCTCAGATACAAAGAAAGATTGTGGTGGTAGGGGACTCCATTATTAGGAAGGTAGATAGGGCAATCTGTTGCCATGACCGCATGTACCGAACAGTTTGTTGTCTCCCAGGTGCTTGGGTTCGGCACATTGCGGATCGGGTAGACAGATTGTTGGGGTTGGGGGGCTGGAATTGACCCGGCGGTCTTGGTACACGTTGGCACCAATGACAAAGTTAGAGAAAGATTGAGGGTCCTAAAAAATGATTACAGGGATCTAGGCCAAAAGCTTAAGGCAAGGACCTCCAAGGTAGTATTTTCTGAAATACTACCAGTGCCATGCGCTACCGCAGGGAGACAGTCAGAGATCAGGGAGGTTAGTGCAAGGCTAAGAAAGTGGTGCAGCAAGGAGGGGTTTGGGTTTTTAGAGCACTGGGACTCCTTTTCTGAGAGGGGCCATCTATATTCTAGGGATGGATTGCACCTCAATGAAGAGAGATCTTCTGTGCTAGGGGGGAGAATGCTAAAAAGGTTGGAGGAGATTTTAAACTAGGATGGAGGGGGAGGGGAATGAAACAGATAATGAACTAAATGGAATAGAGGAGGATACAAGGTGGTATGGAGGTAGAATGGGGGCAAGTGCGAGTTTGACAAGCAGTGAGAGACCCCTAGTAAATACAGATAATACTAGAAAACTTCTAAAGACTAAACCAAGTGGGCGCAGAAAGGAAGGAGCAGATAAGATAATAGTACAGGCTGAAAAAAACCTTAAATGCATGCTTGCTAATGCAAGAAGCCTGACAGATAAAATGGGGGGAGCTTGAATTAATAGCTGCAAGGGAGCAGTATGATAGCATAGGCATTATTTAAACATGGTGGGATGAAACTCATGACTGGACAGTTAATTTAGAGGGTTATTCCCTTTTTCGTAAGGATCGAACAAATAGAAGGGGAGGTGGAGTATGTTTATATGTTAAACCGGATCTAAAACCTATTATAAGGGATGATGTTTATGAAGGGGATGATGAAAATGTAGAGACTTTATGGATAGAATTTAGCAGTGGAGGTAAAAGTATTAAGAAATTGTTTATGGGAATATGCTATAAACCACCAAATATCTGTGAGATTGCGGAAGCTAAAATACTTTTGCAAATGGAAAAGGCATCAAAACTGGGTCATGTTTGCATAATGGGGGATTTTAATTATCCAAACTTAGGGCCTCATGCAGTAAGCCCCGATAAAATATTTTCGCCAAGTGTGGCGGATAGGTGGCCGATAGGCCTTTTTTTGGCGATTTACCCTCGCAGTATTCAGTAAGAGCCGAATCCTTCCGATCCCTGCCGAAGCACTGCGAAAGCAGAGCTGCCGATGAGCCTGTGCCGATACAGCCTGGCTCCCGATAAGCTTTCCGATAGGCCTTTGGTGCCGATAGATGTTTGCAGCAGAGAGAGACAAGCCGCTATCTCTGCGCAAACATCGGAAAAAAATTAAGTATTTTTAAACAACTTTTACTCCTAGTGTACATGTGCAGGGGGTCTCCGGAGCTGAACCACATTGGTTTCAAGTCGGGGGACCCCTGCTTCCCGAGATACAGACCCCTTTATGAGGTGCCGGTATCCTTCTGCATTTAAAGGTCCCGATCACGTGACAGCGGCATGTAAACCAAGCAGAGGGATACCGGCACCCCCTAAAGGGGCCTGTATCTCGGGAAGTAGGGGTCCCCAGACCTAAAACCAAACCGGTTCAGCTCCGGAGACCCTCTGCACATCTACACTATGAGTAAAACACACATGTCAATAAAGACTCGTTCCTTACCTTTGCGGCTATGTGCTATGGTAGCGAAGCAGCATGAATATTTATTTAATAATACTGTACAGTGAGCAGGGGGTCCCCCGAGCTGAACCGCATCACTTTGTGGACCAGGGACCCCCTGCTTCCCGAGTTACAGGCCCCGGAATGTGTCATCGGTTGGCAGTGTCGCCGCCATCTTTATAGCGTCCCATTAACGACGTGCCCGCTATAAATATGGCGGCGACACTGTAACCGATGCCCCAAACCGGGGCCTGTAACTCGGGAAGCAGGGGGTCTCTGAGCCACAAATAAATGCGGTTCAGCTCAGGGGGCCCCCTGCTTGCGCACAATAGTATTAAAAATACATAAATGCTGCTTCATTACCATAGCGGTATCTATATCTGTAATTATCACGTTGCATATAGGGTGTATATGGAAATCTATATATTAAGTGGTATGTGAACACTCAGGCAGGTGTCTGATTAATTTTAATCATCAAGTGATGGTATGACGTGAAGTTTAAATAGTAATTGGAGTTTCTAATCTTCAAATATAATAATGGAGTACTATAATGACATTTCATTTACAATAAATGAGAGAATGTGTACAAATTTCATAGACAAATGGTTAATATAGTTAGCAATAGACATAACGATGTTTTTAGACCTAACAATTTTTTTTTAGACATAGCGATGTTTTTAGATATCAGAGACAGGTTGCCATTTCTGGATATTGATCTGAAAAGAGAAGCAGGTGAAAGAACGAGGGAACAGAAGCAAGGTGGATAAGCAATTGCTTATAAATACATTTTGGAATTCATTTCAAAAAAGGTGTGAGGTCTATCTCATCATTCAAACCTCTTGGGGCTAGTGTTTTGAGGCGGTGAATCCAAAAGGTTTCACGTTTCAGTAACTCTAACCCCCTATCCCCTCCCCTCCAATGGGGTAGTACATGTTCAATGGCTTTGAATTTAAGGCATGTCGGTTCACCATCATGAAACTCAGTAAAGTGATTTGGAATACTATGGTTAGTTAGTTTCCTCTTAATGCCACTTACTGTAGGTGCTCAATAATTCTTGTTCTTATAGGTCTGATTGTTTTTCCTATATATTGTAACTTGCAGGAACATTCCAGCATGTAGACTACATGGTCTGTCCTGCAAGTCATAGAAGTGTTAATATTAAAAACCTCACCCGTGACATTAGAGCTAAACTTGGTTTGATCTAGCGACTTGAACCGACATGCCTTACAGTTGGTACAGCCAAAAAACCTTTCTTATTAAGCCACCCATTGTCCTTTGATGTGATATCCCTAAGTGCGCTGGGGGCTAATTTGTTTTTAAGGTTACATGCTTTTTTAAAAATCACATTTGGTCTTTCTGGAATATTGGGGCCGAGAACTGGGTCGTTTTTTAGGATGTCCCAGTGTTTTGAGATTATGCTTCTTACTTTCCCTGCATCTCTGCTATATCCCGTCAGAAAAGCAAAATCAAATTTGTTGTTCCTAATTGCATCCTTTTTTTTGGGCACCAATAAATCACCTTTCTGAAGTCCCTCTGCCCTCTTCCTAGCTGATTCAATTGCTTCCTCTTTATAATGTTTTTCCAGAAATCTATCTTTGATTTTTTCCGATTGTGTGTGGTATTGTTCTATGTCCGTACAATTTCTTTTAATTCGAGTAAACTGGCTAGATGGTACATTGTCCATCCATCTTGGTAAATGGCAGCTGTCTCTTCTAATGAAGTTGTTTTTGTCTATCTCCTTAAAGTATGTCTTTGTCTTTATTAATTCATCTTCAATATATATATTCAAATCTAAAAAGTTGATTTGTTTGTGACTCCATTCACACGTGAAGTTTAAATTGTGTGTGTTAACATTCATGTTATCTATAAATCTAACTAATGTGTCTTCACCTCCCCTCCAAATGAAAAATATATCATCTATGTAGCGGCGATAAAGGACAAGATTCGCACCAAGCTCTCCCTCAAACCAGATGTTGTCTTTCTCCCAATCTGAAACAAATAGATTGGCATAGCTTGGCGCGAATCTCGGCCCCATCGCTGTTCCACATTTCTGCAAATAAAAAGTTTGTGCATACCAAAAATAATTGTGATCTAATATAAATTTTATGCTTTCGATGATAAAATTAATTTGTGATTCTGGTAAACTTTCATCTTCCTGTAAAACACGCCTAACTGCTTCACATCCCTGTGTGTGTTCAATGATCGTATAAAGTGAAGCAACATCACAAGTTGCTAATATAAAATGGTTTTCCCATTTCACCCCACTCAAAAGATTGAGTATGTCAACCGTGTCTTTCAAATAGGCCCTTTGTTTGACCACATGTTGTTGTAAAAAAGTGTCTATATATAAAGAGAGGTTGGCAGTAAATGAGTCAATCCCCGAGACTATAGGTCTGCCTGGGGGATTGACTACACTCTTATGGATCTTAGGGAGGAAATAAAAGACCGGCATCTTTGCTTTATCTTGATACAAGAAATTGTATTCTTTTTCATCAAGTATGCCGGTCTCTCTCCCTTTGTCTAACAGGGTCTTAAGTTCTTCCGTATATTTAATAATGGTATTAGATGACAGTTTCGTATAGGTGTTAATATCTCCCAATAATCTTAATGCCTCATGTTCATATTTAGCACGATGCATAAGTACTATCCCCCCCTTTATCTGCCTGTTTGATGACCAGTTCATTGTTGTCCATAAGTTCTTTAAGGGCATCTTTCTCATTTTTGGTTAAATTTTCCATTTTCCCATTACCCTTTTCCTTCAAATCACTCGTCAAAGTTTCAAAGTCCTTGGTAACCATCTGGAAAAAAACTTCCAAGTGGTTACCAGTGGCAAAATGGGGAAAAAAGGTGGATTTTGGTTTTAGTCCCGTATGGATAAATTTTCTCTCTTGTTCTACCACGGGTGGTACTTCCCTGATAGTATTGTGCTCAATATGTCTCCCCGGAAAATAGCGTTTTACAGTGAGTTTCCTAAGGAAACAATTTGCATCTATGTATAAATCAAAGCTGCTGTGTGTCTTCATTGGTGCGAACGATAGTCCTTTAGATAATACACTTTTTTGTGTTTCTGATAGAGATATCTTATTGAGATTAAAGACATTTCAACATTTATTTTGCACTCCTTTTGTTGTCTCTTGTGCTTTCTTCTACCCCTCTTTCCTCTGAGAGTCTTCCTCTTTTTGAGCTGCCCATTGATCCCTTCTCTGTCTGTGGTTGTTTGTGACTTATGTCCCACAAATTTGAAGGGCCCTCCGCCCCTAAAAAGAGGAATCTGTACTGTTTTGTTTTTTTAGATCTTTCTTATCTTTATTGTCTTTTCTCTCTCTAGAGTCTGATGAGTTAGTTCTATTCTGCTGTTTTCTTGTCCTATCTTCATCTCTTTTATCTTTTTTAGATTGATTAATAGGGGTGTAATTTGCTCTATCCCCACCTCTATATTCTTCTTTCATAGGTGAATGATGATTATCCCTAGTTGTTCTATCTCTATTTTGATGATCAAATCTCTCTTCCCTTTCCCTCTCTGTATACGTTTTCCTGTTGTCATAGTTAGTATGTCTATCCCCATGTTTATCTTTTCTATAATCATTTTTACAATATTTCTTAAAAGTCCTATTTTTGTTCCAACTTCTTTGTTCCCCCTTTCTGTAGTCTTCCTCATCTCTATGTAGTTTTTGAGTTTTATTGTTATAAGTATCTCTTTCTAAAATTTCTAGTTTCTTTTGTAATGCAGTATCTTTTTCTTTGAATTCTTTTGTATTTTCAAAGGGGGTTAATTTCTCTTTTATTTCATCAATTTCTTCATCTAGTTGTTTAAGATGCGCCTCCAATTCTCCTTGTGTGATACATGCTTTTTTTACATTGGCACATTGTAAGTGCGCATTTTTTACCCTTCTTTTATTACATAAAGTTTACCAATTTGATCGCACTATGTAGCTTTCTCTCTCATTTTACATGCTAACATTGCTGACGGAGAATTCGATAGGGGGTCCAGTGCACAGTACCTGCATGGGTGGCAACCCAATTTGCCAGCTGCCTTTATAAACTCTAGAATCCCGTGAGTAGAGTAACTATATGAGCCAAGACACAGTCTATATAATACACTTGTTTTAAGAAACGTCTGCACTTAAATTTGTGTATTTTGTTCTCTTATTCCCCTATATGCTCCCCCTGGATGTTTTGAGAAATTACAAGAATGGAGACATCTTCTGGAAGGAACCAAGGAACCCATTCTGATCCTGACAGACCACAAAATTTTATCATACATTGAAGGTGCTCGTCGTCTTGGGTCCCGTCAAGCTCGTTGGGCATTGTTCTTCTCAAGGTTTAACTTCATCATCTCTTATATTCCTGGGACAAAGAATATCAAAGCGGATGCATTGTCCCGTCAGTTTATCACTGAGGAGAAGTCACAGGAAGTCCCGGAGAGTATTCTGTCCCCCCAATTGTTTATCTCTGCCACGTCCTTTGACATACTGGATAAGGTTTTGGAGTCTCAAGCACAGGTCCCCAAAGGGCTAGAAGTCCCTGATGGTCGTCTTTACGCAGCCCCACGTTTTCATCTCAAAATTCTTGAATGAGGTTACTCCTCCAGATCTGCCGGCCATCCCGGGTTTAAGATGATTACTGATCTGATTCGGCGAACCTTCTGGTGGCCCAATATGTTAAAGGACATTAGAGCTTTCACCTCCCCTTGCCCAGTCTGCGCACAAAATAAATCTATCCGTCAACAGCCATCCGGTCTTCTACAACCCCTCCCGGTCCGTCCTTGGAGTCACATTGCTATGGACTTCATCGTGGATCTTCCCCCGTCTAATGGTATGACTACTATTCTTGTAATTGTTAACAGATTCTCCAAGCAAGCTCATTTTGTTCCCTTAAGGGTCTACTCAATTCCAGTACTTCGGTGGATGTTTTTGTAAAATAAATTTTCTGGATTCATGGCGTCCCGTGGACCATTGTCTCGGATCGTGGTTCTCAATTTGTTTCTAAACTCTGGCGTGCATTATCCCAGAGGTTGGGCATTACCCTTCTTTTTTCCCTCAGGCTACCACCCCCAAACTAATGGGCAGACTGAACGCATGAACTAGTCCCTCGAACAGTATTTGGGTTGTTTTTCTTCCGATTCTCAGGATAATTGGGCTGAGTTATTTCCTTGGGCAGAATTTGCGATGAACTCTCTCAAGAATGAGTCCACTCAAGAATCATGTTTTTTGTAAACTACGGATTTCATCCTACCCGTCTTCCCATGCATTCTTCCAGGTCTGGAGTTCCTGCAGCAGATGATATGGTATCCACCTTACAGGGGTCATGGAGGATGATTCAAACAGTTTTACAGGAGTCCGTGCTAAGACAGAAGAGACAAGCAGATAGGCTTAGTCGGGAGGCCCATAAGTTCGCACCTGGAGAGAAGGTCTGGCTTTCTTCTAAAAATATCAAACTGAAGGCCCCAACCCCTAAACTGTCTCCCAGGATTCTGGGTCCTTTCTCTATTCTGAGACAAATTAACCCTGTGGCCTATCAGCTTCGCTTGCTCCCTCTATGAAAATTTCACCCGTCTTCCATGTTTCACTCTTGAAACCGTTTATCCAAGGCAAACGATTCGCTCATCCTTCTCTTCGGCCTCCTCCCCCCATTGTACAACAGGAGTTTGAAATCCAGTCCATCATTGACACTCGCATCTCCAGGGGCAGGCTCCAATTTTTGGTCTACCGGAAGGGATACGGACCTCAGGATCGTTCTTGGTTCTCGCATGCAGATCTTCACGCCCCGTCTCAACTCAAACGATTCCACCAAAAATTTCCCCTCAGACCTTGGATGGTTCGTCTGGAGTCCGACCATCGAAGTGGGGGGGGTAGGTAATGTAAGGATCCGCGCTGTGGGTACACCCGCTTTCAGCGCCTCCTTACCTTGTCTCCGTGCTGTCCAGGTTCCCCGGCGGCGTGCCTCACTCCTCGCGGAACCCCCCACGGCTGCTCCCGCACTTCCGGGTCGCGCGCGTCACCCTTACGGGCGTGCACGGACCCAGGCTTCCATTAACTGGTGCCGTGCGCCTGACTCCGCCTCCTCAGGTGCTGCATGGGCATCACATGCATCCCTGACCCTGCTCCATCAGGCCCGCCTCCCAGGCCCTTCTCCCCTATCAGATCCTTCCCTGGGCCGCTCCTCCGCCGCTCCTCCCCTTGCTCTGATAGGCTCCAGCTTCCCAGGCACTTCTCCCTTATCAGGTCCGTCCTCGGGCTGCTCCTCCATTCCTCCCCTTCCTCTGATAGGTCCCAGCCCCCTATTTAGTCTCCCCTCACCATTACCACCTTGCTCTGCATAGCTTCTGTACCTTGGTGCTGTCTGCTGTTTCCTGGCCCCTTTTGTCTTTCACTTCCTGTTTCTGTTCCTGTCCCTGGATATTCTTCTGACCTCCCTGGATCGTGACCTTTGGCTTTGGACTTCATTACGCTGCTCTCTGGAACCCCTTGGATTTGGCTTTGGACTTTCTACCCTGCAGACTTCTATATCCCCTGGACACGGCTTACGGACCCTCTACTATGCTGCTCTCTCCACTCCACGACCCAGGCTTATGGACACTCTACTACGCTGCTCTCTCCATCCAACGACCATTGGCTTATGGACTTTACCTTTCTACGCTGGAGTTGTCAAGTACTGTACCTTTTCTATTTTTGTTACCTGGACCACCTACGCTACTTCCACACTCCGGCCGTGCCCCCGTTTACTGCTAGGTATGTGGTATTACTCCTTTCCACCTCAGTCCCGGGGTCTCGTCTGGCTTGTGGGCAGGCCGAGTGTTACACAGAGGTGTTGGAATATCCACAAGAGGGAGACTATAGTCAGGTCCCCCTCTCACCTCTGGGCTGTGCGAGAGGGATGGCTGCAGGGATGGCTCAAATGGTGGTTTCAATGTGCAGGGAGGTTGCGGTTGTGTAAAGGTGACACCGGGGGGGGGGCGACAGGGTCGCCGGAGCTCCGTGGTGGTACCTAATAGAGGGTGCCGCCATCTTGGGCCGTCAGTGCCAGAAGCCCTGGGACTAGGCCAGCTTACCCCTGTTGACCCCCGTTAGTTCCCGACTCACAGTAGGTACCTGCAGCAGTATAGGGAAGGCCCCTAGGCAGGGGCACTTCCCCAGTATTGTACAGCAGCGGTGCGCAAACTATTCACGCTGCGCTCCCCCTGCCTACTCCCCCTAGTGCTCGTGCCCCCCTACCTCCCTTTCCAGTGTGCGGGGGTCATGTGAAGTCAAGCCATGACCCCACGGCATCAAATTTGATGCCGCATTGCCATGTCGACGCGTCGCCAAAAACCCGGCTGGTATCAGTTTAGTAAGTTAGAGAGGCCTTGCGCCTCCCCCAGTATTTCATTTAAATGCCATGGGGAAGAGCGCAGGGCATCTGTAACTGCCTGCACCCCCCAAGATAAATATCCCGCCCCCCCCCCCAGTTTGCGCACCACTGTTGTACAGTGTTAGTGACACAGTGACTACACCATGCTGTGAAGCATAGCCTGCGGTCTGGGACCAGAGCCAGACATACATCACCACCAGAGACTATTTTATTTGGGCACACTCCTTCAAGAAACCCCTCCAGGGACAACCGCCTGCAGATCAGAGCGGGAGGGGATTCATCTGATCGCGGCGTGGGACCATATAGCGTATCCATGGACTCAACTTCTCGGTTGACCTGGTCTGGACTGAGGCCAGGGAGGTATTACATACATGTACACCAACGGCCCAGCACACAGTGGGTAGCGCGATCCCACAAACGCTATTTGGGGAGGGACTGGTCTGTGGACACTGATGGATTAAGTACCCAGACACTCCAGTACTTTGGGTATTCTGCCAGGGAGGTGTTACTTTGTGTGGTAAAATATTGTATGGCAATATCTATATAATGTTATGTCTTGCTATGTGTCAGTAAATACTGTTGTTATATACCCGGTTGTGTGTAATTACTGTCTGCATTTGGTTCCTGGGAGAGGCTATCCTACTGTGTTAGGATCTCTCCTGGGTGGAGGCGCTTTGTACCATGAACGTGATCACCCCGGGTCCCATCCTGGGAGGATCAGCCTCCTGTACACCACTCAGGTAATACAGCACAGGTAGTCCCTTTAGTCAGAGGGAAAGAGGGCTACAGTTATATGTTAAATTTTTGAATAATAGAATTGTAATTTGAATTGTCTGTACTTGTAATTTCAATAACAATGATAATGATTTATCGAATTAGAAGCATTGTCTTCACCTACCTAATGAAGAATGCACAGGGCAAAGCATACAGTATAAGGCCCAACCTAAGGACAAGAGTGTATAAGAAGGCTGGGGTGCAGTGGATGGTGGATTCTGATTTTTCAACTAGAGAAGGAGATTGGGAAATGTTCAATATTTAAAGGCAGTAATTCAGTGACTACTTATTCAGACTGCTGCAGCAAGGCAGACTAAAAGTCAGGACAATAATTGCTACTCCCCAAGTGCGACATGTACAGGCCTTCCAATTGCATGATTTTGTTAAAGCAGCAAAACATACAGTATGAAATCTTATGTTTTTTTTGTTGTTCTTTAATAAATCAGTTCTGTAATATTAGATAATAGTGGCTGTTTAAATTTTTTTTATTCAACTCGTAATGCCACTTTTAATTAGTTTTAAAGCATCCTCTGATTTCTATTGCAGGTTTTAGCCCACCTTCCAATCAGTCCAAGATACTATCCTGTTTGTGTTCATTTGTTGCCAATGTTCCCAGCAGTTTGAGCTTTAAACTGCAACAATAGATACTGTTACCTAAGTAATAGAAGAGTACATTGTAGCTGCTGAGTTACACTGACTGAAGGATTTATTGAAATTGTAAGGCAGATATGTTAATATCAGCATTGTTACAGATTTATAACAGGAGCACCAAACGATTGCCAGCTTAGGGAAGAATGTAGACTTGTCACATGCTTTACATGTATGTATGTATGTATGCATGTCTATTTATATAGTGCCATTAATGTACATAGTGCTTCACAGTAATACATGTGACAATCATATGAATAACAAATAATACAAATAACAGATCATGGGAATATGTGCTTCAGACATAAAAGTAATATTTCGTAAAAGGAGTCCCTGCTCCGAAGAGCTTACAATTTAATTACATATACAAATAAGATGAAAAACTGGGAGGGGGAATGTAGTATTGCTGCTTTAATTATAGATTTGTCCAATTTTTCATTCACTGAACTAATGAACAGATAATGAGTAATATGGGATGATGTACCGTACAGGAAATATGGACTATTAAAAAAAAATTCACATAGCCAATGATCATTTACTTTTCCAGAGGCAAATGTTTAAACAATACAAAACATTCATCATTTTGCTGCACTTTTAATTATAGAAATGATCAAATATCTCTTTGTAACGGGTATTCTGTATGGCCTGACCCCCCAATCTCATATTGGCCCCTGTGGTCTAACCAGCCCCCATTACATGGTCGTGTCCGGTGGTGCACCTGTTGGCAACAGGACTCCTGAGTCTCCCGCATGATGGTGTTTGGGGATTGTCAACCCAGACAGGCAGCTGAGGTAGTGTGTGCGCGAGTCCTACCTATATCCAGTGCAGCGCCTCCACCTCATCAGGATCCCTGCGTCCGCATGGGGATGGTTCTGATGAGGAACTCCTCTGTGGTGCCTTCCTCTGCAGAGTAATTCCAGACTCATACATGAGGGTATCTTTTATCAAGGACATCTTTATTGATCTTGTATGGGCAAGCTGCCCCTCACAGCTAGCAGCTCAGCCGCTCATCTCTCTGCTGCACTCCATTAGGAAGGTTCCTTCTCCTCTAAAAGAGTTGCTCTCCACCTCTCCCCTCAAGGAGATTCACCAGCTTGTCTGTCTGCTTTGAGCTGCACAGACTCACAGCTATTGCATCAGACACTGCAACACTGTTGCAGACCTCCACGTGCCTCTCACTGAACAGAGTCAGAACACCAACAGGAATGAACTCCTAACTTTAGGCAGTTCTGTCTCTTATATCACCTCCAGAAAACAGACACACTCTGGGTCACTAAGGGTGGACACAAAGCATGTTGTCACTTTCTTTGGGACATATGACACCTCACCAGGGTTTGAGGGCAAACCTCCATGATTGTTGCTGGCAATCCTGCATACTTACCAGGTTTACTGCCAGCATGAGACAGAGATATGTACACCAATTTTACACTTGGCTATATTCTCCCCCTGGTGGAACCCAACGTTCCGGCTGGGATCTAAATTTGCGGAACCTTCCTTCAGGTAGCACTGCAAAAAACAATACATTATTACAGTACATATCTTCATCATAACATAATAACAGCTACATCCTAACTTAGATGTGTAACAACCAGGATTACTCCCTGATGGAGTATCCATTACTGGTACTTCCATACCCTCTTAAGGTGGCCTGCACACAGCATGGTCCACTGGGTTTAGAGCAGCAATGCTATAACACTCTGGGTGACATACTGGACACCCACAATCAGCCCATAACTCTGGCATGGATGCTAGTGGACTGAGAGAATCATGCCCATACACATCCTTAAGGCACTTCCTGGAAATGTAAGACACCTTTTCTTGATTATACTTCTCGTCTGACACTTCAGGATCCCAATCCTCTAGGGAGCTATCGGTATCCCAATTTACCTCGTCTGATCCTTCCTAATCAGTGGAACCCATTTCGAACTCAATTTCTCCCTCCCATGGATGGTGAAAATAAAGTAACAACTTTTGGCGATCCCTGGCAACTCTTGCCAACACTGGAGGTACATAGGGGGTTCCCCGGGCAATAGGCACAATATGAGCGACATTTCCTAAATCCCCAGACGAAACTCTTGATGTCGCTGTGGACATAGAATTGGACCCAAGGCTCTTAGGCCTACACCTTACATTAATAGTACTACTATTATCACTGGTACATGATGACACTCTTCGCATAGACATTTCCCCTCCCGACCCATCATCAGATGTAAAGCGCTCGCCCCAGTACAAGTTTTCCCCAGTCCGTTCTTCAGAAGTGGCTCGGGACTCCCCAGACAACCCTTGGCTAGACTGGGACCCAGATGAGAAAGTGACAGGGGCAGGGGTTTTAACTATGGCCGGGGGTAGGGCATAGGGAAACACTGCCGGCATACGCGGGGCTACGACCCGCAACTTCTCGCTACCTTGTCCGGTACCATCAGACTGGCACTCCGGTTCACTCGCCTCCTTACTCCCAGGCTTCCGCAGGGCCTGCCAGCTCTTCCCTTTACCCAGGCGACCTGGTACAGCTGCTTGGCCGTGAGGACACGGCCATCTTCCATCCGGTTCCGCTGTGCCCACCGGAAATGATGTCATGGATCTCACGGGACTCGCCGCCATCTTGCGTTGGGTTCCCCACCGGAACCTCTTCCTCCAGAACGACGTCCGCCGACGGAAGTGATGGTTCTGCTCTCCGCTCCGTCCGGGCCTGGGCCAGACCTCTGTCTGCCTTTGCCACCACCGGCGCCTGGGGAGGGCAAGGATGTCGCTTACCGCTCCGTCGGCTCGGGATGGTTCCTCCTCCGCCGTCCGCTCCGCCAGTTACCACGGCCGTGGGACTCCGCCTCTCAGGTTGTTTCTGCACCGGTGACACGAGACTCCGCTCCGCCGCGACACAGGTAAGTGCCGATTCTTTTCCAGCACCGCTGTAGTGGTCCGCCGGTAGGCGCATCACTACCGTCGTTGGGGTCACTTTTTCCTTGTCCGAGGAGCCGAACTCCGACTCGGGGAGTGGCACTCCCGCAGGGGACCGACGGTGAGGTTTCAGGTTCTCACCGCGGTGGTAGGCCCCTTTTCCTCCATGCTCCGTGGAGATCATTAGAAGCGATCCCCATTCTCCGGGATCGACAGGTTCCGCTTTGACCGAGGGCAAGGCTTCAGCTGTCAGCTTAGCTGTGTCCACTCCTGCCTCCACGGTCTGCCCCGGTACAAAGGGCTGCACGGCCCACAGATAGTTGATGCCACATTGAGGACACCTGGCCGTGGTGCTAGCTTCTCCGCCGGGCAACCTGCACTGCATGCACAGGCACCGCAATGTCTCTTTGTCCCCAGCCTTGACTACCAGGAAGCCTCCTGGCAATGAATAGGGATATACCCCAATGTCCATCTCGCTCTTTGTTGTGCTGGTTATGGGAGAAACTTTGCACAGTGGTCTCTCCTGTTCACTAGCTCCTCGCAACTGAGGGACAGGAAGCTCACATCCAGCTCCTCCCTCAGACAACTCGGGTCTCGCCTGGCAGAGATAGAGAGCCCTTCCGCTGGTGAATATTAGGGGAGGGTCCCACAGATTCACGTTATGGCCCATAATTGGCTCTGAGCCTGTCACAGTCCATGAGGGAGCGGCCACAGCTTTCGCGCCATACCTCCCAGCAGGGTGGGGTTTTCCTTTTGGCGCCAATACCGGCCAACTTTCTGCAATTTTAGCATTTGCAGAATTTTCTGCACTCTGCCCACACGGTCTCCCAGGGAAGCGGGAGCCACCATCTTGGTTTGATCAGCAAACCATATTAGCAGCAGTTGTAACTTGAGTAGTAATCACCGCCTGGCAATCAGATACTCCCTCAGCATTCTCACACGTATTCGCAATGTCCTCACAGCTATTCTCCAGGGTTGCACCCCGGGAATTTAGGCAGGACAAGAAAGGCGCGGCTACAGCTTTGGCGCCACTCCATAGCAGGCTCGCAAAAGTCGTCTCCGCTGCTTGCTCTTCACCCGCACACACGCCATGTGCGCTCTCTCCATCAGCCTCCATCCGCCATTTTGGACCTTCCGCGCTGCGCAATCCTCCATTCTTGCGGATGTCATTTCGTTGCTGTACTTGCAGCTGTACATGGAGCTCCTCTCCTGTACTTGCTGTACATGGAGCTCCTCTCTGCAGGGCAGCTGCCACACCGATACAATAAAGTTGCCCTGTGCACCACCTTGTGTACCTAATGTAGGTCTGACTCGTGTTTGCACTACCTCAGGCTAGGCTCACTCTTTCTGTGTCTGCTGTATCTCCTTCCTTCCAGTCTGTGCTCCCTTCGGTAAGTGGTCTGGAATGGGCTAGAGTACTCTGGCTCTTCCATGCAGTACTTGGGCGTCTACCTACTGTTGGCTAGCCTAGCGCAGACCCTCTCCAGAATTCCTGACCTCGTTAACAGGCTATCTCTTCAGGCATCCTACCACTAGCACTACCTCAAGGTGACTAGGATAACTATAGCCCCTCTCCAGACCCACTAACTCCTTGCAGGCCCCTAGGTCATCCATGTGGTCTGACAATTCCATCAGCCCCCTGACTACCCCTAGGCTCCATCCGAACACAGCACTGACTGGCAGAATACACTCTCCCTGTTTCCCAGTGTGCCCAGCAAAAGCCTGTCCCGTTGACAGGTATCTCAGCAGCGCCTCCAAATGTAACGGGTATTCTGTATGGCCTGACCCCCCCAATCTAATATTGGCCCCTGTGGTCTAACCAGCCCCCATTACATGGTCGTGTCCGGTGGTGCACCTGTTGGCAACAGGACTCCTGAGTCTCCCGCATGATGGTGTTTGGGGATTGTCAACCCAGACAGGCAGCTGAGGTAGTGTGTGCGAGTCCTACCTATATCCAGTGCAGCGCCTCCACCTCAATCAGGATCCCTGCCTCCGCATGGGGATGGTTCTGATGAGGAACTCCTCTGTGGTGCCTTCCTCTGCAGAGTAATTCCAGACTCATATATGAGGGTATCTTTAATCAAGGACATCTTTATTGATCTTGTATGGGCAAGCTGCCCCTCACAGCTAGCAGCTCAGCCGCTCATCTCTCTGCTGCACTCCATTAGGAAGGTTCCTTCTCCTCTAAAAGAGTTGCTCTCCACCTCTCCCCTCAAGAAGATTCACCAGATTGTCTGTCTGCTTTGAGCTGCACAGATTCACAGCTATTGCATCAGACACTGCAACACTGTTGCAGACCTCCACGTGCCTCTCACTGAACAGAGTCAGAACACCAACAGGAATGAACTCCTAACTTTAGGCAGGTCTGTGTCTTATATCACCTCCAGAAAACAGACACACTCTGGGTCACTAAGGGTGGACACAAAGCATGTTGTCACTTCCTTTGGGACATATGACACCTCACCAGGGTTTGAGGGCAAACCTCCATGATTGTTGCTGGCAATCCTGCATGCTTACCAGGTTTACTGCCAGCATGAGAAAGAGATATGTTCACCAATTTTACACATGGCTACATCTGTCAAAAACAAATGTGAGTTTCTGTTTGTGGTATTGATTGGTATTATAATGGTGATTATTGTAAAAGTAATATTTTATACAGACTGCAGACAGTCTGGCTACAATTTCATCCTCCCTTCATTCCTTCTGTTTCAGAGTATCACTGTATCTTTTTTAACTTGTTGCATAAGAGCAACCATAATAACAATGACTTTGACTAGTTAATGTACATAGTTGGCTTCTTTGGCAGAGAAGAACAAAATAGCAAATCTACACTGGTTTTCAAGACATGGGCAATGCCTGCATTTAGATTCACCATTATTAATGCATTTCAATTACTATAATCTGTAATACTAACCTACTGTAACTAACCACTGTAACTAACTACCCAACAATTTGCAATGCTTTCCTGCTACTACGGGATACAAGGGCTTTTGCCTTTCTTTAGGAAATCTGCTCTCTGTCCAAACTGCTGTTGCTACCTGATCCTGCCCTTTTATTATACATGACTAATAATTCTCGATAACAGATTCTAAAACCAGCAAACTTGCAGAATTAAATAAATATGACACTTTCAGTGATAGTAAGGCCTACCAAGATCTGTAAGGGGTATAACAGGCCTATGTTACTTAAGTAACTGCACTGGCGAGGAAAATAATTTACCTGCTCCTGAAAAGTACCCTTGATGTTTCAAGCTCTGTAATAACCCATGAAATTAATCCAAAAAACTATAAAGGCTTATGGACCCCAATTTTTCCAACATTTAAATGTACTGGATCATAAAATATAGATGAATGGAGGTGAAAAACCGGCACCACAGCAATCAGTCAGTCAGGGTCCAAACGAATCCGTTAATACAAAAGGCTTTATTGGTATAAAACACACACTAGGCAGCAGGCTACATCACCACCGGATTTTGCTGGATCATAAAATATAGGCCTTATGTCCAATATGTGAGTTTCATAGTTAGTTAGTAGATGAGGTTGAAAAAAATGTTAAATTTAGACAAGTGCAAACCATGTGAGTATAATAATGTTATGTGCTGTGTGAGGGTGAAAAACAGGCGCTAACACTATTAGTGACCACTTAAAATAAGGTGATAGTATACTCTAAATAATAATAGTGCAAATACGTGAATAATAAACGTGACGAAAAATAATGAATTAAAACCCCCTGCTCAAACCCATCTGGCAGGGACTGTTTCCGCTGGTCCCCAAATCGTAAAAATGTATTTGCAGTCCAGGGGGAGCATAAAAGGGAAATAAAACAAGACAATCTAAGTGCAGACA
Organism: Ascaphus truei; assembly: GCF_040206685.1. Classification (NCBI taxonomy): domain Eukaryota; kingdom Metazoa; phylum Chordata; class Amphibia; order Anura; family Ascaphidae; genus Ascaphus; species Ascaphus truei. The sequence continues at coordinate 91,384,428 of NC_134486.1, read as the reverse complement.
GTATAATAAAGTGAATAAGATCAGTAGAATTCTTGGCTCCTATGTGCAGCCTACTCACAGGATTTCAGTAATAAACGGGCAACAAAGAGCAGTATTGGATAACAGGAAGAACTTCAGGCTCAGGAGTGATGATATTCTCCAATCCCAGCGAGATGAAGGTGCATGTAAAAAGAAATATATCCATAGTGCAGACCAATAGTAAAACGTAATTTTATAATGGTACTAAAAAATGCACACTTACAATAAAAAAACGTTAAAAAACGAATACATCACCAAAATGTGATAAAGGAGAATCGATGTGTGCCTGGCTCACCCCCCCTCCTCCGTTCAGCGATCGAGTGATAGGACGCTTATGGCTTATTGCCATTGTAGCTGCCTTCATTTATCGTGTGGCACCTTTGGATCTAGGGTGGTCCATCAGAGGTGTTACCCACAGCACACATGTACTGTATTAGTTATAATGGTATGGGTGGTTCAGCAGAGTCATAGAGATCGTATAAAGCTTATACCAATTACACTAACATCATAACAAACAAGAATTAGTATAACAATGGGCTGTTCTCTTAACAAGACCTGCTCTCCCAACTACTTTATAGCTCTGGACTATATTATGTGAGACACAAGAAAAAACAGCGCACAACGCCAATAGTGAATAGGTTTAATAAAAGTGTTATATTAACAATGGTATAATATCTGCGTACATCAGTTTAGAACAAACAGGCATATCATGTACTGTGACATGTGTTAACAGACACAACATGCCGATGGTAGCAGGATCAGTCTCACAGGTGGCACCTCAGACGGTGTTCAGCTGGAACCTTGGAGTGTTATCTCTTCAGATAGGTAACTGCTGTCATCAAGGAACGTGCAATACTATTGTGAATAAATTTGTGCAAACAAAGCTCAAAAATGACTACTCAAATAGAGCTGTCAAATTCAGGCAGTCATCCAACTTAAGGGGTGGATGTTCCCTGTGTATACAGCAGCCACCAGCCCCCAACACTTCATATGACCGAGGTAGGCAGTATGATATTATAGGTAGTGGGTGCTCATCTGGTCGCGATCCTTTTGAGTTCCTCACTATCCTCTGCTCCACCGCAATACTCTCGCATTCACGCCAGGCACTCCCGTTGCATCACTTCCGGTTGTTCAGCGAACTTCCGGATCTGATGGCAGGGGTGGACCTCAGTTGTTCTTCCTCTTCGGTATGGGCTGAAACACTCTACATGTTTCGCCGTTGTTACGGCTTCATCAGGATGAGGAAGAACAACTGAGGTCCACCCCTGCCATCAGATCCGGAAGTTCGCTGAACAACCGGAAGTGACGCAACGGGAGTGCCTGGCGTGGACGCGAGAGTATTGCGGTGGAGCAGAGGATAGTGAGGAACTCAAAAGGATCGTGACCAGATGAGCACCCACTACCTATGATATCATACTGCCTACCTCGATCATATGAAGTGTTGGTGGCTGGTGGCTGCTGTATACACAGGGAACATCCACCCCTTTAGTTGGATGACTGCCTGAATTTGACTGCTCTATTGTGAGTAGTCATTTTTGAGCTTTGTTTGCACAAATTTATTCACAACAGTATTACACTATGTAGTGTTTCTTTATTTCATAACTATGAGACGAGCTCCCCTGATTTGTTGGAAGATCACCTGGTGCAAGACGAGTGGAACAGTCTTTATCAAGGGTTGCAGTTTGTTTCTAAGTTTCTTAAATTTTATTTTCTTTTGATCACTTGATTGTTATTATTATCACATTGCTTTATTATTCACACATGTGTGGTTGAATTGTATATTGTCACATTTAGGGTGTGTTAGAGCGCTATTGTTAGTTTTTTCATCAAGGAACGTGCGTCTGATGTTGGAAAAGTTTCCATCCGGTAACCGACTTATAGGCTAGATAGCTTACAGTGTGGGGAGAGTATTGTCCACAATCACACTTACAGCCAGTTGCTTCATGTGATTTTACGGCAGGCCACCAAGCAGTGATATGAAGAAGTAGCTGTGTGCTATGAAACACGTAGGATTATCTGCATACGTTTGATCTCCCTACTGTGCAAGGGTGCCTATAGGCAATCTATCCATTCCCCAAGGCTCAGCGGGTCTACAAGTGCTATTGAGCGACGCCGTATCAGCTGACGGCAGTCACTGCTTGGCAGCCTGCTGTAAAATCAAGTGAAGCAACTGGGCTGTAAGTGTGATTGTGGACATTACTCTCCCCACACTGTAAGCTATCTATCCTATAAGTCGGTTACCGGATGGGAACTTTTCCAACATCAGACGCAAGTTCCTTGATGACAGCAGTTACCTATCTGCAGAGATAACACTCCGAGGTCCCAGCTGAACACCGTCTGAAGGTGTCATAGAGCATTTAAACAATTACATTTTTGAGAACTGTTAGCTGTAAGCTTGGTGAAAAAAGCACATTTCTCTTCCAACCAACCGATCTATATAGAGAGACGTGATGGCTAATGCAATTGTGAAGCTTTGTTAGCGTTTCAGGTTATGCAGTTTAATAGTAAGATATGTGCTGAAGTATTCTGACTGACCCTAAAACCTGATCCATCTTGGGTATACTGTATTATTAAATCACAGAAAATATCACAACATTGTCCTGGAATAATCCTTCTGTGATCATTGCACTCCCCAAAAATTCTGAGCCTAAATTAATTTCAGCTGACATTACTGTATACAGTATGTGAAATATACAAACCTGAGAAACCCCTTTCTCAGCTACAGGTACTGTATATATTGTTCTTAAAATGTACATTTTAGGATTTCCTTAAAACTAATGACAAATAATTAAGTCAGAAATGTAACTTAATTGCCAATTTGGATCCCATTTTAATTTATGATCCACATGCTACAAATATTTGAAATCACCCCAGAACCATACAGCACAAATTAACTATGCAGTGTAATTGCAAAATTGAATTTTCCCCTTCAACATACAAAATCACTATTGATCCTTTATACTCTAACAATTCCAGTACTGAATGATCAAACTCCACTACGTGCAACCCCATCATCAGTATTGGTTGAAGTTTGAAAAGCTCCTGCTTATTAGGGTATTGATGGCATATATACCATGTACATATATTTATCACACTCTGTATATTTGTTGAAATCAAGATTATCACAGAAACGTGTTATGATTAAAAGGTATATATTGCCATACCAATTGTATAAATGATAAAACAATATTCTTACTTTCTCTTAAGCTTTATGTGGATCAATGTACTGTAACCCATCCAATGTCAGTTCCAGTGACAAGTACAGTAGCTACCAGCTTGTATTTTTTGTAGCTGAATTACAGTAGATTGTCAATGTCAGCACACATTATCCACATGAGGGCAGTATACCTATCTCTTTACTCAGTCACTTTGACGAATCAAACATTACTTGAAAACCATATACTGTACAGTGAACCATATACCTGTATCATTCTTCCAATACAGATTTTATGTGCAGTCTCTCGTGATCTGATATAAAGACTTATGAACTTGCCATTTTTTTCATTCATTTTCCATTTCACATAATTTGAGCTGCATGACTCAATTTTCCATACAGTTTAAAGAAATTTGCATGAGTTTTTCACAGCACTGTGATGTCTTCTTTTGTTAAGTTAATATATTCACATTGGTCATGTCATATAAAAGAAAAATTAGGCTCTGATTTATATGTGTCATTATATCCAAAGCTATTTATTTTTAAAATGTTTATGCAATTTAGCTCCATTTCTGGTTAAATGTTTTCTATTCTGCAAGATACTGGCAATTTGAGACATACTAAGAGGTAAAACATTGTGTTATAAAAGCGATACATGTAAAGTATGGCTGACAACAATTAGCACATGCTACTCATTAACAAACAGAGATTACAACTGAGATGAAATGGCAGACTGCCATCGGTATGACAGTTACAGGGCAGTTTAATTTCTAACAAATGTGAGCGATGGATTAGTAACAATGCTCAACAAAAGGCTGTCTACGTCGTCTCATGGCTTTCATTACCAAATTGGAAATCTGTGTAGATTTCGGAAAATTACTTTTAAATGTAGCCAATCTCCTATACTGCAAGGCTTGATTTGATGGTAAGGCAAACCTGCTGTGAGGTTTTAATGAAAGATCATAGTGACTCCCCAAGACAGTCAAAGAGCTATGGGCCCTGGAAGACCTGAAATAATCGGTTTTACTTTTAATGGAAGCCATTTTATATTCATTAAGATCAAAATACAGTTTCACAGGCAAATTGCAAAGCTGTTCCACTCACAGCTTGAGAACCTGGAGGCTGTACAGTTTTTTTTAATCTTGTTCACAAGCAAATATGCAGTTAATATTTTCTATATGCTTTGATGCTTGGTACCTTATGGGTACCGTGTACTGAAGGGTAGGAAATAGCATGGTAGAAAAACCTTTCCTTGGCAATGTTAGCAATAGACTACAGCAAAAGACATTCAGTTGGATGCTGTAATTATTTTATTTAAGTATTCAATCTTTATACCAAATACCAAAACATTGTAAAAAATAAATTAATGGTATCTTAGAGCGTGCCCCAGTGAGATAAAGGCAGCTAGCAGAGTCCCTGACGCGTGTTTGTGTGCATTTGATATCAGATAGTGAAGTGCAATAGTGCATCTTTGCCTAGGTATCTATGGTACTTGAATCTTTTTACTAAAGTCCCCCAACTACAAAACTGGAGAAAAAATAGCACCACATTTATCAATGAAAATGAAAAAAAAAAAAAAAAGAGAGAGAGAGAGAGAGAGAGATTAGAATAAAGTACAGATAACAGTTCATGTTTGCAAATGCATCTTGATTTTGTAAAAACTGTATTCTTAAGATTAATTTTAGCAACAAAATAATTAAGTATTCAATCATCAAGAGAGAAATAATAATAATAATATAACTGTATCCAGGGTCACCAACAGAAATCATGGGGCCCAGGACAAATGAAAGGAGCAGGGTCCCTTTCAGGCACCCCCCCCCCCCCCACCCATAACACACCTACAACGGGGAAAAAAATTTGGCTCGCAACTTTTACTTAACCCCACAATACATATAAAAATACACCCCCCCAATACATATAAAAATATACCCCAACACCCCCAATAATATATAAAATACACCCTCAATACAAATAAAAATCAGACTTACCTTGAGGATGGTCTCAGGTCAGGCCCGGTGGCTCTGGGGTGGCGGCGTGGCTGTGGGGGGCCGGTGGCTGTGGGAGGGGTGGAGGCAGCGAGGGTTTCCGGTGGCTTAGGCTGTGTCCCCGCTGGCGCTGACCGTGCTCATGCTTGGAGAGCGGTGACATTGCCAAATCTCCAAGCGTGAGCGCCGGGTGGCCTTGTAATTTTGCAAGCACGCAGTGGGGTGGGAGGGGGGAGGGGGGCATTGCAGGGAACCTGAGCATGGTTGAAAGTTAGATTTTTTTGTTTACACAAGTGCCAAGCGTGGGTGAGCGTGCGTATCCGAGTGCACATGCACTGCGTGAGAGGAGACTTCCCATATAAATTTATGTAACTAAAAGTGCCAAGCACTGCACGCTCAGTGCTGTCAGTGCCAGTGGGAACTCAGCCTTAGGGAGGGCCGGTTGCTGTGAAGGGGGACATTGCTATTGAGGGCTGTGGTGGCGGGATGGGCGGTGGGCCGGTAGCTTAGGGAGGGCAAGTAGTCCGGTGGCGGCTACTGGGGGTGGCAGTGGCTGCTACTGGAATTAGCCATTGCTGCAGGAGGGCCGGTGGCTGTGAAGGGGCTGACGATGCTACGGGGAGGGGGGGGCATTAGGCCGGTGGTGCAGGATGGCAGGGGGGGGGGGAGGGGGCAGCGGATAGGGTTGCCATGTGGCGTGTCCAAAAATACTGGACACAATCCTAAAATATACCCCAACCCCCCAATACATATATAAAACACCCCAACCCCCCCAATACATATATAAAATACCACAACCCCCCAATACATATATAAAATACCCCAACCCCCCAATACATATATAGAATACCCCAACCCCTAATACATATATAGAATACCCCAACCCCCAATACATATAGTTTATAAAATACATCAGTACATAAATATCCCAAAACTTATATAAAATACACCCCCAATACATATAAAAATCTGACTTACCTTGGGGATGATCTCAGGTCTGGCCGGTGGCTGCAAGGGGTAGGCTGTGTGCCGGTGGCTCCAGGGGGTGTGTGTGCCGGTGACTGCAGTGGGGAAGGTGTGCCAGTGGCTGCAGGGGGGAGGTGTGCCAGTGGCTGCAGAGGGAGGGGTGGTGTGACGGTGTTGCTGTGGGAGGTGGTAGTCCTGCAGGGGGGAGCGATGCGGTGGGGGTGGTGGTGCTGCAAAGGGGGGGGCAATGTTGCGGGGGTGGGCGATGCTGCAGGGGTGGCGGTGCCCTGATGCTGCGGGGGTAGCAGTGCTTACTGAGGTTAAACTTCATAAAATTATTCTAAGTATTGATTAAAGATGGGCAAATTATTCCCCCAAATTTGTAGTGACTGCAAACTGACCCCTTTCAGTGTACATCTGCATCACCTCAAAGGTGGATGCCTGATGGTGCTCCCCAAAAGCTGCTCCCCTCTTCACAGGACCAGCGTGCTAAGGTTAAACATTTGCTTATACTTTGTGGAACATCAACCCCACTCACTTGAATATTAATAAGCCAGGAAAACAAGGAACTTTTAATTCAATGCTGCATTCAGTATGAATCCCTTCGTTGCCCCAGAGGCGGACAGCCTTTGGCACAGCTAAAGTGTGTGAGTCGTTTGCTGCCGTTCGCTGATATTTTGTGATGTTAAAGCTTCTCTATTTCAATCTGAAACTCACCAGCCCTTTATCCCTTGTACCCAATTTTCCAACTATATTTGTCCATGAAATGTCCATGAATTGACTGTATAACCTCTGTTCTTTTAAAGTAACCATGTGTAACAGGGGACTTATCCCTGTTCAGAAATGTGACTCTAATCCAGCAGTGTGGTGGTTAACTGGTGGTTGACAATTAACCAACACAACCTGGCTGATTACAGGTGTCAGAAAAGTCTGCCTCTGAGACAGGAAGAGAGATCCTTCCTGAGCTCACACGTGAGTTGAGCTGACCCAGGAAATGTTTTGAGCGACAGAGACTGCATGTTGCCAGTAAGACACAGGGGACAATACTTCTAAACCTGGATCCTGACATTACCTTAGCACACAAGGGTGAGGACACCAGGAGAACAGCTACAGCTACCAGAAAGACAGATAAGCTTTCCTTTCTAAGTCTGTTGTATATCTGCACATATCAAAATATATGTTTGGGGCTGGGAAACATGCTATCTAAAGGGAGTTCTGGACTGCATATGTTTACCTAGAAATACTCCCAAGGGGAGCAGAAGCTTTGTTTAACCCCTTACTTTGCATACGTTTTATTTTCATGTGTTAAAGAAGCAGGCGCAATAAAAACTTACACCATCTATTGTTATAACTCTATGCCCAGGACATACTTAAAAATGAGAGGTAGCTCTCAATGTGTTACTTCCTGGTAAAAGGAGAAAATATGAATAATCCAGGGCAACTATGGATTTTCTTAAAGAAATTTAATCAGCACAAAAAACACAATGTTTCATCCTTCCTAGAGGACTTTATCAAGTGACTTTATCAAGCCAGTCACTTGATAAAGTCCTATAGGAAGGATGAAACGTTGTGTTTTTTGTGCTGATTAAATTTCTTTAAGAAAATCCGAAGTTGCCCTGGATCATTCATCTTTTCTCCATGTACTGGATTTTTTAAAGGCAGATATCCCTGAACAGGAGCACCGGTCTTTGCAAGTATTTTGACTTTATTATATGTGGTGTGCAGCTTCTCCTGTTATATTAATTCCTGGTAAAACATTTTTATAAATAAATAAAAATATAGCAGGTTTTGTTTTGCATATTCGATTACTGTATTCGTCAAATTGTCCTGTTTCTTTTTTTAATAGTCTATATGAATATTCTCAATTTTATTTTACTATATCCTCCTATCACCATACTGTCAGCCTGCTTACCTACCTAGCAAAACTACAATAAATGCTGCCTTTGAGTTCCACTTCCGAGTCACCCTGCTCTCTCTCCTAATTCCACAACACTGAAAAGAAAGTGTGGTCCACACTTTGGTTGGTACGTGGTGGGAGAATATTTGCTGAAGTGAATATTCAAACATCATTTATATATAAACATTCAAACAGATATTTCCTGGTTTTAAAATAAAATCAGAGATTCGCTAAATAATTTGTGAAAACAAATTTGCATACATTCACCCATCTCTAAGAATGACATCCAAATGAGCATATGGCATGCTATTAACCAGAATCAATTTAAACACTATAACTAAGTAAAAAAAAAAAAGGAATAAGTTGTCTTTGACTTTCTGGACAACTACTTTATTTCAGCCTTTTATGCATAACACAGCACACAAGTTTAAAATGTACAGCTGAACGGCAACATGATCAATGTGCACATTTGCATGTCATTTTCTACTGTACAGTATCTTCATTGTCTGCATTTTAACCACTGCATGCCATTTGGCAATAAGGTACTGTAATTAGAAAGATTTTTGGGGACCTGAGGTAAACATGCAGATGCCGTCATTTACCTCTTCTCTTTGCTGCACCATGCATAAAAAGATTGTGTCACTCTTCTCACTCGCCATAACCTATTGTGTTTTATTTTACATGACAAATCATGTAATGTCTATACATTTTGTTTGTCCTAATATGTAACATTGTTTTCAGTATGCGTTTTTGCTGTAATATATTGTGTTTTACACTTCTAGTAAGAAAGTTTTCATTACATTCAGAAAATTCAGTTATTATCTAGCAGAAAGTACCGAGTGTAACATGTAAAATGCAAGTTAGAAAATCAACTCCCAAAATGATTGTAGTCTCTGCTAAGCAATCTATAAAATGTATGTCAGTCGCTTTATTAATGCACTGAGAATTGTTCAGTCTCCAAAAAAACTGATATGAATTAAAATAATTAAAAAAAAATGATCTGTACTTCAGTCCTCAAGATTTACATTATCTATTAAACATGTACATATCTCTGGACAAGCATAATATAATATTGCATGACATGTTTACTGGCTGAAACATTTAACTAGTGAAGAGCATACTGTAGTTTTCTTAGAGTGTTGAAACACTACAGGCATTGTAAATTTGGCAAAGATGGAATAATTTGATAACCTTTTCTCCCTGGGTCTTAGGGCAAGTTGAATGCATCTGGCCTGCCAAGACACAATTTAATGGGCTTCTGAAAACACTCAAAAGGCAGACATAAATGTGTGCATGGGCATTTTGCCAGTGTGACCTAGGTGTTGGGGCCAGTTAGATTTGATGCAGAGTAAGGTCATGAAGGAATGTTTTCGGAGAAAGCTGAATGGGAGAGTGTGATAAAAGCCTAATATTTCACAAGAATAGATTTACACTGTCTGAACCTGACTAACTTTAGAGCAAAAGCATTCCCACCTGTCCAACTTGATAATGTAAATGGAAAATGTAAAGAACATGTAATTATTTTCAATTAAGAGATTTGAATATCTTTGACAGGATGTGCATACAGTTTTATTTGTTTGCAGGTATTTATCTAGGACAAAAATAATATTTTTTATTTCACAATAGTGGATATATATTTATGTTGTTTCTAAAATATTTTTACCTCATTGACCTCCTAATTTAATATGCATGACAGTAAAGTAAGATTTTTTTTAAATGTTTTAATTACTTTAAGAAATAATGTTATACCTACTGTATTTAAATAGAAAATATGACATGTTTATAAAGTCAATTCACAAATATTATATATGATTTTTATAGCTGGATACTGGGAAAAGGGCATTTTAGCCACATTAGAGCGGCAAGTTGTTTTTTTATTCTGAAATATCTGGAAATGGCTTTGCTTTTATGTAAAAGCAAATACTCTGGAAAGCAAATATGATTGTGATAATATATCAGTCCAGGTCATAGAAACAACGAAATAGTCAATTGATGTCTGCTACAGTATATGCCTGATAATTTTTCAGCCAGCAAGAAGAATAGGCTTACACATTATTGTAGCATATGCAGTGAGTGCTGTCATCCAGTGTTAGCAGTTTAATTATTAATAACCAAAAGTAAATAAATTTAAAAAAATACATCTGGCATTGTAAGAACTGTAGTAGTCTTTCAGGAAGTCAACAAAATAAATATATATCATTGGGGCACTAGACATTATTTCAATCTGAAGAGTAGGTTTTAAAAATGAATACTTGTAGTTGTTTTCTAAAAAATTCAATAGGAGGTTGCATTTGAAAAATTCAATGAAAAGGGTTAGCTCTATTGCCCTTAAGGGCTGATATAGTTCAGAAAGGATTGACTTGAGAGATGGTGTCATTAGTTTTCCTTGGTCATTCTACAAAATAATTTCATGTAAGACACCTGTCCCTGCAATTCTATTTAGCAAACTCTCAAATATTTCACTTTAGCAGAATCTTTCAGCCAGAAAAATACAGCAACAACATGTGTAAAGGAAATTCCAATATGTTTTGACAATACTGTAATCTTAAGTAAGTGTTACCCTCCTTCTGGAGGTCATCATTCTTAATACACCATGTGTCATCAATTCACAGGACAACAGGAAAAATGATCTAGTCAATACATATAAAATGGAAATCATGCATATACATGCTGCTTCAGTATAAAGTGGGTGACACCAGTGAAAATTGGATAGCAATGCTGAATGCAATTTCCATAACTTTTTATCATTCATAAAATCACATGATATAATAAACCACTCCTCAAATGACTGTCCATCGATGGTTCTACTGAATGATCTATTCTGACAAAGCAGACAGAAAAAGGTATTATGATTAAGATCAGATAACAGGAGTGCTGGACATTCAGCAGCTCAGGGCTTTCATCTGTCTTCCATCAGTGCTATTCCTTTTTCATAAAAAATGTTCTGGAAATTTGCAAAAGAAGACATTTGCAAACGAATTTCTCTGTTGGTCTGACACTTACTACTTTTAAAGTCACTGATTATAGAGGAGATGGGTAAAAAGAGAGAAATAGTGTAACAGGAAAAATAAATATTAAAAATCTATACACAGTAAGTTTCATGTAGGGAAAAGTCCTGACTTTTAATGTGGCTTAGTGAGGTGCTACTCAGTTGTTAACTGAAGACAGTATAAAAGGGTATCACAATGACATTACACAATACAGAGACTCTCAGGAATAAAATGACCTGTGTTGAACATTTTCACTTATGACATCATGTGTAGATAAGTATGTGCACCTAAAATTGGAGTTAAGGGGTTAATGCATCTACATCTTTTATTTTACCATTTTATATTTCTAAAGCCACAAACAAATTGTAATATATTGTATGTACATTGATACAGTGTAATACAATACACAAAGGTATTCTACAAATAGGATCTCTTACGTGTTTATGTTTTTTTTTAATTTTGCTGTTAAACAGACCATGGTCAATGTCTGTAAAAAGAAAGCTGCCCCTTTAATTCATCAAATGTTGAAAAACTGGTACAGACAGTATCTACAAGCCACATTCCAAAGGGAGATGTTTTCAATGCACTCATTATAGAAAGGTCGGTCAGGTTCAAGTTCAATGCCATGGAAAAGAAGTACTCTCTACAAAGAGTACCACCCACACATAAAAAAAGCAGGATAAAAATTAGATGAACTATACAACCTAATTTTTGGGCAAATATGAGAAAATTAGCCCTGTGTGTTTTTTGAATTTAAAACCACATATTAACTAGTCAGCTGTAAAAGGTGACAGGAACCACACTGAAGTAAACATGCTCTCCAAACCACTCGGCTGTAATGATGTTATTAGTATGCATGTTGCTGAGCCCAGATGTAGCATTTAACAGTCCAAGCCCTTCCAGTGCTTTGTGTTATAATGGTTTCAGACTTTTAAAGTAGGACACTCAGAGACTAATGTAGCTAAAGGACATGATCAGGGGATAATTCATGTTGGCAAACGGAACATGACCGCAATGCCCATTTTCACCAAACCAACTGCAGTTATCATAGCTGATACAGTACCTGCTGGAAGACAACAAAGCACATGAAAAAGGTGATGTAAAATAAAAATTTAAATGTCGGTTTTGGATTTAATTAGTTGAATTGGTCCTCTAGTTTATGAAGTATGTGTCTTGAAAATTTAGAACTCAAGCTTTACTCTTTTGTCCAACCTTCTTTAAATTAATCTACATTCATCAGTTACTTATTTATTCCAGAAAAGGAATTGAAACATCTTTTAAATTAATTATTATGTAAAAAAGTTCATATACAGTACTAGAAGGCACCCTTTATGAAATTTGATTTCAACAAATGTACAGTATAATAGAAAACCCCAAACATCCTAGTCCCAGTGCAAATCAAGAAAGTTAGCATCAAAGGACATTAAAGTACAAGAATTAAGGTGAATGGCATGATTAGTAAAAGGCATTCTTTAGCAATGTTTTGGAGATGGAAGATGCAGGAATTTGTGAGGAACTGGATGTGTGGTATGAAGGACCAAGTATCAAGTATACAGATGTAGCAAGACATACGGTCCTCTGTGCTGATGCAACATGCAGTTACATGATGAAGCGGTCACAACACCAAAGGATTAATGCTGCGGGGGAGGGGGGAGGCTATTCAGATGCGTGGACCCCCTGCAGCTCCATAGTGGCAGACACTGTTCCCGGCGCCACAGACTTTTGCTTGTTTATCAATGGCACCAAGGACAGCAAGTCTTATTACATCTGTAACACCTTGACATCTGGCTTGTGTTATCGGGAGGATAGTGGAGTTATCTATTGTCACAGGATACCAGGTATTTATACTTTTTTACCAGAATATTCACTGAGCAAGACAAGATAGTAAAACAAATTGTCATTTATTCCATAGAAACAGACATACACACAGTGGATTACAAAATACAGACGAAAACACACTTACTGGGGGTCTGGCTACAAAACTGGACTTTCGTAGGTGAATGGCACATCCAATAAAGTCTTTAGGTTGACCAGGACTTGTCCCGAAATTTCCTGGAACTCAAATCGGCATGAAGTTCCTGATGCTACCGCTGTATCCGGTCCGGAGATGCCGAAATCCCTTTACCAGAATATAATACCAAACGTCCTGATACTCTTCTCGGCTTGCAATCCCAGCCACGACCACTACATTCTATTCTCAGAACTTGGCCATGAAAAGTGGGACTTAGAAACCTTCTCGCCTTGAAATTTCTGAAGCCGGCTCGCTTATATTTCTCCAAGAGTATCTTTTGGTGCTTTCGAATTTGCTGCTGCTGTCTTGGCACTTAGAATCTGTGAGAATCTCTCGTCTGGATTGGCTGAGGGTTCCTTATAGTATTTCAGATGTCATTCATGAAATTCTTCAGCCAATCCGAGCGAGGGAAGAATCCTACCAGCCTATCAGAGCGCTGCCAGTTTATCTAACCCGGGCAAGTTCGGATTCGGAATCTGACAAGGGCACACACCAAACTGGCACCTCTGCTACTTGTCAGTCAGAAGCCACCCACAGAGTTAGGCTCCTCAAAGTCTGGGCTGGGCAAATGTTGGATCCCAGGACGTGAATACTTGAGGGTAACTGCCTTGCCCAAATAGCTTTAACACCTTGGCAACCTCTGAGGCTTTCATGTCCAGGACCTGAGCAGACTTGATGGCACCGAGCATGGAAGCCACATGGTCTCTCAGAAGCGTGGACCTGGAAGTCTCCACCTCATATACCATGCACTAGCAGATGTACTTTTATACACTTTAATAAAAATGTACTTTCACATATTTTTTCTAAGTCCTATGGTTGAGGGGAATAGAATGAAAACGCATGCAGGTTAATTTTCACCAGCCTTATCCCTAAACACTGAAAACCGGACTTCGACTTTTAAAAACCCTTGCAAACTTATCTATGGTTGGAGTACCCCCAGAACCCCTATTCTAGGTTTTGGTGATCAGGGCATTAACTGGGCATCCCCCGAATACTAGGGACCCCTTTACCATTTCAGGGATACCATACATCCCCATGCCCCATTTACCTTTCTGTTCCCTGCTGATGCAGGGAATCCTAACGGTGAGTCGCGCACGCGTTTTCAAGGGGAGATGTTGCCGGAGCAATGTGTCTCAATGTATCCGAGAATCCGACCTGATTCCTGGGTACATTTTTGGGGTATCTAGCAACTCTGGAACCCCGCTACCTAGACATATTCTGACAAGACTTTCTACGTAAACACCCCCTTGAAACTCATAGCCTAGCAATCTCTGCTTGCTGGCCCACCTGGAATGGTAAAACACAGAAAATTCTGTATTGTCGCACAATTACATACATTGCATATACAGTAAACAGTTTCAAGAGCTGACACTCTAAAACCCCAAATATGGATCAGAGGTAACAAGATGGGCTTAATATAAACACACAGGTACCCAGCAAGCTCTCAGAAACCACCCAAAACTACCACAATATATATATATATGTGTGTGTGTGTGTATATATATATATATATATATATATATATAATCAAAAAATAAATAGATGATACCGTTCTGTGGCTAACGAAATGTTATATATATGTATGTATAAAAGGTGTCAAAAGGAGTGCTACTGGGCATGTCTAATTGTATAAAACAAGAAACAAAGAAGTCCAGAGCAACATCAAATGTGACAAAAATACACAGTGAAATACCTATATATCTCTTGAAAAAGGGTCATTTAGTTAACCATTTGGCCAATGCATATAAGCCTGCGAGCCACTTTCAAGGCATGATCATAATATCGCAGGTCCTAACACTAACTGATTAAAATCCTTATTTACCTCTATCATTAGAGGAAGGATGTCCTGGCATTGAACCTGTCGCAACCAGCTGCATGAAAAGAAAACCTGCTTACTTGGACAGTGGAGAGGGGCGAGCTTTAAATCCTGGGTGGGTGGAGCCACTAACCTCCAAAACAGCTGAGACCAGCTGGACAATGTTAACAAATACAGATACCTAGCAAGCTACCAAAATTACCACAAAATATATTAATACTTTTATTGAGAGCCTGGTTACCCCATCACTGACACATCTATTGTCAGCGAGACATCAGGCATAACGTTCAAATTAGTTGGGAAAACATACTTACAATAGTTTTGTTTTGGACGTGTTGAATTTAAGGTTGTGTTGGGACATTCAGAAGAAATTAACAGAAAGACAATAAGTAAAAGGAGAAGGACAAGATTCAGGAGAAGAAAAGTAAGTGGTGTATAGAGAAAGGGTAATAAGTCCTAGAACAGAGCCTTGAAGAACAGCAACACCAAGGGGCCTATGCACAAAGCTCAGATAAGTCACTTATCGCCACCTTATCGCCAAAAAACCTACTGCTATTCAGTAAGCCCTGATAAGTTGGCGATAAGAGATCTTTTCGACAATTTTTTTTCACGAAAAAAAAAAACAATCGACAAACACGTGGCGATAAGCCATTTACAGTATTACCAGCTTTTCAAACACGTGCAATTCTAGTAGCCCAGAAAATAATCGCCACTCTAGAATTGAGATTTCCTCTCAAAATTCTCTCGCTAGGAAAAGTTAGCAAGAGGGTGGTGAGAAGCTGCCAATACGCGGCGAGGTGTACTAATAAAAAAAATTCATTTTTTCTACATCGGATTGATGCCGGAAATCTCTGGAGCTGATATCCATTAATATCAGCACCGGAGACCCCTGACATCTATCCTATGCAATAAAAATGCATTTACAGTCAACTTCATTACCTTAGCAGCTAACCGCTATGGCAATGCAGGGGTTAAGGAACAACAGCAGCTTTATTGGGGCAGAGGGGGTGAGTGAAGTGAGTACTTGGCACTTCATTCACCCCCTCTGCCCCCAATAAATATAACAATATGTACTACCCACCAATAAACAACACACCCCCATTGCCCCCACATTAAACAATAATTACATTTATATGCACCGGATTGATACCAGAGGCCAGCTGGTGTCCCCGGGTGGACCCTGCAGCTGTCTGGGGCCTGCAGGTTGTCCCTGTGGGTGTCTCAGGGCCATAACGGGGTCCCTGGGTGGTCCTTGTGGGTGTCTTGTTGTCCTCCGGAGGTACCAGCCAGGTCTATGGGCCTCCAGGTGATCCCTGCAGATGTAGAGGGGTCCCAATAGGGTCCCTTGGTGATCCCTGCAGGTGTCTGGAGGTCCCTGGGTGTTCCCCAGGAGTGTCTGGGGGCCCTCATGTTGTTCACACGGTGTTTAGGGGCCCAGGGGTGTCTGGTGGCTCTCGGGTGATTCCCACAGTTGTCTGAGGGCCCTCGGGAGGCCCCTGTGGGTGTCCAGGGGTCCTCGGGTGGTGATTGAAGACAATCCCATTGGTTGCTGCACTATGTGATAGGTTACCTTTGTTCAAAAGGATGTGACATCATCCCTTAAAGTACTGTTAGGCCCGGAAATAATTGGACTGATACAAGTTTTGTTATTTCGGCTGTGTACCAAAATAAATTCAAGTTACAGTTAAATAAGGAATTTGGGTTAAAGTGCAGTCTATCAGCTTTAATTCGAGGGTATTCACATCCAAATTGGAGGATGGGTTTAGGAATTACATCTCTTTAATATGTTGCCCCCTCTTTTTCAAGGGACCAAAAATAATTGGACAATTGACTCAAAAGCTGTTTCATGGACAGGTGTGGGCTATTCCTTCCCTTGTACAGGATTAAAAAAACATATGTGCCTTTGCTTACAGTACATTGTTTTTTTTTGTTTTTTGCATTCTGCCAGCAATAAAGTAAAAATCCCAGATTTGGCTTTGGCCACTCCCATAACAACATGTGTTTTCACTTACATTCTGCCAGCAACAATATAGAAACATGGGGTTTTGATTGTATGTTTCTGATGTCTTTTATTTTACCGGAAGAATGAGAAGAGTCAGCCCTAACAAAATCTGCATCCTTGCTCCTACTCTACATTATGTTTTTTGTTACTGTATACTGTTATGTTTCATAAATTGTTATTTTTCAATATCTCTTTGCTCCTTTGAATCAACAAATGTATCAGAAAACTGAAGCCTGTCTTTATAGTGATAATACAGTGCAAGTAAAAACTTGAAACATTACTATAACCGATTTTTTAAAATTTAGATTATACAAAATATCCACATACTTAAGCCATTTACACAAGTCATGATTTCTATTCTAATTGTGCCAACAGCCACAGTAACAAATGAATTGAGCAAAAAAAAAAAAAGTTGGTACAATCCATCCCTTGACACAGGGTAGGAAATGTACTGTATGTACATAATGAGAAAAGGGATCTTTGAAAAAAAATGTGTCTTTCATGCAGCAGTAACACGAACTTACAGTAGTAACAAATTGTCTCTTCATTCCTCAAGACATTGTGTAATAAATTTTATACCTTTGGAAGACATTTGAAATGCCTTTTCCTCCACTTCATTCCTCAAGACATTGGAAGAACCTGATGTAATATTGTATTACTTATTATACAGTACAATATGTTACCTGTACAGTATGCATTTCAAGACACATAACGTACATTATTCAACATTACATACCTGATTTAGTGCATTTTGTGGCTAGGAGGAGTGGGAGATATCCTGAAAATCTCTGTGTGATCTTCACTTGCAATCTATAGTGCAGGACAGTACAAATGTTAACAGTGCACACTTAAAACATGCACCTTCTGTTTGCTTACTCTCCTAACTGCGTGTATCTTTGTTTGCACTAAGCTACTGTCACGTCTCGGTACTCAGAACACGATGGGTGGGGTAGGGTAAAAACAAATTTGTGACAGGTTTTTGTTAAGACAAAGCCAGTGTATTACACTACCTGACTACTTTATTGTAGGTGTAACATGTGGTTAGGAGGAGCGTCACACACACAGTGCATTAGAAATGTGATCATCACTTGCAATGTACAGGGCAGTACAAATGTTAATGCAGTACACCCTAAAATCTGCCAACATACTGTATTGTAGCAAAACAATTTACCTAAAGTGAAGGCAGTCCTAGGTTATCCAACAGAATCCATTCTAGAAGTAGCGTTGGATAGTGAAACCGTTGTAAAGTGAGTCCCATGTTAATCAGTGGCGATGAGTGTTAGATAACAAATTAAGGCATCGTATAACGCATTCCGGCATCGAAAAACAGCTCATAGGGTTGCGTTGGATATGCCATTCATTGTAAAGTGAAACGTTGGATAGCGAGGACTTCCTGTATTGTACACACCTCAATCTCCAACAAATCGTTCAATGAGTGGTATCCAGATGGGCCGTAGCGGCAAAAATGTGGTTCATTGTTACCCCATTCGGGGCTTCTTGGGTTAGTGCATGGGTGTTTGGAGGAATTAATACCCCCAGCTCTACTGTATATATGTAAACATGCAGTGTATCCTGGAGTGGGCAATAAGCTCCTAAAACCTTTATGACTATTTGAAATGTGGTTGTTTGCATACAACATTTTTACAGTTTCTACATTTTCATAGTCCATGAACATGAACTTATTTTTGTAAAATTATTTGCAAACATGTCTGGCTAATTATAAAAATCTTCCAGCTTCAAAACTGATGCTAAAACAGCTCATAATTTATGGAAAGGAAATAGGAACTGAAACCAATTGTATTTCATTTACGCTGATTCTGTTTATACACCAGTATTCCAATATTTTCAATAAAGGATACAGAGATAAATTATTGCTTTTTTTATTAATGTTAAATATTTTGTCAAATTATGAGATCTATACTGTAGTTAGATGCTCAATAAAATAATGAGAATAGTAGGGAAAATCAGAACCTACAAGAACCTTACATTTCAAAAACAAATACAAAACTGAAATGTAAACCCTTAAAAAATGTAGTACCAAAAATACTCATCTCACAGTGTTTACCAACTGGGTTTACTATGTTATACTTATTTTAATGATTTTTCTTATTTTATTTGTATATTTTAGCATTTTTTGTTATTTTCCATAATTTTGTAAAGTGACTAAACAAAAAATGAGCAAATCGAGTTTTCGCAAACCATAATCAAAATATAAACCTTTTTTTTATAACCAAAATCAAAACATAGGTGAAACTGCCAACCTTTCATTTATATTGATGATATTCTAGCTTTACTAAAATTTTACTATACATTAAATTATGAAATTTCACACCTACAATACGTACTCCTGAAAGGATAATTTCTTCATATGTGAATATTAAACCAGTGCAACATTTCAGCACAAAATATTTAACCTAGATTAATGTTTCAGTCAATAATACACTGATCTATTATTTTTACATTTTGTGATAAAGCATAATATGTTAAAGTTCATGATAACTTTTCAAAATAATTATCCTTAATTGATATTATTGATCACATAATATGTGTCACAGACATTTGCGGATATATGGATTTCAGGATTTTATGGGAATGCTTTACGACTCAATTATATTTCCCCAAGAGATTATAGTATAATTCAATTTATATTTCCCTTGTGTGTAATCAATCATTATCTAACTACAGTAGGATAGACGCCTAAGCTTTTCTTTTGCGAGAATAACTTTATAGTGAACAACTTCCAAAACTATTGTACAGTATGAGAATTATCTTCTAAAGTAGCACACATTTTATTCATACTAGCACCATGCTCTCTTATTAGAACTTATGTAAAATAGCACTGCTAAGTGCTAACTGTTTCTTGTCTGATCTTGAAATGTGCTTAAATTTAACTTGCGCAAAATATAGAAAAAGTTGAATTTAATTTGACAATTCAAATTCAGGCCCAAATTCATTAGAAATGTTTATCATTTTTTGAGGTAGTGTATAACCCAAGTGTTAAAGTAACAAAAAGATTATGGAAATGGTTAATATGTTAATCTCCTGTATTTAAAGTTATACAGTATGAGAAATGAATAACAAATTGTATTTATCTGGATTTTCACAGATACAGTATATATGTCTATAGAGTGATAGATATCAAGTGCAGTGGTTAACCAGCGAGCATAATTATAAGATAAACAAAATAAGGATGTGTTTAGAGCCCCCCCTTAACTCCACCCACACCTCTCCCTTCCCCTCCCTCCCCTTCACCCTCTCCCCCCTCCTCTTCCCCTGCCTCCTCCCACTCTTCCTGCCCCCCCTCTAACCCAAACAAAAACATCAATATTGACACCAGGCAATAAACAAACCAAAATGCATGTTACCCCAATATATATATATATATATATATATATATATATATATATATATATATATATACGCCTTGTCGATGTGGGGAAATGTCCACTAACTCAAAGGAGGGTCTCCTGACCATCCCTTCGCTGATACTGGATTTCTGGTACCAGGGATGTCTCCAAAGGAAATTATATCCTTCAGGCCAGTCACTAGGATGACCGGCTCTCTCATTTTGGGGCTTTTTCTATGCCCCCTTGTTGTGTCTTATATCACTGAATGTCAAAGGGCTACAGACTAATATAAAGAGAAGATTAGCGCTCCAGGAACTTAAAACATCCAGATGAGATATAGTCTTCCTCCAAGAGACTCATTTTGGTATCTGCGATCCCCCTAAGACATTCAGAAATATTTTTCCACAAGCATCTATTCCTCATTCAGCAGTAAGAAAAGAGGGGTGGCAATCTTAATCAGGCAGCGTGTTCCCTTCAATGTAGAAAGAATAGTCACAGACCCAGAAGGTAGATACCTGATAGTTCACAGATACCTCTCAGGCTCAGAATTCACTTTGGTAAACATCTTCTCGCCAAACGTGAAGCAGACGGATTTTCTGAAAACTGTACTTGAAACAATTGAACCTGTATTCCTGTCCTCCCTGATAGTGGGAGGAGACATAAATTCTGGTTCCCAACCCTGAAGTAGATAGATCGTCTGCCCCAGGACAATCTCACTCCCTTCATATTCAAAAAACAGCAAAATAATCCAGAGCTGTATTAAGATACTTTTCACTGACAGACGTCTGGAGAGCACAACATCAGGGTCCGAGAGATTACACCTTCTATTCTTCCCCTCATCAGACCTACTCCAGAATAGATTATCTATTTACAAAGCTCACCCCGCCGCCTCAGTTCCGTGTCTGGTGGGTTCAACAGCGCTCAGCCGTCTGCCGCCTAGCCCTCTCTGGAGCTGCTGTCCATCACAGAAGCCTTACCGAAAGTGACGTGACACTCTGGAGACCGCGACGAAGCTGAGTTACCAACGCTGCAGAGTGGGCTAGGCGGCAGATGGCTGAGCGCTGTTGAACCCACCAGACATGGAACGGAGGCGGTGGGGTGAGCTTCGGCAGTATCTGATTGTGACAGGGTGAAGTCAACCCCTATCAGTTATGCCTGGGAAACATATGTCTGAGTGCTTCATCCAGCACTCATAAGGGTTAACTCAGGTGGAAGCTAGCTAATCATGATGTAAGCTGACACCTGAGAGCCAGCAAGGTAGATAAGGATCTTGTTACCAGCAGTAGCTGCCTGTCTCAGATGAGAGCACATGGACAGATGTGCTGCTAGCCAGAAGGATACAGCACACTACTTACTGCAGCCAAAGTAAGATTTCTTTCATTTGTTTGCATGACTGCTTAAAAAGACTCTTACGGTTTGGGTATGGTTTAGCCAGCCAGCCTGCTAGCTAGGATTGCTGTGTTAGTCAGTTTTCTCCCAATGTGGAGCAGGATTTATTTGCTTAAAGGGACAGTGTACCCGCATTTTATGTTGCTGTGGAGAAATAAAGCCACTGAACGTTTTCATTTATCCTGAAACTACACGTGTGGACTGTTCCCTGACCTCGGCTACAGGCCGTCCTGCGTCAGGTGGTGTCAGAAGTGGGATTCCAAATAACCCACCGGTGATGCTGCATAAAATGAAGCCAAATGAAGACCCAGAGGCATTTCTCCTCACTTTTGAAAGGGTAGCCACGGCCCACGGCTGGACAGTTGATCGCTGGGTAACGACTCTGGCTCCACTCCTCATAGGGGAAGCTCAGGCAGCCTACCAGGCTCTTCCAGCAGACGAGGCCATGGACTATCAGCAACTAAAGGCTGCTATTCTGGATAGCCTAGGCCTCACTCCAGAGACCTACCGACGGCGGTTCCGGACAGTCAAATATACAAACAGAGACAGACCCCGGGTCGTAGTCCACCGCTTAGTAGACTTATGTACCAGGTGGATACAACCGGAAAAACATGACAAGGCAGAGATCCTTGAACAGTTTGTGCTCGAGCAGTTCATACAGATACTGCCCCCCTCCTCCTGCTCCTGGGTAAAAAGACACGCTGCATTTTCCTTGAATTCAGCGGTCCGCTTGGTGGAAAACTTCCTGGGCGACGACACCCAACCCACCCGTGCAAACACCAGTTGCTTCCGGTGATGCTAGAGGCAGGAGAGCAGACAATCAAGGGGTCTACAACCCGCCAGCTTGGGAGATCCAGTTAACCCGATCGGAAGACCCTTTCCCATCTTGGAGGGTTCCTGGTACAAACTCCCGCAGAGACGCCCATCCTGGGTCCGAGGCCACTAGATCACTCAAGGGAGGCCGCCATCCACAGTATTCCCCGAGAACCTGGACTCCTGTCACCCAGCCGGTGGAGAGGATAACCCCACAAACCAGAAGGGAGGACCCCATCCAACAGCGGAGAGGTCCAAACACCGAGCCCCGTCGAGAGCTTCCGCTGACGACCGAGGTTGCGGATTCAGGAGATGAGATGGACTGTTCATATGGCAGAACCACTGCCACAGCTTGTCTCCGAGGGGACCACAATCCGTGGTTAGTCCCAGCATCTCTGGAGGGGACAAAAGTAAACGCCATGCTGGACTCGGGCTCTGGAAAAACCCTGATCCTAGAGGGCCTAATTCCAAGCAATAGACTATCTTATGACTCTCCTTGGAATATCGAGTGTATCCATGGGGATACAAAGAGATATCCGACGGCGAACGTTCTACTGCGTATCCAGGATCAAGAGGCTAGCCTACTAGTGGGAATTGCTCCCTGGCTACCTGCTCCTGTTCTACTTGGCCGAGACTGGCCTTACCTCGAAACATTGTTGGCCCCTACTCCTGCGGAGCCTACTTCTCTGGTACCGGAGAAGCCCGGAGACTTGTTCCCTTTTTCCCCAGAGATTTTTCCCCGTAGACACCATGTCCCAAAGACATGTAAACAGAGACGTGCGGAAAAAGAGGACTGGTTAAGAAAGGCTGGGACTCTTGGTAACATCAGTCAGCCCAAAGGACTGCAGGTCATGGCCGGGGATGACCAGGGTGGGGAACAGATAGATACGGGAATTTTGCCAGACCTGGATCTTCCTGACCTTCGTCAGAGGCAGAGGGAGTACCCAGCTCTGGCTAGACAATATGAGAAGGTGGTACAGGTCAACAACAAGATAATGGATGAACAGGGTGTAAAAGTGTTTCCACATTTTGATCTGTTGAATGACATTCTATATCATGTGAATAAGGTTACACAAACAGGGGAGGTCATTCGACAGATGCTAGTCCCTAAAGGGTTGATTAAAACGGTGTTCACCCTAGCCCATACTCTCCCATGGGGTGGTCATTTGGGCAGAGATAAAACCACAGACCGCATCTCGTCCCGGTTTTACTGGCCAGGCATACATGGTGACATCATGAAACTATGTGAGACATGTCCTGAATGCCAGTTAACTAGCCAAAAAGGACAGAAGCCGGCTCCCTTGGTTCCTCTGCCCTTGGTAGCCGTCCCATTCGAGAGAATTGGGGTAGATCTGGACGGATCTTTAGAACCCTCTGCGACGGGACATAAATTTATACTCGTTGTGGTAGATTATGCCACCAGATATCCTGAGGCCTTCCCTCTGAGATCAGCCACTGCTAAACAGGTTGCTCACAGGCTGTTAGAACTGTTCTCTAGGGTAGGACTTCCCCAAGTAATGTTAACTGACCAGGGAACAAATTTCATGGCAAAGTTAATGCAGGATGTCCTAAAGTTATTGGAGGTAAAATCCGTCCGGACCTCAGTCTACCATCCTCAGACTGATGGATTGGTAGAGAGGTTTAACCGTACTTTAAAAACCATGCTTAGGAAGTTTGTGGACACTGAAAAGCGAGCTTGGGATGAACTTCTCCCTTTCCTGTTGTTTGCGGTTCGAGAAGTTCCCCAATCACCCACAGGCTTCTCCCCGTTTGAGCTCCTATATTGACGCCAACCTCTGGGTATTCTCGACCTACTGAAGAAATCCTGGGATGAAGAGCCTTCCCCCTCCAAGAATACCCTTCAGTATGTCATAGACCTTAGAAACCGCCTAGACATGATAGGTCGGTTTGCTAAGGAAAACCTCAAATCTGCCCAAGAACGTCAAGAGAGGCAGTACAACCAAAATGCTCGCTTGAGGGTCTTCCAACCTGGGGACCAAGTGATGCTACTACTACCGACATCAGAGAGTAAACTCCTTGCGAAGTGGCAGGGTCCTTTCCAAGTTCTCCGCCGCACCGGGGAGGTGAACTATGAGATCTCTCAACCAGGGTCCAGGAAGGGTAAACAAATCTACCATGTGAACCTCCTGAAACCCTGGAAAACGATGAGATCGCTGTTCATCCACCCTCGGGAAGGAGAGACGGATTTGGGTCCGCAGCTTCCAAATTGTAGTACGTACAATGACCATCAGGTTCCCATGGGAGGGCAGTTAACAACGGAACAAAGGTCAGACCTACTAGAATTATGTGACCAGTTCCCAGATGTTTTTTCGGAGCTGCCAGGGCAGACTAATTTAGTGTCCCATAGGATTGAGACAGAACCTGGCGTAAAAGTACGGTCCCGTCCTTATAGATGGACAGAGGGCCGAAAAGACCTGGTAGAGAGGGAGATAATAGACATGTTGGAATTGGGCGTGATCGAGGAGTCCCACAGTGAATGGTGTAGCCCTATCGTGTTGGTCCCTAAACCAGATGGGAAGGTGAGGTTTTGCGTGGATCTGCTAAAGGTAAATGCTGTATCCAGATTTGATGCATATCCAATGCCTAGGGTGGATGAATTGCTTGACTCGCTTGGGAAAGCAGAGTATATCTCTACCCTAGATCTCACGAAAGGATATTGGCAGATACCTTTAGCGGAAGAATCCAAATGCAAAACTGCCTTCGCCACCCCTATCGGGTTATACCAATTCGTCACTATGCCATTTGGGTTACATGGGGCTCCAGCCACATTCCAAAGGTTAATGGACAAGGTACTATGACCCCATAGGGCATATGCCGTGGCCTACTTGGATGACATTGTCATCTATAGCAGACACTGGCAGTCTCATAGAAAAAGGTTAAGGGCAGTCCTAACGTCCTTAAGAGAAGCAGGGCTCACTGCAAATCCAAAAAAATGTGCCCTGGGTAAATCCACTACAAAGTACTTGGGCTATGCCGTTGGGGGAGGGATAGTAAGGCCACTAGCTAGCAAGGTGGCCGCCATAAAGGAAGTCCCCACCCACAGACAAAGACACAGGTCCGCTCCCTTTTGGGGTTAGCAGGGTATTACCGGCGGTTTATCCCCAATTTTTCAGAAATATCTGCACCCCTAACAGATCTGACAAAAAAGAGTGCCCGACCCAAGTTAAATGGTCTTGGGAGTGCCAAGACACCTTTCACATGCTAAAAAAGTGCCTGTCAGAGGGCCCCGCTCTTCGGAGCCCAGATTTTAAAGAGCCCTTCATTATCCAGACGGATGCCTCAGAGGTAGGACTGGGAGCAGTGCTGTCTCAGCAATTTGATGGTGTTGAACACCCCATACTGTTCATCAGCCGGAAGCTGTTCCCAAGGGAAGTGAGGTATTCCGTTATTGAGAAGGAGTGCCTCGCTGTAAAATGGGCAATTGAGGCCTTGAGACATTATGTCGCCGGAGTACACTTCACCCTGGTCACTGACCATGCACCCTTGAAGTGGTTAAACACCATGAAGGACACAAATCCAAGGTTGACCAGGTGGTATATGGCCCTCCAACCCTTCTCTTTTGATATTCAGCATAGACCTGGAAAAGACCATGGAAATGCTGATTTTTTGTCAAGAGAAGGAGTGGAGGGTTGGGCTACAGCCGTGTGGGACACTAGCCACACACAAACAGGGGAGGTATGTGACAGGGTGAAGTCAACCCCTATCAGTTATGCCTGGGAAACATATGTCTGAGTGCTTCATCCAGCACTCATAAGGGTTAACTCAGGTGGAAGCTAGCTAATCATGATGTAAGATGACACCTGAGAGCCAGCAAGGTAGATAAGGATCTTGTTACCAGCAGTAGCTGCCTGTCTCAGATGAGAGTACATGGATAGATGTGCTGCTAGCCAGAAGGATACAGCACACTACTTACTGCAGCCAAAGTAAGATTTCTTTCATTTGTTTGCATGACTGCTTAAAAAGACTCTTACGGTTTGGGTATGGTTTAGCCAGCCAGCCTGCTAGCTAGGATTGCTGTGTTAGTCAGTTTTCTTCCAACGTGGAGCAGGATTTATTTGCTTAAAGGGACAGTGTACCCGCATGTTATGTTGCTGTGGAGAAATAAAGCCACTGAACGTTTTCATTTATCCTGAAACTACACGTGTGGACTGTTCCCTGACCTCGGCTACAGGCCGTCCTGCCACACCGATCTGTACTCTATTCACTTAAGAGTGATATATGCTGTTTTAAAATCTTTTTATTGTGAGTGCGCATTTTTAAGCATCTTTATAAAGTATTACCTTTGTACTATTGATCTGCACCATGGGTACTTTTCTTTGTCCTTATATCTCACCACTACAATGATATCTGGGTTGGAGTGCATCTACGCCTGTGTGTTGTATAGAAGATTGAACACATTCCAGTTACCTGTTGTTGCCCATATACCACTGTCATCCTGTGAGTAGGCTGCACAATGAGCAAAGACATCCAGTGAATTGTCTCACATTGAACTTTATTGTCTGCACTTAGATTGTTTTCTTGTTGTTGCTTTTCTTCTATATGCTCCCCCTGGGTTGTGAGAATACGTATCAACCTTCTGGGACCAGTGAAGACAGGCCCTTCCAGAGTGTTTGAGCAGGGAGTTGCAACGTTTATATTAATCGCTTCATTTGGCACTAATATAGTCATTAAGGTCACGGATATTGTATCGTTTATATACTTCTTTCACTTTATTATTAGTGATCCCTAGTAGTGTTTACCGCCTGTTTCCGCACCATCACTCTGTCACTACCACTCACTATACCAAAGCAATTACCCTCCACTATTTGATAAGATTAAAAAAGATTTGGCGAGCTGGGAAGGTCTCCAGGTGTCTTGGATCGGAATAATAGTTTCAGTCAAAATGAAAATACTACCAAGATTATTATATTACTTCCAGACACTTCCTGTCAGGATACCAGAATTTGAATTAAAAACCTACAAAATAAAATATTCCACAATATCTGTCAGGGCAAAATGCCCAGGACAGCTAGATCAGTCATGCTAACATCGAAGATAAGAGGAGATCTGGGTGTCCCAGACATCTTAAAGTATTAGCAAGCCACTCAATTACGACAAGTGGTAATATGGAATGCCGACCCAGCACATTATTGCTGGTTGGCTATTGAATCTCAGTACAACAGAACGTCTTCTCTGCAAATGTCACTGTGGGCCCTGTGGAAAAAAAAAGATCTACAGATGAACCTGTTTGAGCTGGGTCCGATGAGGTTCACATGGGAAAAATTTATAAATTAGAGAGCAAATTCAAATTAATATCAACCATCTCACGACTTATCCCACTTTTTAATAATTCAGGTTTCCCCCCAGGATGTCATACTAAATAATTTGACCAATTCAAAGAGAAAAACATAAAGACAATTGCAGACTTATTACATAATAGGAAATTTCTTAGTTTCCAGGAGCTACAACCAAATATGAGACTCCTGAATTTTCTATGTTCAAATATTTACAGATTCGGCATTTTCTGCAAAAAATCTCCCGAAATTAGAATTTCCTCCTCTCTCAAATTTTGAAGCACTATGTAGAAGAGGTACCTATCAAAAAGGCCTGATTACAAAAATATATGCAGGTATGAAGTAAGCAGTGGATTTGCCCGAGCATGATTACATGCTCAAATGGGCGGCCGATCTGAACGTACAAATTGATAGAGATGATTGGGAGGATATTTGGGAGTTTGCCGCAAAGACCGCTCTGTACCACAATAAAAGAGAATATTTACAAAATGCTATTTCATTGGTATCTTACACACCGAGTCGTCTGAAGTAAATCTACCCGGCAGCATCAGATTTGTGCTAGAGGGGCTGTGGGCAGAGAGGTGACATGGTTCACATTTGGTGGTCATGTCCAAAGATTCAGAAATATTGGGCCATGATTCAACTATCATTAAAGTTGTAACAGACCTCCCTATTCGTTTGGAGCCAATGACTCTCTCCTGGCAAAACCAGTTGAAGATATAAGCCAGCCCATGAGACGACTAGTGTCATTTATACTAACGGCTGCTAGGTGCGCCATGGCGGCGTCCTGAAAGAAAGTAGCACCCCCCTCAAGATGAACTGTAGAAAGAAGAATTACCGAGGTGATGCTGATGGAAAAATGAAAACCTTATTGAAACATTCAACCGACGAGTTCCATAATACATGGGGCCCATGGCTGGAAATCAATTAATTAATTAGTTGTATTATGCCAAAAACGAAATAAAAAATATCAAAAAACGGTGTCTGGAGCAGTTGTGGGGGGAGGGGGGAAATCCCCTCCCCCACTCCCCTCTTCACCTCCACCCATTCACTCCCCCCTCCTCTCCTCCCTCTAGTCCCTCCTTGTTGTCCTCTCCTTTCTTTCTATTGATGTTCCCTTTATCTGATTCTTTCTTCCCCCAACATAGTATATTTATATTACCCAGTAAGAGCCAATCCCTCAACGTGGACCGAAATAGGCCAGATTTAAGGTCTAAATTATATGCAACTTGTGTATAACCGGAGTAGTAGTGCTTTTCTAAGACTGTTTTGAATTTCTACTTAATAATACTACTATTCGGTGGAGGATAATGTTTATATGGTCATATTGTTGGATATATTATGTCTATTACTTGTACTATGTGGAAAACTAATAAAAACTATCTGAAGAAAAAAGTAACAAGAAGATAAACGCGAACAAATAAATATTGGTCATCTAAATGCAGGTCTGTGTTGACAACCAATGGTCCTGTGTCATTTGTAATACAGTTGGAGACTGCACAAAAATGGATAAAGGGAATTAAGAAAAACTAGTAACACTTGTGAGTGCTGACTGAAGGGTATATACAATACAGTATATGCTACTTGCAATACAGTATTTTGCACATGCTTACTGATTCTGTAGAGGAACACCCTCCCTAACCCAGTGTTTGATTTTCCCTATTTAAATTCAGCAAAAATGTAAATATGTGTTACAATAACTTTACATCATTTACCCTTCAACAGAGCATATTTACCAGCTGACCAGGTGTCTCCCCTTGGTGGAAAAATAAAACAAATTAAAATAAATGTGAACCAGCTCCGGCTCACCTCTATCTTCAGTGCAGAATATTAAATAGTATACTGGTAAAATAAAGTAAATACACTGAAAATTAACTAGTAACTAGTCAGTATTTATAGTTATTAAAAATATCAATTTTGATTGAATGTCATGAAAATGCAATTAGACATGTTGCATTAAATTTAAAAAGGGGCAATTAACACACTCTTCAACTAGAAAAACCTGACTAATATAATAAGTACTTTGCAACTAATATTGACAGATTTATTATAAATCATTCTTCCTGTTATTACACAGGTTATTAAGAATTTATATTAGCGTTAGGGACCCCTGATATGTGGTCTGCCTTGGCGTTGGCTCAGGGGCTTACAACAATTTTGGCCAAAAATGTCAAACTAAAAGACCATTTTACTTATTAGATATTTATACATATATATTTAGGCACTGTACCGTGTATGAGTCTCACTGGATGTGCTAAAAACTGAGCTTTGTCTGTGTTTTATGTTCTGTCTCTGGTTTTATAATATAATAAGTAACAAGTAGTATAATTATTTACTATGTCTACTACTGATGAATAAAATGTGATACAATTTGACAAATTACATACTGTATTACTGTCATTGGGAAAAAATGGTCATTAACAAAGCCTTTAACTGTTGAAACATAATTAATCTACCATACTGTCAAAGGTTACATGTAGCAAACTTTTATAATTATGATAATCTATACATTTTAAAACTATTAAACAAACTTAATTTTTTTCGTTTTCAATTTATTTATTTTTAAACATTACTTTCACATAAAAAGTGAAATAAAAAATAGAACTGAGGAGCATAGGCTCAGTAACAGCAATACAGCAGAACAGCAAACACAGTTCAAACCATATTAGAGGAAGTGGCCATGAAGGAAGCAGCAGTAGCAAATAATGTAGATGGAGGATTTGTTTGTTGGAGATGTCAATAGTAGTAAGGGATTAAGTAACATCCAACGCATCATAAAAAGATCAATGATGGTGCACCAGTACACAACCCCAAACTTTACAAATAGCCAAGAATGATGTAACCAGTGTAAGTAGCTATTGTCATTATGACTGTCAAATAATTTTGTGTTCTATATAGTGACAGACACTGACAAAAAACGATGAGGTCAAGGAGTGAAAGTAAGACAAAGTAGGCCGGAGGAATTGAATGGGAACTGAGTCCCAGGTGAGCTTTCAGGGTGAGGATGGAGAGTATGAAAGATCTCCATTATCATGTACTTTAGAATGGGCAACTACAGAGACAGGATTGTTGTCGTGCAATGACTGACCAACCGTTCCGAAAAGTGGAATTTCTCAGGGTAGGTCAGCCTCATGTGCTTACCTAGCATCCCTGTCTGTGACTCTTTAAGTACCTCACTCCGACTAAAAATGTGCCCAAAGTACATGCATTACACCCTAACACAAGCCAAGCACGATCATGGTGCAGCGCAGGGGAAATTTCCCATTAGGATTAACACAGTGGGTGTCCATGCTTCTGAATGGGACTCCTGCTGCATTGATCCTACCAGGCCGCTAACAGTCTGAAAGAGCTGCACAGAGACATCAGAGAGAAGTTCTCTCCTGCACAGCTCTTACAGACGATCTTGCTATTTTTATTATTAATTTTAGCATATAATAATGAAGCAGGAGGCCTCCATAGCTGAACCACATTCATTTCAGGTCTGAAACCCCCTGCTTCCTGAAGTAAAAGCCTTTGTATTGGGTGCTGGTATCTCCTGCAAAAATGTCCGAAGACACAGCCACGTGACCGGGACTTTTAAACTTGCAGGAGATAGCAGCACCCCATACTGAGGCCCGTACCTCGGAAAGAAAGGGGTCCCTGTACCTGAAAGTAATGTGGTTCAGCTCCGGAGACCCCCTGCTTCAACCATACCGTGTGTACTAAAAGTAAAAAAAACATAAAAGCAGAGCTTTATTACCTTAGGTGCTAACCGCTAAGGTAATCAAGAGGTTTAACCTCCCACTACCTCCCCTCCCATTGAGGCCTAGCCCCCCTCCCCTGGTACAACGCCCCCTTCACTCCACCCCCCGCCCCCCACAACACAGTAATGGGCAAAATCCTATTAGCCAGATATGGCACGCTCATTGTGCCACGGCTGGGCAATTGGTAGTATGCCCACATAATGCTGGTAACTCCTCTGGGCAGAGAATATTTGCTATTTTAGCATTTTTTTTTATTTTCCATAATTTTGTAAAGTGACTAAACAAAAAATGAGCAAATCGAGTTTTCGCAAACCATAATCAAAATATAAACCTTTTTTTTATAACCAAAATCAAAACATAGGTGAAACTGCCAACCTTTCATTTATATTGATGATATTCTAGCTTTACTAAAATTTTACTATACATTAAATTATGAAATTTCACACCTACAATACGTACTCCTGAAAGGATAATTACTTCATATGTGAATATTAAACCAGTGCAACATTTCAGCACAAAATATTTAACCCAGATTAATGTTTCAGTCAATAATACACTGATCTATTATTTTTACATTTTGTGATAAAGCATAATATGTTAAAGTTCATGATAACTTTTCAAAATAATTATCCTTAATTGATATTATTATTGATCACATAATATGTGTCACAGACATTTGCGGATATATGGATTTCAGGATTTTATGGGAATGCTTTACGACTCAATTATATTTCCCCAAGAGATTATAGTATAATTCAATTTATATTTCCCTTGTGTGTAATCAATCATTATCTAACTACAGTAGGATAGACGCCTAAGCTTTTCTTTTGCGAGAATAACTTTATAGTGAACAACTTCCAATACTATTGTACAGTATGAGAATTATCTTCTAAAGTAGCACACATTTTATTCATACTAGCACCATGCTCTCTTATTAGAACATATGTAAAATAGCACTGCTAAGTGCTAACTGTTTCTTGTCTGATCTTGAAATGTGCTTAAATTTAACTTGCGCAAAATATAGAAAAAGCTGAATTTAATTTAATTCAAAATCACACATGTAGACATGACAGGCTAGAATTGGGGTTTTCGCTGTCAAACCCAACACCAGCCTGGCCTGTTTGTGACACATGTGGCAGCATCTCCTGACCACAAACCTGTTTACACAACAGATGGGCCTATGAGCTGGATATAAAATAATTACTTGAGGTTAATTACATAGAGAAATAGCTGCTGACAACGTATGCGCTGACAATAACTCAATCTCCAGAAAATAGGCAATAGCACTCAACTCTTCACTACTACCCTCTTCCTCTACAATAGGGTTACTCAATAGCACAACATGTTCCCTTACACAGGCTGAACAGACATAGTAGCAGCCATTTCATGAGGCATGCTTATAATCTTGGTTGCCGCAGCCACAGTACTAAGGCCAGTCCAACATCGGGTACAAGCAGGAAAATCCACTGGTACATGGACTACTGTTCCCAATGGGAGGAAAATTATGTGTGGATAAATAATGGATTTCGTCAACACTTGATTTATTATGGCAGATATATAGATGATATTCTAATAATCTGGTCTGAACCCAAGAAAGCTTTAGAAGAATTTATTATATTCCTAAACAGTAATGATCGGAAAATAGTCCTAAGTGGGGAAATTGACTCTACAGAAATTAATTTCTTGGACCTAAATCTAAAAGCAGTAGATCAAATCTAAAAGCAGTAGATCACCAAATTATTACGAAAACCTTCTTTAAAAAGGTGGACGCCAACTCTTATCTCGATTTTTCAAGTAATCATTCTGCCAATTGGCTCAACAATATTCCTTATGGACAATTTTTAAGAATACGTAGAAATTGTTCTGAGCAAAAAGACTGTGACGACCAATCAAATATTTTAAAGCAGAGGTTTATAGATAAAGGTTATGACCAAGAGAGGATACAAGAATCCTTTATCAAAAGTCAGAGTAGACTAAGAAATACTCTATTGGTACCTAAAAAGAAAGTAGCACCAGTCAAAGATAATCCTACACCAATTTTCATTGCCGATTTCACTAAACAGGAATCTAAGATAAGGAAACTGATTTATAAACATTGGGATATTTTATTAATGGACCCTATTTTACATAATAAGTTAGCTGACAAACCCAAGGTAGTTTTTAGAAAGGCACACAATTTAAAAGCATTTTAGCCCCAAGTCTTTTAAAGGGATCCAAGACTCTAGTTGATAGGAAAGCCATTTTTTTAAGTAAACCGATGGGCAATTTTAGATGTGGAAAATGTGTGATGTGCCAATACATGTCTCCAGACAAGGTCTTTAATGATCAGCAGACAGGGCTACATCATAAAATAAACCAATTTATTACCTGTCAAACTAGTTTTATAGTATATATCATTGATTGCCCTTTCAAGAAATGTTATGTTGGGAAAACTATCCGCCCCCTAAAAGTGCGAATTGGTGAGCATCTAAATGGTATAAAAAATGCCAAACGTAATGTTGAACTAGGTAAAAAAGTACACAA
Source organism: Ascaphus truei (assembly GCF_040206685.1). Taxonomy (NCBI): domain Eukaryota; kingdom Metazoa; phylum Chordata; class Amphibia; order Anura; family Ascaphidae; genus Ascaphus; species Ascaphus truei. The sequence continues at coordinate 91,350,480 of NC_134486.1, read as the reverse complement.
TCTGGCATTACATTTTTTGGAGTACCACAATGGGGAAACAAAAGGTTTACGTTTTAGAGGTCTGGAAATTATACAAAGAGACATTAGGAAGGGCAATAGGGAATTAAAGTTTCTCCAAAGAGAGCAATACTGGATCTATACATTAAAAAGCAAAATACCTGGTGGCCTAAATGAAATGATAGAACTTAACCCCTTCCTCAGATGATGTATATAGAGATTTTTTAACTTCATCACTACTAATTCATTCATGTGCAGTATAGGTAAATAGTAAACAGTTTTAATAGGTTAACAACATGGTAATAATGAGATGTTTTAGTAATTTATATTTATTTATATATAAGATATAATTCAAAATAAGAAGGTTTTTTTAGGTATATGTAATGGTGAATGTTAGAAATAAATTATTAACTATTGATAGTATTAATTGTTGATAGTAATTTGTTTTGGGCAATAACTATTAAAAATTGCTTTATTTATAGTGTGTATCAAATAGAGTTGAAATATTATATGCTAATCTAAGTTATCGTTTTTTAGAATTTTAAAACATTTTAAAGAGAATTTTATAGACATTTGAAGGGCAATTTTATAGGAATTTTCTGAGTTTATTATGTGTTTTTTATGTCATTTGTCACAATAACATTAGGAAATATCTGTAGCAAGTTTACACAAGTTGTTTGTGTTAGGGGCAATTAGGGGGTAGTGGCTTATATAAGGACGCCTTCTGATATTCCCCAATACCTCCTGATGAAAAGCTAGTTTGTGCGAAACGCGTCGAGCAGTTGCTCAGTACTTTGGTATACACTTCCATCCAGGAGTGTAAGACCCGTACGATAGGGGTACCCATTTATCTGTTTTCTAACGTCACCCCCGCCAGCCAGCTATTGCTATTTCTATTGCTGGTGAGAGCCCGCCCACCACTCTCTAGTGGGTATACTTCCGGTTCCGGTTCAGGGACTCTGCAGGGATCTGCAGTAGGAGAGAACGGTCTGGGCAGGGGTAGTTATGGCGCTAACAACAGATGAACGTGGAATCTGCATCGTGCACGCAGTTATACCTTATTGTAAGTTTCAATATACAGTGTACTAACTAATAAAGTGACGATTGTTTAACACCGAATTTTCTTCTTCTCTGCGCTCCAACTTTTTTGTATACATGGACTACTGCCCTTGCTGTTATGCCCTCATTGCCTAATTGGAGAAATTACTCCTCAGTTTCACAGGAGGGGAACAGGCAGAGCCCCTCATGCCCTGGCTTAAACAACTCATAATAATAAAAAAACATGAAATCCAAAATATAAATACCTATATGATTACCAGGGTAAACTATGCAGAAAACCCAAAAAGTGCATCTAAACCTTCAACACAAGTAAATGTCCATTAGAAAGGTATAGCAGTAACTGGGTATATAAAGCAGCAGTTCCTCTTGCCCAACAATTGTAGGAATATATATGCAGTGAGTTGAAAAAGTCACATTAACTTGATTGAAGTATGCAATCTGAGTAAGTAAGTAGACATGAACTTAGTAACACTACTCACTGTCTTCCTTGTGGGCAGAGTGGCTTAAACTGCACGGCGTGCTCCAATCCAGGCAGCAGCAGCAGGACAGAGAGAACAGGAAACGGAGGGCGGTGCACAGCCGCAGAAAACTCCCCCAGGCAAGGTAAGTGCAGTAAAAACTTCTATTTATTGGCACATAAGGGTTAAAAAACACTCTAACACGTTTCACTGCTGCTTTATATTTGATAAAGCGCCTCCTGCGTGAAACGCGTTAGATTGTTTTTGACCCTTATGTGCCAATAAATAGAAGTTTTTACTGCACTTACCTTGCCTGGGGGAGTTTTCTTCGGCTGTGCACCGCCCTCCGTTTCCTGTTCTCTCTATAAATACCTATAGTAAGTTAAAAAAGAAATTAAAAATGTAAAGTTTCTGTACTTATTTTTTAAATCTCTCCCACTCTTTGTTTCTTTCTCCATCCCTCCTTTTACCAATCCCCAGCACAAATATAGTTCCTGACTAATGCTTTGGCATTAGTGGCCTCTTTTTGGTTTCACTATGTACACTGACAGGTCATAATTAAATAGTTACAAACTATAGGGGCCTATTCACAAAGCAGTGATAAAATCAGTGCTTTTGCGTCTGACTATTGAGGCCTATGAGCTAAGTGCCAAAAAATTTGCTGGGCTGTTTAAATCATCAGTTTTGACAGCGTTGCTATCACGGTATGCAGTAAGTCCAGAATACCTGTGATAGCAACATTTGCAAAACTGGCGAGTAGCCAACGACGTGATCACCTCTCTGAAAAGGCTTTAACCGGTGATTTATTTCAGCTGCAGAGAGAGCTGCTCAGAGAGAGACGCCTCTCCCTGCGCAAATCTCGCCCGAAATGAATGTTTATTAATATACATTTTATTACTTGTGTAGATGAGCAGGGGGTCTCCGAAGCAGAACAGCATTGATTTGAGGACCGGGGACCCCCTGCTTCCTGAGATACAGGCCCCGTTATGGGGTACCGGTATATCCGATGCATTTTATTAGCACGGTCACGTGACGTGGGACATTTAAATGCATACTGGCAACCCATAACGGAGTCTATATCTCGGGAAGCAAGGGTCCCCGGACCTCACGTCAATGCGGGCGTCTGGGGCCATTGGGTGGTCCCCATGGGTCCCCGCTGGCCTGCAGTACCAATCCTGTGTCCAACTTTTTTTATGCAATAAAATTAAATAAATACCCCCCCTCCACCCCTCCTCCCCTCCACCCCTCCACCCCTCCTTTCATAAAAAGTGAAATAAAAAATAGAACTGAGGAGCATAGGCTCAGTAACAGCAATACAGCAGAACAGCAAACACAGTTCAAACCATATTAGAGGAAGTGGCCATGAAGGAAGCAGCAGTAGCAAATAATGTAGATGGAGGATTTGTTTGTTGGAGATGTCAATAGTAGTAAGGGATTAAGTAACATCCAACGCATCATAAAAAGATCAATGATGGTGCACCAGTACACAACCCCAAACTTTACAAATAGCCAAGAATGATGTAACCAGTGTAAGTAGCTATTGTCATTATGACTGTCAAATAATTTTGTGTTCTATATAGTGACAGACACTGACAAAAAACGAAGAGGTCAAGGAGTGAAAGTAAGACAAAGTAGGCCGGAGGAATTGAATGGGAACTGAGTCCCAGGTGAGCTTTCAGGGTGAGGATGGAGAGTATGAAAGATCTCCATTATCATGTACTTTAGAATGGGCAACTACAGAGACAGGATTGTTGTCGTGCAATGACTGACCAACCGTTCCGAAAAGTGGAATTTCTCAGGGTAGGTCAGCCTCATGTGCTTACCTAGCATCCCTGTCTGTGACTCTTTAAGTACCTCACTCCGACTAAAAATGTGCCCAAAGTACATGCATTACACCCTAACACAAGCCAAGCACGATCATGGTGCAGCGCAGGGGAAATTTCCCATTAGGATTAACACAGTGGGTGTCCATGCTTCTGAATGGGACTCCTGCTGCATTGATCCTACCAGGCCGCTAACAGTCTGAAAGAGCTGCACAGAGACATCAGAGAGAAGTTCTCTCCTGCACAGCTCTTACAGACGATCTTGCTATTTTTATTATTAATTTTAGCATATAATAATGAAGCAGGAGGCCTCCATAGCTGAACCACATTCATTTCAGGTCTGAAACCCCCTGCTTCCTGAAGTAAAAGCCTTTGTATTGGGTGCTGGTATCTCCTGCAAAAATGTCCCAAGACACAGCCACGTGACCGGGACTTTTAAACTTGCAGGAGATAGCAGCACCCCATACTGAGGCCCGTACCTCGGAAAGAAAGGGGTCCCTGTACCTGAAAGTAATGTGGTTCAGCTCCGGAGACCCCCTGCTTCAACCATACCATGTGTACTAAAAGTAAAAAAAACATAAAAGCAGAGCTTTATTACCTTAGGTGCTAACCGCTAAGGTAATCAAGAGGTTTAACCTCCCACTACCTCCCCTCCCATTGAGGCCTAGCCCCCCTCCCCTGGTACAAAGCCCCCTTCACTCCACCCCCAGCCCCCCACAACACAGTAATGGGCAAAATCCTATTAGCCAGATATGGCACGCTCATTGTGCCACGGCTGGGCAATTGGTAGTATGCCCACATAATGCTGGTAACTCCTCTGGGCAGAGAATATTTGCTATTTTAGCATTTTTTTTTATTTTCCATAATTTTGTAAAGTGACTAAACAAAAAATGAGCAAATCGAGTTTTCGCAAACCATAATCAAAATATAAACCTTTTTTTTATAACCAAAATCAAAACATAGGTGAAACTGCCAACCTTTCATTTATATTGATGATATTCTAGCTTTACTAAAATTTTACTATACATTAAATTATGAAATTTCACACCTACAATACGTACTCCTGAAAGGATAATTACTTCATATGTAAATATTAAACCAGTGCAACATTTCAGCACAAAATATTTAACCCAGATTAATGTTTCAGTCAATAATACACTGATCTATTATTTTTACATTTTGTGATAAAGCATAATATGTTAAAGTTCATGATAACTTTTCAAAATAATTATCCTTAATTGATATTATTATTGATCACATAATATGTGTCACAGACATTTGCGGATATATGGATTTCAGGATTTTATGGGAATGCTTTACGACTCAATTATATTTCCCCAAGAGATTATAGTATAATTCAATTTATATTTCCCTTGTGTGTAATCAATCATTATCTAACTACAGTAGGATAGACGCCTAAGCTTTTCTTTTGCGAGAATAACTTTATAGTGAACAACTTCCAATACTATTGTACAGTATGAGAATTATCTTCTAAAGTAGCACACATTTTATTCATACTAGCACCATGCTCTCTTATTAGAACATATGTAAAATAGCACTGCTAAGTGCTAACTGTTTCTTGTCTGATCTTGAAATGTGCTTAAATTTAACTTGCGCAAAATATAGAAAAAGCTGAATTTAATTTAATTCAAAATCACGCATGTAGACATGACAGGCTAGAATTGGGGTTTTCGCTGTCAAACCCAACACCAGCCTGGCCTGTTTGTGACACATGTGGCAGCATCTCCTGACCACAAACCTGTTTACACAACAGATGGGCCTATGAGCTGGATATAAAATAATTACTTGAGGTTAATTACATAGAGAAATAGCTGCTGACAACGTATGCGCTGACAATAACTCAATCTCCAGAAAATAGGCAATAGCACTCAACTCTTCACTACTACCCTCTTCCTCTACAATAGGGTTACTCAATAGCACAACATGTTCCCTTACACAGGCTGAACAGACATAGTAGCAGCCATTTCATGAGGCATGCTTATAATCTTGGTTGCCGCAGCCACAGTACTAAGGCCAGTCCAACATCGGGTACAAGCAGGAAAATCCACTGGTACATGGACTACTGTTCCCAATGGGAGGAAAATTATGTGTGGATAAATAATGGATTTCGTCAACACTTGATTTATTATGGCAGATATATAGATGATATTCTAATAATCTGGTCTGGACCCAAGAAAGCTTTAGAAGAATTTATTATATTCCTAAACAGTAATGATCGGAAAATAGTCCTAAGTGGGGAAATTGACTCTACAGAAATTAATTTCTTGGACCTAAATCTAAAAGCAGTAGATCAAATCTAAAAGCAGTAGATCACCAAATTATTACGAAAACCTTCTTTAAAAAGGTGGACGCCAACTCTTATCTCGATTTTTCAAGTAATCATTCTGCCAATTGGCTCAACAATATTCCTTATGGACAATTTTTAAGAATACGTAGAAATTGTTCTGAGCAAAAAGACTGTGACGACCAATCAAATATTTTAAAGCAGAGGTTTATAGATAAAGGTTATGACCAAGAGAGGATACAAGAATCCTTTATCAAAAGTCAGAGTAGACCAAGAAATACTCTATTGGTACCTAAAAAGAAAGTAGCACCAGTCAAAGATAATCCCACACCAATTTTCATTGCCGATTTCACTAAACAGGAATCTAAGATAAGGAAACTGATTTATAAACATTGGGATATTTTATTAATGGACCCTATTTTACATAATAAGTTAGCTGACAAACCCAAGGTAGTTTTTAGAAAGGCACACAATTTAAAAGCATTTTAGCCCCAAGTCTTTTAAAGGGATCCAAGACTCTAGTTGATAGGAAAGCCATTTTTTTAAGTAAACCGATGGGCAATTTTAGATGTGGAAAATGTGTGATGTGCCAATACATGTCTCCAGACAAGGTCTTTAATGATCAGCAGACAGGGCTACATCATAAAATAAACCAATTTATTACCTGTCAAACTAGTTTTATAGTATATATCATTGATTGCCCTTTCAAGAAATGTTATGTTGGGAAAACTATCCGCCCCCTAAAAGTGCGAATTGGTGAGCATCTAAATGGTATAAAAAATGCCAAACGTAATGTTGAACTAGGTAAAAAAGTACACAATCTGGCATTACATTTTTTGGAGTACCACAATGGGGAAACAAAAGGTTTACGTTTTAGAGGTCTGGAAATTATACAAAGAGACATTAGGAAGGGCAATAGGGAATTAAAGTTTCTCCAAAGAGAGCAATACTGGATCTATACATTAAAAAGCAAAATACCTGGTGGCCTAAATGAAATGATAGAACTTAACCCCTTCCTCAGATGATGTATATAGAGATTTTTTAACTTCATCACTACTAATTCATTCATGTGAAGTATAGGTAAATAGTAAACAGTTTTAATAGGTTAACAACATGGTAATAATGAGATGTTTTAGTAATTTATATTTATTTATATATAAGATATAATTCAAAATAAGAAGGTTTTTTTTAGGTATATGTAATGGTGAATGTTAGAAATAAATTATTAACTATTGATAGTATTAATTGTTGATAGTAATTTGTTTTGGGCAATAACTATTAAAAATTGCTTTATTTATAGTGTGTATCAAATAGAGTTGAAATATTATATGCTAATCTAAGTTATCGTTTTTTAGAATTTTAAAACATTTTAAAGAGATTTTTATAGACATTTGAAGGGCAATTTTATAGGAATTTTCTGAGTTTATTATGTGTTTTTTATGTCATTTGTCACAATAACATTAGGAAATATCTGTAGCAAGTTTACACAAGTTGTTTGTGTTAGGGGCAATTAGGGGGTAGTGGCTTATATAAGGACGCCTTCTGATATTCCCCAATACCTCCTGATGAAAAGCTAGTTTGTGCGAAACGCATCGAGCAGTTGCTCAGTACTTTGGTATACACTTCTATCCAGGAGTGTAAGACCCGTACGATAGGGGTACCCATTTATCTGTTTTCTAACGTCACCCCCGCCAGCCAGCTATTGCTATTTCTATTGCTGGTGAGAGCCCGCCCACCACTCTCTAGTGGGTATACTTCAGGGATCTGCAGTAGGAGAGAACGGTCTGGGCAGGGGTAGTTATGGCGCTAACAACAGATGAACGTGGAAGCTGCATCGTGCACGCAGTTATACCTTATTGTAAGTTTCAATATACAGTGTACTAACTAATAAAGTGACGATTGTTTAACACCGAATTTTCTTCTTCTCTGCGCTCCAACTTTTTTGTATACATGGACTACTGCCCTTGCTGTTACGCCCTCATTGCCTAATTGGAGAAATTACTCCTCAGTTTCACAGGAGGGGAACAGGCAGAGCCCCTCATGCCCTGGCTTAAACAACTCATAATAATAAAAAAACATGAAATCCAAAATATAAATACCTATATGATTACCAGGGTAAACTATGCAGAAAACCCAAAAAGTGCATCTAAACCTTCAACACAAGTAAATGTCCATTAGAAAGGTATAGCAGTAACTGGGTATATAAAGCAGCAGTTCCTCTTGCCCAACAATTGTAGGAATATATATGCAGTGAGTTGAAAAAGTCACATTAACTTGATTGAAGTATGCAATCTGAGTAAGTAAGTAGACATGAACTTAGTAACACTACTCACTGTCTTCCTTGTGGGCAGAGTGGCTTAAACTGCACGGCGTGCTCCAATCCAGGCAGCAGCAGCAGAACAGAGAGAACAGGAAACGGAGGGCGGTGCACAGCCGCAGAAAACTCCCCCAGGCAAGGTAAGTGCAGTAAAAACTTCTATTTATTGGCACATAAGGGTTAAAAAACACTCTAACACGTTTCACTGCTGCTTTATATTTGATAACGCGCCTCCTGCGTGAAACGCGTTAGATTGTTTTTGACCCTTATGTGCCAATAAATAGAAGTTTTTACTGCACTTACCTTGCCTGGGGGAGTTTTCTTCGGCTGTGCACCGCCCTCCGTTTCCTGTTCTCTCTATAAATACCTATAGTAAGTTAAAAAAGAAATTAAAAATGTAAAGTTTCTGTACTTATTTTTTAAATCTCTCCCACTCTTTGTTTCTTTCTCCATCCCTCCTTTTACCAATCCCCAGCACAAATATAGTTCCTGACTAATGCTTTGGCATTAGTGGCCTCTTTTTGGTTTCACTATGTACACTGACAGGTCATAATTAAATAGTTACAAACTATAGGGGCCTATTCACAAAGCAGTGATAAAATCAGTGCTTTTGCGTCTGACTATTGAGGCCTATGAGCTAAGTGCCAAAAAAAAATTGCTGGGCTGTTTAAATCATCAGTTTTGACAGCGTTGCTATCACGGTATGCAGTAAGTCCAGAATACCTGTGATAGCAACATTTGCAAAACTGGCGAGTAGCCAACGACGTGATCACCTCTCTGAAAAGGCTTTAACCGGTGATTTATTTCAGCTGCAGAGAGAGCTGCTCAGAGAGAGACGCCTCTCCCTGCTCAAATCTCGCCCGAAATTAATGTTTATTAATATACATTGTATTACTTGTGTAGATGAGCAGGGGGTCTCCGAAGCAGAACAGCATTGATTTGAGGACCGGGGACCCCCTGCTTCCTGAGATACAGGCCCCGTTATGGGGTACCGGTATATCCGATGCATTTTATTAGCACGGTCACGTGACGTGGGACATTTAAATGCATACTGGCACCCCATAACGGAGTCTGTATCTCGGGAAGCAAGGGTCCCCGGACCTCACGTCAATGCGGGCGTCTGGGGCCATCGGGTGGTCCCCATGGGTCCCCGCTGGCCTGCAGTACCAATCCTGTGTCCAACTTTTTTTATGCAATAAAATTAAATATATACCCCCCTCCACCCCTCCTCCCCTCCACCCCTCCACCCCTCCACCCCTCCACCCCTCCACCCTCCACATTAGTACAGTAATGGGCAAAATAACTATTATCCATCTCTGGATAATAGCTAATTTGCCCATTATAAAATCAAACATTAGCCAGCCAGCATAAATAAAGTATAAAAACCTTTCTACTTACCCCTGCCATCATGAAGGGCATCCTCATCAGCATAGTGCAGGTCCATGTCCTCAATTGCCAGCAAGAATACATGAAAAATGCAATATATTGGCCCCTAATAACCGCTATAGTGGTTAATAACCGCTATAGTAATTAAGGGGTTAACTCACCCACACCTGCTACCCACCTAGGAGGCCCAACCATCCACCCTGGGACCACTATACCCACCCTGTACCCATTGATTGGCATAGTGGTACATCATACCCATATTATATGGGCATGATAAGCCACTATAGTACTAATTGGCCAACATAATAAAAAACCATGAAGGCCAAGAATACACAATATTAAAAGATATACAGTACACAAGCACCTAAACACCCAAATTAGATAAATAAAAGCACTAGCCAACTGATTAAATAAATAAAAGCACTAGCCAACCAATTAAATAAATAAAAGCACTAGCCAGCAAAACAATTAATGAATTTAAACCACTAGTCAACAAATCAATTAATTAATAAAAACACTAGCAAACACATCAATTGAAACCAATAGCCTACAAAATAAATATTTTGTTAAAAATGTTAAGCAATCTGAAAAAATTAAAAAAAGCCAAGCCATCCAAATTCTAAAAAATTTAAGCCAAACAATAAACAGAAAAAGAAAAAACAACAATCATTAGAAAAAAAAAGCATTTACCAAAAAATGCATTGGCTGTCACTGATTTGTACCTAAACGGCACAGATTAATACATTATGGGGCCTATGCACTAAGTGCCGATAAAAACAATCGTCAGGCTATTTAAATTGCTATATTTGACAGCGTTGCTATCACGATATGCAGAAAGCCCCGAATACCAGTGATAGCAACTTTTGCAAAAAAGGCGAGTAGCTGGCGATGTAATGATCGACTTTCTGAAAAGGACTCACCTGGCGAGTTCTTTCTGCTGCAAGAGAGAGAGAGACGCCTCTTCCAGAGCAAATCTCACTCGAAAATAGTTTTTTGGAGGATGAAGATAGAAGATTACAGAAAATAAATAAATAATGACAGATAAGAGATAAGACAGTGATTGAAGATAAAAGAAGGAAGAATTTTGTTACCTGTTCTGGATCTCCAAGGTGGATAGTGTCAGATTGACTTTGATGATGTCGCGGTACGAGAGCTTCCTGTTACCCCTGGATTCGGAGGGCCAACACTTGTAAAGGTAATAAAAATATTGTATGTACAGTATGTGAATGTCTTTTTTTCAGGTTTTATGTTTGTATTTTTTTCTTTTAATGTTTTCCATTGCCCATTGACTGCTAATTTATTAATCTGTGCCCGTTTAAGGGTACAGATCAATAGAGTGATAGCCAATGCTTTTTTTACATTTATTTATTTAATTGATTGGCTAGTGCTTTTATGTTTTTTTATTAGGGTGATCATTGACTGTTATAGTGGCTTATCATGCTCATATTATTATATGGGTATGATGTACAACTATGACAATCGATGAGTACAAGGTGGGTATAGTGGTCCCATGGTGAGTGGTTAGGCCTCTCGGGTCGGGGGAGGGTGGGTTAAAGGGTTAACCCCTTAACAGACACACTGGCACATCTTAAGAGCAGATTCTGATCTAAATGATATACTCAAAACCTATCCAGAAATTACACCAAGAAGAGCTAAAAACTTACGTGACCACTTGGTTAATAGTCATTTTGAAGGTGAAAAGAATCTAAGTACTTGGCTACCAGAGAAACCAATGGGCTGCTTTAGTTGCCCCAACTGTAAGGCGTGCAAGTCAATAAAAACTTCAAAAACATTCCAAAATTGGAACAATACCAGAAACTTTGACATCAGAAGATTTATTAATTGTAGATCTTCTGGTGTTATATATTTGGTGACTTGCATTTGCCAAAAGAAATACATGGGAAAAACAAGACGGCCTTTTCGGCTCCGCGTATTAGAACATCTAGGCACTATTCGCAACCAAATGGACACACCTGTAGCCAGACATGTTTTGGAACACCACAATGGGGACAGCAATGTTTTGACATTTGTTGGCATAGACCAATATTCACTCGGTCCTAGAAAAGGTGACTGGGATGAGATCCTATTACAAATAGAATCCAGATGGATTTATACCTTAGGTACACTCTCCCCTCAAGGCCTTATTGAGGGATTTGTATTCTATCCTTTTATTTGACAAATGTCTTTTACCTGCGGGTAATCCATCTATCTGTGCTGCTCCATTAGTATTCATTTATGTGTTCCTGCATTTTATCACTAGAGGCCCTCAGAGACTGTTTTCATTTGGAGTTTCACACACATCCATTCACAATTTCTGACCACCAGAGGCCCTCAGGTACAAACATGGTATCAATTAACAATTAACCAATAAGGTATCTGCATACTACCTTTAAATAGCGGGTGTTTGGGAGGGTTTCCTTTAAGCCTCGACAAAGATTTCTAGCAAAACATACGTCGGCATTAGGCGTACTGACGTCATAGGTGACGGTCACAGAGACTTTCCGTTCCGTCACTAACGCATACCGCTTATACTTACCATTCCTTTCCTTGTGCTGGATTTGCTCGGTACACAGACTTCCAGCGTCTGTGCTTCTAGGAGGGGGGATTTTATGCGCAATATGTGCTGGAAGGGTTCACGATCAGCTTTTGATCCAGTGGCAGCACAGTGTTAGCCGTGGCAGTCAGAGACATACAGTAGTATCAGACATATTCAGTCTGCTACATTGTTCCGTCACGCAGTGTGTATGCTCTCTCTACCTTCACTGCCTTTTACTAATGTGACATAACGGGTTCATTAACCTTTATTACGGAGATGATATATGAAGATTACACTGGCGACACACTTTATTCGAGCTTGGCTAGTCCCACGAATTCGGGTATACCCGGGTGTATTGAGGTTTGTGACTGTTTTCTGCCCGAGTGCATTGAGTTATTTTCCAAGCAGGGATTGAAGCATTTTATTCCCGCTGGCTGCAATACTGCACAGTATATATATATATAAACTGCATTACAATTCATGAATTTATGCCATCTGGTAGACACGCGAAGCATTGCAGCCTATTAAATCCTAATCATTATCATTTAACAGATCAGCCGCCCGTCAGCCAGGCATGAACCCAGGCTGGGAAGGCAAATGCAACGGGGCTTGTCAGAGGTTAGGAGCGGCGCATTCCAGGTATCTGCCAGGTACATACCGGGTATTTGCTCGAATAAAGTGTGTCGGTGCAGTATGTGTTTCATTAAGTGCATTTAAGATCACAGCTAGACATTGTACTACTAGGATTTGTTAGGTCTTCCGGGCACAAGACGTTGTCACAAAGACATCTTTCCAGACACTACCAGTCTGCCAACTTGTCTGACTCGCAGCTCTGGAATTACCTCAGACTTAGTATGATTATTTACTATCTGTCTTCGCTGTTTTGCACATCTCTGACAGGCAGGACACATGTATAGGGTCCTTTATATACCTTTGGGACATCTCCAGATGTGTTTAGTCTATCCTGTTCAGACATTATTACTGTGATAAGGTATTTGCCTATGTGGGTTATGATGCTAATATAGTAGCCTCCGTTTACTGTTTACCCACATGTTCTTGACTCATGATCCTAGTCCTTTGAGTCATTAACACCTCCTATGACTGCGTGTATTATTGTGGGCACTATTATCTGTTTTTAGCTGAGCTTCAGGCCAACCACACTACTATATGAACAGATTATAACTTTACTTAGGCTCCTTTGTTCACCAGCGATTTATGTCACCTAGTTAACTATTCACTACTCTTTGCAGGTGGAGTTGTTTGAGAGTACCTATTACTTTCAATAGGACTGTTTACCCCTGTTTTCCATATCCCCATCTCCTTTTTTAATTTTTGCCTTTTTTGTTTAGGTTTACCTCACATAGAGGTTTATCCACACATTTATATTTTAATTGAGGATTTCACCTAATAAATGTTGTTATAAATCATTCATCAGTACACATTAGTTTAAATTACTTACCTTATTCCAGGCTCCTAGGTTACCAGGATCATTTCACCAGCCGTTGAGTGCTCTCATTATAGGGGTTCTTCTCTTTAGTTTATTAATAGTTATTTTGCCCATTACTGTACTATATGTGTTGGGGGGAGGTGTATTTATTTCAATGTATTCCACATTTTCTTTTGCACCAGGATTGGTACTGAGGGCCCCCAGACACTTTTGGGGACACTTTGGGACCACCCGAGAGCCCCAGACACCCGTGGGGACAACCTGAGGGCCCCCAGACACCCACAGGCACCACCCAAGGGCCCCTAGACACCCGTGGGGACCACTCTAGTACCCCCAGACACCTGTGGGGACCAGCTGAGGGCCCTCAGACACCCACTGGGACAATGTGAGGGGCCACAAACACCTGTGGGGACCACATGGAGGCCCAAGGACACTCGCTGGGACCACCCGGGGACCCCCACCAGCCTCTAGTATCAGTATGTGTATTGGTGGTTAGTACATATGGTAATGTTTATTGGGGGCAGAGGGGGTGAGTGAAGGGCCAAGTACCCACTTCACTCACCTCCTCTTTTCCCAAAAAGCTGCTGTTGTTCTTTAACCCCTTCATTGCCTTAGCGGTTAGTCGCTAAGGTAATGAAGTTGCTTGTAAAAGCATTTTTATTGCATAAGATTCATGCTTGGGGCCTCCGGTGCTGATATTAATGGGTATCAGCTCCAGAGTCTCCCGGCATGAATTCGATGTAGGAAAAATGCAATTTGTTTTTAAGTCCCCTCTCGCCGCTTCTATGCAGCTTCTCACCACCTTTTTGCCAAGTTTTCCTGGTGGGTGGATTTTGAGAGGAAGTAAGCGCCGATAAAAAAAATTGCCATTGTTTTTAAGTCACCATTTTTTACAGCGTTGTTAATACGGTATGCATAAAGCCCCAAATACCAGTGATAGCAAAATTTTTACAAATAGCGATTATCCGGCGGCGTGATGATCGTCTCTCTGAGAACTAGGAAATGGCGTGGCGTGTTCCAAATTTTTTTTGTGGAATTGGGCGATAATCTTGCGAGACACCTAATTGGCCAAGGGGCCTATTTATATTCTCTTTATTTTAATTCTTTCTCTGTGTGTTGGGAGTGATTGAGAGACAGACAAAGCTAGGCATTTTGAGGATTTGTTATTGCTACAGTTGTTGTATATTTTGATAGATTTGTGTTGTTTTGTTTACACATTTTTGTTCTTGTGAGTTTGAAAGTGTTTTGTGACTGTGTCGTTTAATTTGTTTAACTTTTCTTTGTGAGTGCTAGAGGTATGGATGGGAGGCATGGGAATCAGAGGAATGATGGTGGGGTGACTGCTGGGGTGAGTAGTGATGCTGAGGTGTGTGGTGTTTATATGAGTCTGCGTGTGATTGCATGTGTGATTCAGGGTAGTGGTGGTGGGGGGTGGAGCAGTGGTGGTGGTGTGACTCGTGGTGGTGGGGTGAGTGGTAGTGGTGGGGTGAGTGGTGGTGGTGGTGTGAGTGGTGGCCGTGGGGTGAGTGGTGATAGTGGGATGAGTGGTGGCGGTGGGGTGACTGGTGGTGGTGGGGTGACTGGTGGTGGTTCTGAGAGTGTGAGGCTCCTTCAATCTGTTCCATTGGAAGAAGTTGAGTCCAGTCAGTAGCAGCCGAGCTCAGCGGTTATAGCTGGGAGTAAGAAGCATATAGAAAAAAAATGAAATATGCGTTTCAGCGATGATGAGAATCAAATCCTTGTTACTGGTATTTTTTTTTTTTATAACTTGTATTTTATTGATGAATACTGTACCTGCACGGTATACAGGTTAAACATTTTATGAAAACATTATTCAAAATAGCACATGGATTGTAATCATTAACTTATATCCTTGATTCACGCATATCGGGCTCGCACGACTTTTCGTCCCTACTTAGCCGTGCGAGTAGGGATAATCTCTATTATTGTGAGGGGGTGGGGGAAACAACAACAAAAAAAAGTGGGAGGAGGACGGGAGGAAGTATGGGAGGTAGGAAGGGAAGTGAAGCGGAGCTAATTCCTCTGGAAGCTGCTGATTGATTTAAGAACTGCAAGGTGTCTCCAAAGCCTTGTTACAATACACAGTTAGGTCCGGAAATAATTGGACACTGTCACAAGTTTCATAATTTTGGCTCTGTACGCCACCACAATGGATTTGAAATGAAACAACTGAAATGCAATAGAAGTGCAGAATTTCAGCTTTAATTCAAGGGCTTGAACAAAAAAATTGTATGAAACGTTTAGGAATTGCAAACATTTTCATACACAGTCCCCTTATTTCAGGGGCTCAAATGTAATTGGACAAATGAAAACAATGATAAATAAAATGTTCATTTTTAATACTTTGTCAAGAATACTTTGATGCAATGTATGCTTGAAGTCTGGAACGCATGGACATCACCAAACGCTGGGTTTCCTCCTTTATGATGCTTTGCCAGGCCTTTACTGCAGCTGTCTTCAGTTGTTGTTTATTCGTGGGTCTTTCTGACTTAAGTTTTGTCTTCAGCAAGTGAAATGCATGCTCGATCGGGTTGAGATCAGGTGATTGACTCAGCCATTGCAGAATATTCCACTTCTTTGCCTTAAAAAACTCCTGGGTTGCTTTCGCAGTATGTTTTGGGTCACTGTCCATCTGTAAAGTGAAGCGCTGTCCAATCAATTTTGCTGAATTTGGCTGAATCTGAGCAGACAATATATCCCGATACACTTCAGAATTCACCCGGCTGCTTCTGTCTTCTGTCACATCATCAATAAACACTAGTGACCCAGTGCCATTGTAAGCCATGCATGCCCATGCCATCACACTGCGTCCACTGTGTTTTACAGATGATATGGTATGCTTCGGATCATGAGCCATTCCAAGCCTTCTCCATACATTTTTCTTCCCATCATTCTGGTACAGGTTGATCTTGGTTTCATCTGTCCAAAGAATGCTGTTCCAGAACTAGGCTGGCTTTTTTAGATATTGTTAGACAAAGTCTAATCTGGCCTTTCTATTCTTGAGGCTTATGAATGGTTTGCACCTTGTGGTGAACCCTCTGTATTTGCTCTCGTGAAGTCTTCTCTTTATGGTAGACTTGGATAATGATATGCCTACCTCCTGGAGAGTGTTCTTCACTTGGCTGGATGTTGTGAAGGGGTTGCACTGTTATTTTCCGTGGACGTCCAGGCCTTTTTGTGTTGCAGAGCTTACCAGGGCGTTCTATTTTTCTCAGAATGTACCAATCTGTTGATTTGTCCACTCCTAATGTTCCTGCTGTCTCTCTGATGGATTTTCTTTTCTTTGCAGCCTAAGGATGCCCTGTTTCACTTGCATTGAGGGCTCCTTTGACCGCATGTTGTGGGTTCACAGCAACAGCTTCCAAATGCGAATGCCACACCTGGAATCAACTCCAGACCTTTTACCTGCTTAATTGATGATGAAATAATGAAGGAATAGCCCACACCTGTCCATGAAACAGCTTTTGAGTCAATTGTCCAATTACTTTTGGTCCCTTGAAAAAGAGGGGGCTACATATTAAAAAGATGTAATTCCCAAACCCTTCCTCCAATTTGGATGTGAATACCCTCAAATTAAAGCTGATAGACTGCACTTTAAGCCCTTATTAATTATTTAACAGTAACTTGAATATATTTTGGTACACAGTCAAAATAACAAAACTTGTATCAGTGTCCAATTATTTACGGACTTAACTGTAAATGACTGATCCCAGGGTGTGTGAGGCAAAGCGAATAATTATGGCATATGAGGCTTTTCCTCCCAGAAGGAGAACGCATTTATTGTGTTACTCTCTACCCCCGGGATGTCTGTCTGTGCCAACCATGGTGTCCAGACTTTTAGAAAATTGTCGCCAGTGTCGTTAACTAAACTTGTTAACTTTTCCATCTGGCAAATAAACCATATGCGATTCCGAATCTTTGGGATAAATGTTATATCGGGGCACTTCCATAGTGCTGCGATCGCGCACCGTGTTGCTATTGCGAAATGTGCAATTAATTTATTTTGTGACTTTGAAATACCCGTTAAAGGTCTGATCAGAAGGAATAGCCACGGGTCTGGGGGAATAGTGAGGTCAAAGATCCTCTGAATAAAATTCCTGATTTCTTCCCATATTTGGGATATTCGCGGGCAGGACAACAGCATATGCAACAAGTCAGCCGTTCCCCCACATTGCTTAGGGCACAATGGGGAGGATCCCGGTGCAAACTTAGATAATTTAAGTGGGGTGAGGTACCATCTCATAAGAACCTTATATGCGTTCTCCTTAAGTGTGGTGCAGATGGAACTTTTTGCAGTGGCTAAAACTATGGTGTTCCATGCCTCATCTTCTAGGGTCTCCCCAAGGTCTATTTCCCACTGCACCCTAAATGATGGTATTTGTTGTTTTGAGGCTGTAGAATCGATTACCTCTCCGTAAATCGTTGATATAAGTCCCTTAGTGTCGGTTTCGGCCCGACAGAGCTTTTCAAATTTCGTCAGAGGGAGATATGGGGCAAATTTGTTATAGAACGCTCGTATCTGGAGGTATTAAAAAAATTCTTCATGGGGTATATTTTTTTCTAATCTTATATGGTCGAATGTTTTCATTTTAAGATTATAACCCTCCAGATCTTTTATTCTGTTGTATCCTTTTAGTTTCCATATTGAGCTATTGCTACCAATTAGGCCAGGTGCAAAACTGGGGTTGCTCCAAATGGGGGACATCAGAGAATTTCCTGAAGTGAGTGAGTTCTTTATTCTTGATGCTTCCCAGACCGATATGGAGTTAGTCATTGAGGTGAGCGACAGAACAGCAGGTTTTTGTGCAATTTTAGGTAGCCAAATCAGGCTGCTAAGCTCTAATGGGGAGCAAGCAGCACCTTCCAATTCCACCCATCTTTTCAATTTAGGGTCAGAATGCCATTGTACAATTTGACTTAATTGAGCCGCTTTATAGTATGATATCAGGCAGGGTACTGCCAAGCCGCACAGCAAGATAGGTCTTTCCATATTTAATTTATTGACTCTCGGTTTTTCCCTCCCCAGACAAAGTTAGATATTTCAGACTGAAGTGAGAGTATATCTTTCAGTTTGAGTGGCTCGGATAGTGTCTGGAAGAGATATAGGATACGGGGAAGTAAATTCATTTTAACGCTATGTATCCTTCCTATCCAAGAAATCTTCTTGGAAGACCATCTGAGTAGGTCTTTTTTTAAAGTCCAAATTAGGTTGGGATAATTTGCGTTATAGATGCTTTTTGCATCCTTGGTGATGTGGATCCCCAGGTATTTTATAGAATTATTTTGCCAATTAAATTTGAAATTCAGTTTCAGTAGTTTCTCCGTATGTCTAGGGAGATTGATTTTCAGAGCTTCAGATTTGGATTGATTTATTTTGAATCCAGAAACCTTTGAGAATTTTTCTAGTAGGTCAAATAGATTTGGTAGGAAGTGAGGGGTTTTGAAATGATTAATAGAATATCGTCTGCATACAGGACCGCTCTATGTGATTGAGAGTATGAGATATCAGGGTTGTCTCGAATGCGCGCCGCTGTGGTTCGATACATAGGGCAAACAGGAGGGGAGATAACGGGCACCCCTGTGTCGTGCCACTTTGGATTTGAAATGGGAGTGAGGGGAAGCCCTGAAGTATGACCCTGGTTGTTGAGCCTGAGTGCAGTGACATAATCGCTCCACTCACCCGATCCCCAAAGCCGAATGCCGTGAGCGTCTCTTTTAGATATGGCCATTCTATCCTATCAAAAGCTTTTTCCGCATCCAGACTGAACAACATGCTTTGTGTGTTACTTTTGTATGTCAATTCCAACAGATCAATAAATCGTCGGGTGTTATCCGCTGCCAGCCTCCTCTTAATAAAACCAAACTTATTAAAGAAAGCTGCATCCTGTACACAGGGGGCATAGAGGGGGGCCATTGTGATATGTTGTTCGTGAATCTACCCATTAAAATGATAAAACAGCCTTCCGCATCTTTTTTAATTGTCTGGGCAACAAATGGCACTCTGTTACTAAACAAAATGGCTACACCGCTTTTTTTGACTGAGGCTGATGCTGTAAAATACTGTGAAAAGCCCTTGTCTAGAAATTTAGGTGAGTTGTTTTTACTAAAGTGAGTCTCCTGTAGAAACAACACGTATGCCTGTTTCCTCTAGTCCGTAAAAGGTAGTTTTCTTTTGATTGGACTATTGAAGCCCTTTACATTGTGAGATATTAATGTTAATGCCATATTTTACAATAAAAAAGGTAACGAGTGTTGTAACCCATATACTCACCCTTAGTGTTATCCCCGAGGTTTCTCTCAATTGCGCCTGCAGTATCTTTGTCAGCTAGAATCTTCAGTTGGACTCCATATGTCCGAGGACATAGAAGGGGAGGGGGGAGGGGACAAGGAGAGGTAGACAGAACAAGGGAAGCTACAAGAGGGATAAAATGGAATTTAAAAATTAACATAAGAAAGGAGAAAAATGTAATGAGGGATGAAAAAAAAACAAGAGCATGACTCGGGAGCCCCCGAGAGTGGCTCTTGCGCCCAGAGGGTAGGTCTTCCGGCTCTATCACATGGATGGGCCAACCTCCTGTATTGGAGACAGACCTCCCTGGGTCTTGAGTTCAGTCCCTTCTTTTTGGGGACCGAAAAAGAAAACACATGCGCGTCGCCGGGGATACCTCCCCCGGCGCATTTTCCATGAATTGCTTAACTTATTAACTGCGGCAGAAAGTTTGGAAGTCATGGCCGCTGAATAGACAAAGAAAACATTCCTTGTAGAAAACGTTCCTTGTAGTAATAGAAACCTTAATAGTAACAGGAATAGTGATAGTAACCTTAATGACAAACCATAAACCATAATTTCGTTACTTCTGTAACCTTTCTTATACTTAATAACATCTAAACAACATTTAATGATCTAACCTACCAGACTTCTAAGACCCACATGACGTACATGACAGATAGAACGTTATCACCTACATATTATAGATAAAGAGATATATAACCGTAATATAGAGAAGTAAATGAAGTAAATTAACCTAAATATATATAATCAGAGGCTCCTTACCAGGCAGACCAAATTGTCCAGAGAATCCAAAGTACACACAGCAAGGAAGAGACAGCACACTTGGTAACAAAAAAGAATTGTATTAAATAGCAGGCACATACACAGACGTTTCGGTCCTAGGACAGGACCTTTATCAAGGGAGTGCTCAACACAAATGAGCATCAACACCTATATATACCCATAACTAACTACCTAATTAAAACCAAAACTACACACACCTGTGTTACTGCAGCCATCTCCGGCGAGGATCCGATGATGTCTAGATCTAGTCTATAATCTACATTAACCATCTATTGCTAGGGAAAGGGAAAGAAAGGCAAAACAAGGACATTCTGTTTTATTATGTCCGGGGTCTCGGATTGTTCCGAGCAGGCGAAAAGGTAGATCCTTTTGCTGCATCTCCTTTCCGGACCAGTTCTAGATCCAGAGCCGTGGAGATGAACCCTCGCATGGTGGGGCCCGTCCATCTTGTCATCATCGGGAAGCATCCAAGATCTCGCGATCTGAAGACGCGCAGAGATGACGTCAGCCCCCAAGCTCGCGAAAACCATTAAGCTTCCCACTCGACTCAGGGGAGGACCGGGGTAATATGGCTGCCGCTCCAAAGTTGTGAACGGATCTGCTCCGGGTTAGGGCCAACCTCCAGTGATCGGGGTAAGTCTTCTTAGTGTCTGGTGATGTATGGATATCGGATCTGGGCAATTCCTCACAATAGGGTAGTTGAAAAGGTACGTTTCTGTAGAGGATGAGATCAGTCAGTGCCTGAAGCCTCAGGAGCTGTACCATTCTTAGTACGGGCGGCCCCAGCCTTGTTCCAGGTGGGTTCGGGGGCATTCGTGCTGGCTGAAGATAGGTGAGAAGGGCTTTGGGGAGTTCCCATAACTCCGAGTTTAGAAAGGAATCCTTCTCCGTCCTCCGGCCTCTGTAGGGTATGTGCCACCCCGTTTTTAATAGATAGTAGAGCACAGGGAATCAGCTATTGATACCTAATGTTGCTGTCCCTTAGCACCTTTGTAATATGGGCCAGAGCTCTTCTTTTGGCAAGGGTGGCTGCGACCAGGTCTTGGTAGATTTGAAGCTTAACCCCTTCGAACTCCAAAGATTTAGCTTCTCTGGCAATCTTGCAAACCTCTTCCTTGGTGCGAAAGTGATGGAAGCGGTTCACAATGTCTCTGGGGGGATCACCCTTTTGGGGCTTACTACGTAAAGCTCTGTGACACCGGTCCAACCGAATTTCTGATTCGGGTTTGTCTGGAAAGAGGTGCTCCAGCCAATTGGTGGTAAATTCTTCAGGATCCATAATGCTTTCAGGGACTCCCCGTAGCCTTATATTACACCGTCAGTCACGGTTTTCTGCATCCTCCACCTTTTCCTCCAGGAGCCTGATCCTATCATTCAGTGTAGTAACTTGATCTGTGTCTGTGCAAGGGCAGCGGTTGTTTCGTCCGTTTTTGTTTCAAGGGAATCTGTCTGCTCTCCCAGCGCGTCAACATCCTTCCTAAAGGCCCATAATTCTGTTTTAAAGAATTTTTTCATTTGGTCTTTACGCCGGACCACCTCTTCATCTCCGTCTTCTTCAGCAGGGGGATCGATATCGGGATCCATGTTAGCCGATTGCGCGGGAATCTCAGGCTTACCTGCTGGGGTCACCCCTTTCTTCCTAAAATATGTGGAGACCGGCTGGCTTTTAGCCCGTGCTGACTTGCTTGAGGCCATACCTAGGTGTTTAGGTATGCTTTAGTGAATAGTATACTGCGAAGGTCTCGTTTCTGCCGCTTTTAATTGAATTATATGCGCCGGTGGGAGCAGAGCTCAGGGATAAAGTCTCCATTCTCCTCACCGCCGCGCATGCTCCTCTCGTTACTGGTATTTTGGAGCATTATGAACGGCTGTATGGGAACTTAGTAGTAAAACCAGAGACATAACATAAAACACAGACAAAGCTCAGTTTTTAGCACATCTAGTGAGACTCATACACGGTACAGTGCCTAAATATATATGGATAAATATCTAATAAGTAAATGGTCTTTTAGTTTGACATTTTTGGCCAAAATTTTTGTAAGCCCCTGAGCCAACGCCAAGGCAGACCACATATCAGGGGTCCCTAACGCTAATATAAATTCTTAATAACCTGTTTAATAACAGGAAGAATGATTTATAGTAAATCTGTCAATATTAGCTGCAAAGTTCTGTCTGACTGAAGCTTTTATTAACCTGTACATTACCAGGAAAAGCACTCTGTATTAGAGATGTCACAGCCAAACTGCAAGCAGGCAAGTTCCCCTGAGTGGAAGATGCTATGGAGTGAGCCCATAACCATTTAAATGTGGGAGGGGGTGAGCTTAAATTAAGTAGGAGGTTAGTAGGTAAGAAATTCCTTTGCAATGACTATTAAAATTTATATAGCTATTATATATTATTATCTAACATGTATTAATTCACATTGAACGGACATTTACATATCTGTCATAGTTTCGAAATACACGTTATCATTGAGTGTGTACAACTAGCATACGAATAGAGGAATTGTACAATTGTATGTAAATATAATATATTCTCATATTAATTATTTGCTTATTATGTATTACCCTTTTTTTAAACTTAATTTGCCACACATTATTTGGCAAACAGCATTTTAATACATTTTATAAGCGTTCGCAAATTTGTTTTCAATAAATATTTGATGTTAAGATATGTACATGATAAAAGTTATTTTGTTATATATCTAAAGGCAAGACATGTCAAAAATGATTTTTGGGAACAGATTAGACTGTCTGTGTCTACCTGTGGAAACCAGGTCTGAACTCATGATAACTGCCGAAAACAATTTGCGGCCTCATGCTATAAACAGCGATAAGCCACTTAGCACCAGTTTATCACCAAAAAGCCTACAGCTATTCAATAAACCTTGATAAGCCAGAAAAACTTGATAAGAGTTTAAAAACGCCGATTTGTTTGCCGAGAATATCAGACAATATCAAACATGTTTGTAAAGAAAAATACAAAATGTTGTGCTCTGACAAAAGTGTTTGTACTAACAAAAATAAGCATGCCATACATTTTGAATGTAATTCGACAATGTTTGTAATGTATAAAGCATTATCAAAGTTACATCCCCTTCCTCTTCTGATTGGTTTGTCCATTTCATTCCTGGCCTCTCTCTAGCACGGTACCAATTGTATCTAGTAACTGCCTAGTCATATTGTCTACATGGACTAAATGTGCCACAAAGCTATGCAGTAAAATATTTTAATAACCCGACCAATAGAATGAGTATATGAGAATTTGTAAATCTGCAACGTTTATAATCAATTGTCAGCGTGCACATAGTATTGATGCATATACAGTATGTACTGTAAAGATATCAAATAAATTTTAATTTTTCAACACGTCACTTTGACCAACACCTTTAACACAATTTTAATTTGTGTGACAGGATTGACATATGTTGTCACAGGTTACATACATGTAAACTTTTAACCAACATGTGTAATGTATTCAAAACATGTTAGGTTGTGTCAGAAATGTGCAATGATTTTAGTACTATGGTGAATAGGCATATTTGAGTTTTTTCCAAGATTCCTTCATATGTACGTTTTTATTTATTTTAAAACTAATATTTCTGTTTTGTGTGTGTGTGTGAATTTAAAGCAGCAGTTGAAACAATATACTACATGTTTTTTTAAGCATGAGTTCTGTACAAAACAAAAAAAACTTTTAGCATTTAAAAAAATATATTTAAATAAATTTGGACTGTTTCTTATGTAGGACGCAATTACAAAGTGGCAGCTCCCTTCACCTTCTGATAGGCTCTGGATCTGGAGCCCCGCACTCTCCAGCAGTGCAGACATTGTATCTACAGTAGTAACTGCCCAAACGATCAGATTCCAGGACTACATTGCCTACAATGCTGTGCAATAAGTGAATGTAATAACCCATATCAAGTGATTGATTACAGGAGAACGGATCGATCTTGAGCTTAGTTAATCATTTGTCATTGTGCATATATTGATACACATATTTAATTGAAAAAAATAAATGTTGTTTCTTTTAAAAATGTTAACTTGAGAGACACCTGCTGGCTGTTGGAGGGAATGGAGACTTGATTCCAGAGCTCCTCTCCCACCGGCACTATTAACGGAATTACAAGCGACAAAAGTGTGATTCTACCTGATCGCTACACAGCACATCATTTATAAACAACCAGAGATGCCGATTAGCAAAACAGCTCGGTCCAAAAGCCAACCGGTAACTACTTATTTCAAGAAAAATGGAGCACCCCCAGCCGAAAATAAGGAGATCCCTATGCAGACATCAGACAAGGCCCCTGTTGTGGATCCTCTCATAGAGGAGGAGGGGGATGAAGAGATAGTCCGGCGCAAAGACCTTAAAGCATTCTGCACAGATATGAAGAAATTCTTTATGACAGAACTTTGGGCGCTTAGAAAAGACCTTGATGCTCTCGGGGAGCGGACTGACTCCATTGAAACCAAAATGGATGAGACAACTACTGTCCTAGCTCAAACTCACGACCAAGTCACTGCATTGAATGACAGAGTCAGGTTCTTAGAGGACAAGGCGGAGGACGCGGAAAACCGCGACCGGCGTTGCAACATCAGGCTGCGGGGGGTCCCTGAAAATATAAATGATCCTGAGGACTTTACCAATAGGTGGCTGGAACACCTTTTTCCAGATAAGCCAGACTCTGAGATACTGCTGGACCGCTGCCATAGAGCTCTACGTAGAAAACCTCAGGTTGGTGACCCCCCTAGGGACATAGTGGCAAGATTTCACCATTTCCGCACCAAGGAGGAGGTGTGCAGGATTGCCCGGGAAGCTAGGACACTGGAGTTCGAGGGGGTCAAGCTTCAGATATTTCAGGACTTGGCCCCTGCTACCCTGATCAAAAGAAAGGCTCTGGCTCCTATAACAAAAGTTCTCCGTGAGCACAGCATCAGATATAGATGGCTGTTTCCCTGTGCCCTCCTTTCAATTAAAAATGGTGTTGCTCATACATTAAAAAATCCAGAGGACGGAGAGGGCTTCCTTATCAAACTTGGTGTCACTGGAGCCATTCATAGTCCAGCACACCCCCCATCCGCTAACACCAACCCCCCTTCTCCCTCATGGAACAAAGCAGGGGCCACCCACGCTAAACAGTATGCAGCACCTAAAGCTTCATGCCCCAACTGAACACTCGCAATACAAGTCTACAACCATAAATATCTCCCGGAGTGAACCCCAGTCCATACCTGCTGTCTCCTCAGTGCCGGCTGTCTCCTCGACATACCCATCCTGTCAGCTACCGGTTTTTGCCTGGATCGGATCCGCATGCTAACTTTGCGCGGCAGCCATATTGACCCGGTCCTCCCCTGAGCAGAGCGGGAACCTCAATGATTTTGGCGCGAAGGAGGTGACGTCATCGGCAGGCACCGTCTTCGCGCGAGACTTCAGCCGCACATTGATGACGTCAGAGTGGCTGCGATCCCAGAGCAGGAGACAGCCTCGGCATTGCCCCAGAAGCCATGAGAGGCGGAGGGGGAGGCTCGGAGACCGGGTCCCTCTCCCCACTCTGGGATCTCGGTCCACTCACCCGGAGCAGCTGAGGGGAGTGTGTTCATCCCCCGTTGATCTCCCCAAACATGCCCCTGTTCCCCATGAGATCCCCAATGTCCAATAAAGATTAACCCCTTAATAAGCGCTGCCCCACTTAGAGTGACACAAGGATTAGGAACAACATAAGCAATGAGTTAGACCTATACAGTCCCATGCAGCTGAGCAACTTCTGGTTAAGTAAGATTAGATATGGTCAGTCTATGTACTACTATGCATGCACCCCTAATACAAAGTATACCTGACACCTGTAATATAATATAGGTAATACATGTTATATAAGATATTGTTATAATATTCATGTCATAATGTGTTATATGTATATGTATGTGTATGTATGTGTGTGTGTATATATGTATGTATGTGTGTGTGTGTGTATGTGTATGTATGTATATATATGTATATGTATATATATATAAATCTATTGTTAGACAGGGTCTATAGGGTATTAATATGATACCCACCTTACGTCAGTTTGGGTGGCAAAGATAGGCTATAAAAGGATATTCTATATCACGGCATAATTGTCATATCAATATCAGAGACACTCCAGCACCAACACATTCATGCGGTACAGGTGGGTTGGTATATATCTACATGAAGGATAGGGTATATAAGAGATATATGCAATACACCTCGGGTATTCTCTTTCTACGTGTTATAATTACCGTACGTTTTGTATGCATATGCTTTGGTACATAGGTTATTGAGCCCAGATAGGTCAACTCAGTTATTGATAAGGTCAATATATTTAATCCGGTACTTCATTATACCACATATAGCTGACAACAACCTAATCGGCTAAAATACATTGTTTATTTTAATTATCATATCTGTCATGAATGTTTATGCAGATAGTATACAGATACATATATACCTATTTCAATTCGGATAAGAAAGTTTGTTAAAAGTTGTTCAGATGCTGTTCACTTTAGATAAGTACACAAACATATAGGCTATTCGGCCTACGGTCACTGTTATTCCATCAATTATTCCCGTTATTATTAATGTTAACATCACTGTTTACGTTACAAATAGGAATCACTTGTCGCTATCAGTTGCACTATGTTATGATCACTGTCACGTTTACTGTCACAGTCTACAAAATATGCATTTCCTTTACAAAAAGTGCCGGGGGAAGTACCCTCCCTCGCGCATGTGTCCCCTTTTTCGGTCCCCAGATTTAAGGGACCGATACCAAGACCCAGGGTGGGATGTCTCCAACACAGGAGACTGGTCCATCTTTAAGATGGAGTCAGATGACCCACCCTCTGGGCGCAAGGGCTACTCTCGGGGGCTCCCGAGATACGCCCTTGTTTTTTGTTCATACCTTTTCACATTTTCTTCCTTTTTATTATTATTTTCCCGTTCCCGTTTTAGCCCGCTTGTCGCTTTCCCTGTTTTGTCTACCTTTCCCTACCCTCTCCCCTACCCCCCCCTCTCTAGGACGTATGGATCCCACCCAGAACATCTTGCCAACGGGATGGACATGGACACAACCGAAGGAAACCTCAGACATGATATCACAAGTAAGCATACAGTTCACTACACATATAATTTCTTGCACCGTAAAGCATGGCGTTAACATTAATCTCTCACAATGTGAAGGGCTTTAATAGCCCAATCAAAAGGAAGCTTGCCTTTACGGATTACAAGAGAAAACAAGCAGATGTGTTATTCCTACAGGAAACACACTTTAGTAATAGTAACTCCCCTAAATTCCTAGATAAGGGCTTCTCCCAATTTTACACAGCATCAGCATCAGTCAAAAAACGAGGAGTAGCCATCTTATTTAGTAACTCAATCCCATTCGTGCTACAGACAACTAAAAAAGACGTAGAGGGTCAGTATATCATTTTAACAGGAACCATACATGAACAGCCCATCACATTGGCCTCCCTCTACGCCCCATGTACACAGGATGCGTCCTTCTTTGACAAATTCTTCCGCTTATTGGCCTCGGTAGCTAAGGGATATATTATATTAGCAGGAGATTTCAATATCACACTGCAATCTTCACTAGACAGATCAGGTGGAAGTGATTCCGATAACAAGAAAGCTCAAAACTCCCTACACAGTGCCCTAAAAGATACTCAACTAGTAGATATATGGAGGGAGCTCCACCCTACGACAAGGGACTACACTTTCTATTCCCACCCACATACCTCATACAGCAGAATCGATTATCTCTTTGTTTCGTGCCACTTGGTTCCTAAGGTCACTCAAACAATGATCCATGATATTTCATGGTCTGACCATGCACCAATTGAGCTCAGGTGCAACAATATTCAGACCAGTAGACCAGGCGCAAACTGGAAACTTAATGAATCTATTCTTAAAATACCCGAAACCTGCGAAAAGATAGGTCAAGAAATAACTCAATTCTTTGAGATAAACACAGGCTCTGTGGAATCCCATATGACTTTATGGGAGGCTCATAAAGCAACGCTAAGGGGCATAATAATTAATCTCACTGCTAAAAGAAAACGAGTGAGGGATTCCAAAATTCGGACGCTCCAATCCAAATTGCATTCCCTCTCAGCGAGTCATAAGATCAATCCCGATCCACTTACGACACAGGAACTTAAAGATACAAAAATTGAATTAAATATGTTATTGACTTCCCGGGCGGATAACTCCCTATGTTGGTCTAAGAGGAAGTTTTATGAAAAAGCTAACAGGCCGGATACGATGCTGGCGCGCGCACTGAAGGATAGGCAATCTAAGTTTAACATCCAAGCTATACGCTTAAAATCGGGTGTACTTACGGCCAACCCTAAAAAAATAGTGGAAGAATTCGGTTCATTCTATGGCTCCCTATACGACGGTAAGAAGGTGGCACACAATAAAAACACGAGCAGCGCACTGAGAGATTTCTTAGCCAGCTCAAAACTGGAGAGATTGACAGAGCTAGACAGAGAAGCTATGGGCGCTGACTTCACATTGGAAGAAGTGTCGCAGGCCATCAAGGAGCTTAAGCCATCAAAGGCACCAGGCCCTGATGGCTTTTCGGGGCTTTACTATAAGAAATTTTCCGAATCACTTGCTCCGAGGCTGCTCCAAATGTTTAATGCTATCTTAGCAGGAGCCCCTATCCCTGGGGACATGCTGCGGGCGTCTATATCACTTATACATAAACCTGGCAAGGATCCGCTAAATTGTAAAAGCTATAGGCCAATATCTCTAATTAATACCGATATCAAAATATATGCAAAATTATTGGCCAACAGATTAAGTCATATCCTACCCAGACTAATACACCCAGATCAGGTCGGTTTTGTTAAGGGGAGGCAGGCAGCGGATAACACCCGACGATTTATTGATCTGTTGGAATTGGCTAACAAAAATAACACACAAAGCATGTTATTAAGTCTGGATGCAGAAAAAGCTTTTGATAGGATAGACTGGCCATACTTAAAAGAGACGCTCGCGGCATTTGGCTTCGGAAATCGGGTGAGTAGAGCGATTATGTCACTATACTCAGGCCCAACCGCCAGGGTCATACATCAGGGCTTCCCCTCGGTCCCATTTCAAATCCAGAGTGGCACAAGACAGGGATGCCCTTTATCTCCCCTCCTGTTCGCCCTATGTATTGAACCCCTCGCGGCACGAATTCGAGATAGCCCGGATATCTCAGGGTTAAACGTTTACTCCCAATCACATAAAGCGGCCCTGTATGCTGATGATATCCTATTAATCATCTCCAAACCCCTTACGTCATTACCTAACCTGTTTGACCTACTAGATAAATTCTCCAAGGTCTCAGGTTTCAAGATTAACCAATCCAAATCTGAAGCTCTGAATATCAACCTCCCTAGACATACAGAGAAATTACTGAAACTAAATTTCAATTTTAACTGGCAAAAGAACTCGATAAAATATCTGGGGACCTATATCACCAAAGATGCAAAAAGCATCTATAAAGCAAATTATCCCAAACTGATCTGGACTCTAAAACAAGACCTAATCAGATGGTCTTCCAAGAAGATTTCTTGGATTGGAAGGATTCACAGCGTTAAGATGAATCTACTTCCCCGTATCCTATACCTCTTCCAGACATTACCTGTGCCACTCAAACTGAAGGACATACTCTCACTTCAGTCTGGAATATCTAATTTTATCTGGGGAGGTAAAAAACCGAGAGTAAATAAATTATCGATGAAGAGACCTACCTTAGCGGGTGGCCTAGCGGTACCCTGCCTGTTGTCATATTTTAAAGCGGCTCAATTAAGCCAGGTCATACAATGGCATTCCGACCCCAAATTAAAAAGATGGGTAGAGCTCGAACATGCGGCTTGCTCCCCTTTAGAGCTTAACAATTTGATTTGGCTACCTAAAACATCAAGGAAAAACACTATTCTACCGCTTACCTCAATGACTAACTCCTTATCTGTTTGGGAAGCATCAAAATTAAAAAACTCACTTACTTCAGCAAATTCCCTGATGTCACCCATTTGGAATAATCCTAGCTTTGCGCCGGGTCTTATTGGTCATAATCACTCAATTTGGAAACAAAAAAGCTATACTAGACTCAAAGATCTGGAGGGTCATGATCTAAAATGTAAATCTTTTGACCATCTCAGACTAGAAAAAGACATTCCCCACGCTGAATTCCATAAATACCTCCAGCTCAGATCATTTTATAATAAATTTGCCCCATACCCCCCATTAACGAATTTTGAAAAGCTCTGTCGGGCAGAAACCGACACTAAGGGACTCATATCTACGATATACAGAGAGGTAGTCGAGCCTGCAATCTCAAAGCACCAATCACCTACATTTCGTACCCAATGGGAAAGAGACCTAGGGGAGACCCTGGACGACGAAGAGTGGAATGCTATATTCCTAGGAGCCGCAAAAAGTTCTATATGCACCACACTGAAGGAGAACGCATATAAAGTTCTTATGAGATGGTACCTCACCCCACTCAAATTATCTAAGTTTGTACCAGGGTCCTCCCCATTGTGCCCTAAACAGTGTGGAGGAACAGCTGACCTGTTACATATGCTGTGGTCTTGCCCGCTGATATACCCACTATGGGAAAAGATCAGAAATTGGATTCAGAGAATATTTGATCTCACTATTCCCCCAGACCCGTGGCTGTTTCTCATGAACAGACCCCTAAAGGGCCTATCAAAATCACACAATAAACTAATTGCACATTTTGCTCTAGCTACGCGGTGCGAGATCGCAGCACTATGGAAACGCCCCGATATTCCAATTATCCCAAAGATTCGGAATCGTATTTGGTTTATCTGCCAGATGGAAAAGTTAACGAGCTTAGTTAATGACACTGGCGACAATTATCTAAAAGTTTGGGCCCCCTGGCTTGCCCAAACAGACATCCCTGGGGTGGAGCGTAACACAATTTGGCTATAATAGTAATAAATGCGTTCTCCTTTGGGGACATAAGAACCTACCCCACACCTAGAACCTTATACTCCTTACGCCCAATCACTTATTCTACCGAAAGGCCTCACTAGTTGATACATAGTCCTCACGCTGTCCAGGTGTTCCCCGGAGGCAGATGTATTATTATCCTTGGATACACCTTCCCTCTCTCCTCTCCCCCCACCCCCTCCTTTACCTCCTCCCCCCCCACCCCCCCCTTTTTTTTTTTTTTTTTTTTTTTTTTTTATTATTATTTACCCCAGTACCTTACACATGACGATTCCCACTCACGTGGTTAAGTAGGGCTCGAAAAACTACGTGAGTTTATTATGCTTTTGTTATTGTATATGATATGCTAAATATGCACCTGATGTCTTTTTTTTATGTATATCATGCATTTATGTATAATAAAATACAAGTTATAAAAAAAAAAAAAAAAATGTTAACTTGAAATGCAGCTTTACACGTCAACATGCTTCAATGAATTAGTACCAAATATCCTTAATCGCAAAATGCACCTCCTATTGCTGACTGTTGCATACATGGCATTATAAAGATCTGTTTTACTTTGGCTAACCAAAGTATATGAATATTTACGTCACATGTTATAAAAATATCAGGTAATAATGATTTAGAATGGCTAATTAACACATATTCATTTTTTGTAGACACACATGGAGTTTGTTACTTGTTTTTTTTTAACACCTTTCATTTATTGAAGTCACGTGCCATAATGACATAGCTACTTAAAGGAAGCCAATTGAACACATACTTTGAGGTAGAGATGGCGGATGGAGAGATGGAGATGGAGATGAGATATATTATGATGAGAAGACGACTAGCTTTGGAGGAGAGACAGAGGAGAGAGGAGCGGAGAGGGGCAGGATAGGAGAGGGACAGGAGAGGGAGAGTGGAGGAGAGAGGTGGTGCCACGTCCATGTTTATATCGTTAATGCACACTTTTGGAGTGGCTTACGGAAGATGAAATTATTAGCAGATATTGCTTGAGTTCAGCAGCAATCTTAGCTCTTTATGAAGAGTTAAGAGAAGATTTAGATTTTGTAACAGCCAGAGGTCGTGCAGTCCTTGGGCTTGTTAAAAAACTGTGCTTGTTACATTTTCTTGCTTCTGCATCTTATCAGACAACTGTGGGAATAGTAGGCGGGGTCTCGCAGTTGGCATTCTCGCGGGCCTTTAGCCAGTTTGTATGTGCACTGACTAGATGCGCTAGGAATTAAATTCATTTTCCTAGATAGAAGAGAGCGTGGCTGGAACTGAGAAATGGCTTTTATACCATAGCTGGGCTATCATGCGTGATGGGTGCAATCAATTGCACCAGTGTTGCCTTGATCCTGCCTAGTCTGAATGAGCATGCGTACCGTAACCACAAACACTTTAATACCATTAATGTGCAGGTAGTATGCCATGCCAATATGAAGATTCTTAATGTGGTAGCCAGATTCTCGGGTTCCAGCCACAGTTCCTCTATCCTGAGAAACTCATAAGTCTCCATGCATTTGAAATGGGTCATTTTGGGCATGGTTGGCTGGTGGGTGAGTACATAGCATTAAGTGTATCACTATTAAGTGGTAAAATCATGTTTTTATGTGTACTTATTTTAGATCGAAAATTCTTACTATTATGACATAAACAGTGTTTCATATACTCACATCTATATTTATAAATACATGAAGTTCTTTGGTATAATGTTCAATAGATTGTTCCTACGACAAATTTATTGATTGTATTACATATATACTGACACACACACACACACACACACACACACACACACACACACACACACACACACACACACACACACACACACACATACACACACACACACACACAATGCAGCAGTTATGTGAAACATATGATTACCTATATTTACATACAGCACAGCTAACATCAAATCATGCCATTTATTATTGACTATACTATGGATATGTAATTCAATAGAATACAATTATGTCCTACTGTTTAAAATACAGACATCTGCATGTTTGATGAGCCTCTCATATATAGTTAAACACCTCAAATGTGATACATAGAATTTGTTTTACATCTATGTCATAATTGTTGCAAATAACAATATATATATATATGTGTGTACATTAGTACATTGTACAATGTATTACAATTATTTGTTACGGTGATGCAGGTGATTCATGATACAGGATCAGACCTCTGCAGAGGAGAGGTATAATGTGGCACACATATCACTAGGTCCGTTATAGAGCGGACATTTGGACTGTTGAAAAGTTGATTCAGATGTCTGGATAGATCAGGCGGTGCCCTACAGAACAAGCCTGAAAAGCTGTCTGACAAAGTGATTTGTTGCTGCACTGCGTCAAAATCTTCAAGGCAACATATGGGAGGGTCTGGAGAAGGACCCTTTTGACCATGCTGCAGGGGATAATGAGCAGACAGTCAGTGGGTGGAGACACGTCTGAATGTGATTGCCACCTATTTCTCAGGTGAGCAACAATGTATATGTTAATATGAATATATACAGTCCTTCGTGTTTATTACAATTACGTGTTACAATCTTATCATCATAGGATAGAGATGAATATCCACATCTTCTATGTACAAACTCTGCTGTGTGTTCATGCACATCTGGCTATGGTATGTTAAACTCAAACACCTTTGATAAAAACACGTCCTAAAATGTGTATAAACTGGGCATGAGGGGACAATGTTTTGCATGTACAAATTTTATTACATTTTTTGGGCTGTGTACAGTATGTGTGAACTATTGTGATCTTTCTCTCAGATGATTAATATTTCACATTTCATATGTGAAGTCATCTTACAAAAGTTAGGGACATAAAAGTATAGACTTTAATAGAAAAGAATCCCTATAGTGTGGCATGAAGAGAAACACCCTAATTTAAAACGTAATCTTTATTAAGTAACTTAAAATAAAACTGTTTGGAGACCACAGAAACAGGACACAAACATAAAATAAAATCAATTAAAAGAACCAAAGAGGTGTGGGACTAGCCTTGTACTCACTCATTGGAGCAGTGCCCTCACACCCTCCTCCGGGGATTGGCCCGCTGGCCTTTAAGTACTGCATCCCCACAATCCTTCTCTGCTGAGCATAATCCTTCTTGGATGTTACTAAGTGTTCTGTCACAAGCCCCTGGCTTGATTCTCTCTTGTAACTAACTCTGTTATTGTCCTAGTTCAAGTTCCTGGTTCCTATGCTGAAGCGTTGGATCCCCAGCGTAACTTCAGCTTCCTGTTTCCTGAGGCCTGCTGCCCTTCCCATAGCAGAGGCCTGTCTCTGGTTCCTGGGGCCTGCTGCTCTCTCTCCATTGCAGAGGCCATGTCCTGGTTCCTGTACTGAAGCGGTGGATCTCCAGCGTAACTTCAGCTCCCTGTTTCCAGAGGCCTGCTGCCCTTCCCATAGCAGAGGTCTGTCTCTGAGTCCTGAGTTCTGTAGCTCTCTTACCATGCACAGGCTCGTTCTGGACTCCTGCGCTGAAGCATTGGTTTAACAGTGCTGCCTGGCGGTGTGCCCACTCCGGTCAGCCTTCTCCTTCCTGAGACTGGCGCCATGGGCCGTGGATGCCACTCGCGCAAACCCCGTTCCCGACCTGCAGCAATTTCGCTGAAGCAGGAAGACCTGCTTGATCTCCTGATGCCGACTCCCTGCTTGGACTACGTTTACCATGATGTCTCCAATCCTGATCCTGGCTCGTCCACTGACTACGCTGCTCTCTCCAGTCCCAACCCTGCTATGTACGACTACGAAATGCGCAATCCGGATCAGCCTGCGCGGTCTAAGGTCGGTGCTTATACAACCCCACCTCAGCCACGCGATCCGACCCTGGTTTGTGGCGAGCACAACCATGACAGCATCTTAACCCTGGCTGTGCTCAAAGCTGTGACCTTGCAGCAAGCTTAAGCCTATAGGGGAACCATGTTGAATGATTTTGAAGCAAAAAGTGGCACTGTGTGCTCATTTGCATGTCATTTCCCAGAATCCCTGCTGTGGAAGTGCTGTGTGCGGGGTGATAATGGTGAAAGGCAGGGTTGCAGACCTGTCTAAGACATGCAAATGAGCATACAGTAATATATGCATTTGAGAGATATATATAATAGAGTGAAAATAAAACAAATAAACAACCTAGTTAAATATATCAATGGATGATGTAAACTCTTACTGGTAATAATCAATAAAAAGTGATATGTAAAAATGAAACATAAAAAGGTGCTGTGGAAACCTATAAAAAATATAAATACAAACTACATAAATGCAAAGGAAAAAAGCACTAATCACGGTTCTAGGCAGCCTTCTTACAGGGGCGCAATGACCTCCCCTCTCCACCTGCATAGAAAAAATAAAATAAAAAAACGCGCCCGATCCTAGTGCATTACTGTGCAAAAATATATTTAATTTTCCAAAAAGCTCATAAATCGAACTCACAAACAACGAAGGTAAAAAAGCAATTTATGAGATAATACTCATGCTCCAATTGTTCAGCGAGATTCCGCTTCTCTGCTCCACTGCTCTGCAGCTCCACCGGGTCCGATCTGACCCTCGTGTGTCCCCATCTAGCAGGAACTCACGACAACAGGCTCTACACGAACTCTTCCCACAGGAACACACCACCAGATGACCCTGGGGGGGCCAGATGCAGCAGAACGGCTAGTAACGTTGCACACTTAGTTGGAGAGTGTGCGGCAAGTCACGGAACGACGCTAGGATGAAATCAGCTTGTCTGAGGAAACGCGTAGGGCTAGGTATGCTGTGGATATCCTAGCGTCGTTCTGTGACCCACATATTAAAATTAGGTGGTGCTAACCCGATATTCCCGAGGGTGTGAAAATATTAAAATTAGGTGGTGCTAACCCGATATTCCTGAGGGTTATCGGGTTAGCACCACCTAATTTTAATATTTTCACAAACCCCTCGGGAATATCGGGTTAGCACCACCTAATTTTAATATGTGGGTCACGTAACGACGCTAGGATATCCACAGCATACCTAGCCCTACGCGTTAACCCCCCAGGAATATCGGGTTAGCACCACCTAATTTTAATATTTTCACACCCTCGGGAATATCGGGTTAGCACCACCTAATTTAAATATTTTCACACATTTACCCTATAACTCCACGTGTATATTCCATTTTATATGCCAATAAACTTTTTTTGTTTTGCCTCTTTTGGAACTTAAGGCTACTAGCTTGGGTTTATATTTTGTCCCACCTAATGTTGTCCCCATAGAGTGCAATTGTGGGTTTCTTTTTCTAGCTAAGATTCTCATCTTGACTAGTTTTCTGTGCTAATAACCAGTATAGTCAAATGTTTAACCACATATTATTGTGTTATTTGAATTAACTTTAAATCACATAATACAATTTTTGTTGTTACTAAATTGACCTACTTTTGCACTACAATTTTTTTTCTATTCCCATAACATGCACTGTAGTAATATAATGTTTATTTTTTCTATACATATATTATTTAAAATTTGAACTAAACATTTGACAGACATTAGTTGACTTGTTTGTCCATTGCAAATAGAATGCACATGTACTCCCTGTTACTATATGTATGGAAGCACATACATTTATAATAGAATTGAAAAGTATACCATTACATTTGTACCATTAAATACACAATTTAGGAATGTATATGAATTTTCAGAAGAACAGCAACAACAAAGAAGTTCATGATTCAACAAAAAACGTTATTTTTGGCTTAACATTTGAGATCTAGTCATTGGCCTGTTGCTTGGTGTCTCTTGTGAAAGTGTACTCCCTCTGCCACGTAATTGTTTACTTCTAGGGCGCACACTTTCTGTTCTCCCTGACATTATGGCAGATGGCTGTGCCAAGGGCGGTGTTTGTTGCATACTAATCGGGGGCTGTGGCAATGGTGGTGTTGCTTGAAGATATTTGTCGGTGGATGTGCCAAGGGGGGACTTAGTGGCATTTGTCGATCGGCCTGTGGTAAGATTTGATATTTTGACAGTTGTCTTCATAGCGTGTGGTACCAAACATTTCTTCCATGTAGACGATTGTGTGCACCAATATATTGGAACTAATTTTATCTTCTGTGTTATTGTTTTTTTTTACTTTTTGCAGGTGTGTCTGCAATGAGTGCTTGTGGAGATGCTTCAATAACAGATGCCGGCAATGCTTCAGTGACAGTTGGAGAAGATAATTGAAAGACTCTTTGGGGAGATGCTTCCCTATCTTTATTGGGAGAATGTGCTACAGATGTCTCCGGTGAAAAGACAGCACAATCTAAGGATCCAACCTGATGAGGCAGGAAAGCGTACCTCAAAGTAAATTGCAGAGGCACAAATCTCATTTTGTTCAATTAAACCTGCAGCAAATCGATTGCATAGAGCTAATGAGAATTTTAAATTCTGCTGTATTCTGTAGTAAGATTTATTTTATATTTTTCCTTTCAGCTACCATTCTTTCTTGAACACACATCAATTGTTGATGACGTGAGTTTGGGGTTTGCAATAAACGAACTTCAGATCGCTCTATTGAGGCCAAATGCTCTTGGTGGGTAGTATCACAATGTGTGTTAGCAGGTTGTTGATGGCTTAATTTCGAACACTCATGTCCGTAACAAAAGTCATACACGGTGAATCGTCAAGTCCTGAGTTTTGTCCGGGAGATAGAATATCGGTTTGAAAAAAATGAGGACAACATTAATTGATTGTCACATCTAAAATATCGTTCACATCGTTTGCTGTAACAACGTGTGTTGATTTCATTGTCAGTAACAATCAAATGCGCATGACTAATTTAACAACATTGAAATGGTATCTATCGAGTGTGAATCTTAACAACATGTAATATTTGTGTTATATCATAAGTAATTTTGTTGATTGGAAAACTCAATAACTACATATACACAGGCGGCACACTTTATCCGAGTGCGGCTCATTCCGCAAGCCGGGAAATGTCCCGGCTTGCGAGCCGTACTCCCTCAGCGTGCCGCGCATCACCGATGCGCGGTCACGCATCATCGGGTGCCTGTGCCGCCTGTACGCGTGCCCAGGGCTCCCCGAGGGAGCCCTGGTGTCGCGTGGATGTCACGACGGCGGCGGGACGTTCCGGTGGACCCGGCGGACCCGGTAAGGAGAGGGGGAAGCCCCGATCGGCGGGCCTCTCCTCCGAGGCTTCGGCGCGCGCCCGGCACCCTCCGGCACGCGCCAGGTTACTGCTGCGGCCGAGAACGGGCAAATGCTCGAATAAACTCGGCCGCAGCAGTATGTGACTGCAACATCAGATGTGATAACTTGTATTAACTAACTCTGCTGATGTCACTCACATTTGCAACTGTCCTATGGTCATATGAATGTGTAGTTGTGGCATATAAATTGACACATAATATTATACAATTTCATGGCCTCACCTTCCATTAATAGTGATGACACTTGGGATGCAATTGTTGCCACCTGTTGACCAACGGGAGATGCATGGGCCACTATGTAAATTTCAGAGAAGACAGTTGTTAATATTGTCAAGTATATTAACATAACATTATCTGTAGTCTGAGTACTTAAGACTATATACTGAATTCTACTCTTTATGTATGTGATAGTTTAACTGTGATCAGAGGCAGCTGTATATGCTACATATTACAAATGTTAGAAATTGAGACATATAATAATGTAAAATACAATGTGAATACTACTACATACTATGTGAATGCTGATATGTATGAGGGGTGTATAATACTGTTTCATCTGTGAGTCTACATAAACAGTATGTATTAAGTATTATTTTGTTTACATACACTGTAAAATCTTGTCATTATAACACATTAAACAATCTGAAACACTAATGTGATGGTGAGGGGGTACCCAGGCCAATAATAAAGGTATTATGCCCGGCTGGGTGCCCCTGAGCCATATTGGGGAGTTTAAGTGTCAGCTCTGCACCCTACAGTAGTTATGAAATGTGCACTGTATTTCAATAAAGATGTATGTGTGTGTTTTACTGTTCCAGGAGTGCTAACCAGCGGAGATATGCAGGGCATGAGTTTCAGGGATGATTTTACGGTAAAATGTTGTCAGGGTATGTTTGGGTAGAAGGGGGTCAGACTTGCTGTTTACCCCAAAACATTTACTCAGGAATCCTACCAGATTCCTCAGGACATGAAGGCACAGACCACCAGACAAAATCCTCCCTAGGAAGCACTTTGCAGCACATTTCCAGAACTTCCTGCTTCAGCACTGACCAGAACAGTAAGCCTGGGTTGGGGGAAATCACATTCCAGGGTTCTGTATATGCCCAAACCCCAGAACTCAGTATAGGGGTTCCCTTCCCTTCCCCAATGCAAATATAAATAAATTAACACACAACAAAGTCTGGAGGTACAAAGGCCACGGCTTTATTTACACAAATAAACCCTGGTAAGTGCCAAACTTGCCAGTGTGGTCAAAGTCCCAGAGGGTCATTTATTTACTGCACCTCCTTTTTGTAGGAAGGTATTGGAGTGGAGTCACTCCTCCCAATCGTATGGACACCCAGGTACAAGGAGAACTATCTACATCTTGGAACAGACCTTTTGGTTGCCGGGTATGCGCAGAGACATCAGGGAATTCGTCACAGTGTGCTCTACATGTGCTCATAACAAGACTCCCCATAAAAAACCTACGGGACGTCTTCAACCTCTTCCCATTCCGGACCGTCCATGGACCCTCCTATTCATGGATTTCATTGTTGAGCTACCCAAATCCAAAGGAATGAACACTATCAAGGTAGTAGTGGATCGCTTCTCCAAGCAAACACACTTTATTCCACTGACCTTTAAGAAACTTCGAGACAACAATGATCTCATTGTCAAGAGTACTGATAAGGGAGGGGCAGTGGTGGTCCAGAGTAGGACAGACTATATCAGGGAGGCATTGCGCCAACTTGAGGATGGGTCTTCCTAATCTGGCCTACCACAGGACCCAACTGATACATATATCAAGTCCCTTATAGATTTGGTAGATTTAGGTTTGATTACCAATGTCCTTTCAAAGGAGGAGGCAGGCTTTATTGTTAATATACATCCTATAATCCCCATCTTTCACCATCTCCCAAAGATCCACAAGACATTGGTCGACCCACCGGTCAGCCAATTGTCTCCAGCATCGGGTCTTTGGGAGATGGACTCTCGCGCTATGTTGACAGATACCTCCAGAATTGCATATATCTCAGACAGACTTTATTCTGGAAACTATAGCTTTTATTTTGGAAAAAAACTTTTTTCTGTTTGAAGACACCTTTTATTTACAGAAATGTGGCACCGCCATGGGAACGAAATTCGCCCCCAGCTATGCAAACCTATTCATGGGTTTTTGGGAGGACCAAAACATCTGGCCCAATGGCATGCTGGGGGAGGGTGTTGTCCTATGGCGTCGCTACATTGACGACATTATATTAATTTGGCAGGGTGACCAAACAGACCTAGACGACTATATAGCAGGTCTGAATAACAATACCATGAATTTACAATTCACCTCGACTTCAAGTAAGTCTTCGATCAATTATTTAGATCTGGTGATATATATTGAAGAGGGTCTTCTTAAAACCAAATCGTTTTTTAAAAATGTAGACAGCAACAATTATATTTTGCGTTCAAGTTGCCATCATCACCAGTGGATGGATAATGTCCCCTATAGCCAATTTAGAAGAATGCGTAGGAATTGCACGGAAGAAACTGTATTTGAAGAACAGTGCAAAACTTTGGAGTCACGCTTTAAACAAAAGAACTATAAGAAAGAAATTTTAGACACTGCGTTCAATAAAGCGAAAAACCTGGATAGAAAAGATTTATTGGAACCTAAAAAAGAAATAACACCATTAGTAAAAAACAATGTATTTGACACAGCTTTTCTGACAACTTACAATAAAGATGCCAGCAATATTGGTAAAATTATTCGAAAACATTGGCATGTTTTAAAGAGTGACCCAATTTTAAATAGCACACTCCCAGAGAACCCAAAAATAATTTTAAAAAAAGCACAAAATCTGAAGAGTATTGTCGCTCCAAGTGCCCTAAAAAAGATAGAAACAACAAATAAAGGATGGCTTCAGAATCTGGAGGGCTTCTTTGGTTGCACAATGTGCAAGGCATGTGAACATAAACAGACAGACAAAAAGAACTTTATGTGTAATGTAACCAAAGAACACTTTAAAATAAAGCAATATATGAATTGTTATAGTGACTATGTCATATACCTATTAGAATGCCCCTGTGGACTACAATACGTGGGAAAAACTAAAAGAGCCATCAGAACACGTATTGTAGAACACCTCAGCAATATTAGGAGAATCATACTAACGCATAGTGTGTCCAAACATTTTGCTAAATACCACAATTCCAATACTAAAGGACTAAAATTCACTGCCATTGAGCATGTGCGACAACACTGGAGGGGTCGCAGCAGAGATGTAGATCTGAGCAGACGTGAGATGTATTGGATACACAAATTAAAAACATTAATGCCAAATGGGCTTAATGCAGAATTTGAGATTATCCCATTTCTTATCTAATGCACGGTCTGCTCGGGCCCCTTATCTCTGTATATCCTTTCTGCGACCTCTCCCACTGACATTAGCTATATGTCAGGTGCCTTTTATTATCAATATTGGGTCACTTACTAAATGAACAAAGGTTTTTTTATATATATTTTTTTATATATATTTTATGTATATTTATATTTTTAATACTTTTGATACATATAAGTGTATATTTTAATCAATCTTAATATGTTACTAATATGTTACTAATTCACTCTTATATTCTTCTCCCCTCTCTCTCCCTCGTTTTTGCTCTGTGAGTACATAAGAACCAATTAGTTATGGCTCCCTATAAATACCTAGAATATTATCATGATTAGATCCTGAATTTTATTTACTTAGATATTTTATTTACTTAGATGTTGTTTTAAATGCCTATTTGTATTAACACTGCGCCGTTTTTGAACACTGAGTTATGTACCTATTTATTGGAGAACCAGTGTATCTTTTAAATTTTCAATTATATAATTGTTATATTAAATTGGTTAATTGCTTATTTGTTCAATTGTTTAGTATATATAAACCCACAACTCATTAGAGAATTATTCATTGCTTCTGAGGAAGTTGTCTAGTACGACGAAACGCTTAGAGCCACTTTCATTGCTGCAGCTGCTCTTTCTACTGAAGGCTTCAGAGTTGCTGAGTTCCCCCACCGTTTGCCTCCAAGACCGGATGCCGTCACCCCAACAGCGGATGTGACGTCAGACGCCATCTCCCACCCGGTCTGTTGTGAGTCTAAGGAGAAGATTCCCGGTGAGCTGCTCCACACTGAACCAGCACTCCATTTGCCTCAAGTAAAGCCTTATGTGAACTATGATTATGTACACAATGTGAGTACAATTCCTAAAATTTGTTGTTTGTTTATATAAATTTTATGCACGATCGACACTATGGTCTGCCTTTCTTTTGCATGTCTCTGATCCACTCACATCTACTGACGTCTGAGCTGAGGTGCTGATTTCTTATGCTGTAAACCTGGGCTGTTGTTCCTGAAGATCCTGACACCTTTCTACCTGCTGTGTAGATCAATGCTTTTTACCTTTTGACCTGCTGTAAGTAGGCATTGCTATAGAGCCAAGACATACATATTTTATCCAGATTGAAAAGAACTTATTACACTATTGTATGCATTTATTTTTTATTTTTCATGGTGTATCCCTGCTATCTTTGCTCCCTTCCCATCCCGGACAAGCGACAGATACCTCCAGCCATTCGTCAGACAACTTTCCTCCTACATCTTAGACACAGGAGATCTCCTGTGACAAATTCGTGAAATTTCATGGGAAAAAGACTACATTTGGGTAAGTCTAGATGTAACATCTTTGTACTCTATTATCAGACATGACCTGGGGTTGGCAGCTGTACTTCATTTTATTGGAGGCCCCGAGTATTCACTTTTTAATACCACTTTTATTATGGATTCAATTTCTTTCTTATTGACACAATTATTTTTTATTTAATCACAAATTTTATTTACAATTAAAGGGCCCGGCGATGGAGACTAGTTTTGCCCCATCATATGTCAACATATGTCAACATAACAATCACTTTAGGGACTGTGACAGGGTAAATAAAAGCCACCAGTTATATGCCTGGCAGACCTATGTCTAGTCTGCAGTGCAGCAGTGACTAGGGTAACTTCAGCTGGGAACCTCAGGACAATTAGTTGGATCCAAGCTGCCTAATCAAGGTGTGTTAAAACCCCAGGCTGTAGACACATGGGGCTGGCTGTTGAGGAGAGAGGAGTAAACTACTGAAGAGATTACTGATACAAGGTCTGTTAGCAAAGTACGTGGTTTATGAACTGTCTGTATCCTGCATAGAGAAAGGTAGCTGCCTTATTTTTACACTGTCTGCTAAAGAGAAACTGTTTTGTTTGGTCTGCTGAAGAAAAAGCCATTTTTCTTTTGTTTGCTGATGAAAAGCTATTTTTGTTTTGTGTGCTGTGTATCTTTTAAGGCTAAATAAATAAGCCTTGTCAAGAAATCCACGTGTGTAGTTGCATGTACCCTGCAACATATGGTGTTCAGAAGTCCTGGGATTTTCAAAAGGCTACTGCAGTTAAAGGGCCACACACACACACAAAATAATGGAAGACATTTTGAAAGAGTTTCTGTGCGAGCAGACCAGACAGCAGGGCCAGTAAATGCAGGAGCAGGCCCGGCTGCAAGCGGAGAGAGATGAAAGACTACAGGTACACAAGATGAGCGGATTGCCAAGCTGCTGACCCATTTCCAAGGGTCTGCCAGTCCAGAACTTGCAAACAGACCCCCGATACTCCTGAGGAAAATGGCGCCGAACGAGGATCCAGAGGCTTTTTTACTAACATTTGAAAGAGTTGCCAAAGCTCAGGGCTGGGCTACAGATCGCTGGGCAACTGCTTTGACCCCGCTCCTCATAGGAGAAGCCCAGGCCTCATATCAGGGTCTCCCAGCAGATCAGGCAATGGACTACCGACAAGTCAAAGCCGCCATACTGGATCGCTTAGGTCTGACCCAAGAGACCTACCGGCAGCAGTTCCGGAACATGAAGTACACTGCTAAGATGAGACCCCGGGTCCTCGCTCAGCGATTATTGGACTTGGGTACACGCTGGATACAACCCGAGGAGTGCACTAAGGAGGCAATTCTTGAGCAGGTGGTTTTGGAACAATTTCTACAAATAATACCCCCTTCTGCACGCTCGTGGGTAAAACGCCACGCTGCTGAAACCCTAGCTTTGGCGGTCCGACTCGTGGAGAACTTCCTTGGGGCTGAGCAGCAGGCGAGTGTCCTGGACCCGACTCCACTGGCACTTGCGGGCGCCCAAAGAGGGAGGTTGGATCAACGGGGAATTTATGGCCCGTCCATATGCAACCGCCAAGTCCAACGGAAGGAGCAGTCATTCCAGCAAGGACGGAGTCCAAATTCTGGTCCAACCAGAGACCCTCATCTCCTTCCGGATGTCGGCTCGTCGCAAAATGAGAGAAACGTCCGAGGACGTCGCCCACAGGACCAACCAGATGCCTGGTCTCCAGTAT
The DNA here is from genome assembly GCF_040206685.1 of Ascaphus truei. NCBI lineage: Eukaryota > Metazoa > Chordata > Amphibia > Anura > Ascaphidae > Ascaphus > Ascaphus truei. The sequence goes on along the minus strand of NC_134486.1, from coordinate 91,305,495 downwards.
CTGGTCCAGCGGAGCGCTATCCAAAGCCCCCTCCTGCGAGGGAACCCTCTCCATGTTCCGCCTGCGGAGAACAAGGCCACCGGTATGTGGACTGTTCACAGATGAATTGTTCATTCAGCAGGACCGTCGCCTCCCGTCGCATACACTGGAGAAAATTACAAGCCCTGACAACTTCCAGCCCTGATTGGGGGAAAAACTATCCAGGCCCTTGTAGATTCGGGCTCTGGGAAAACTCTGGTCCTCCAGGAACTGTTACCGCCTAACGTGTGTTCTTTTGATTCCCCATGGAGTATAGAATGTATACACGGCGATGTAAAACGCTATCTGATGGCCAAAATAAGGCTACAGGTAAAAGGTCAGGAGGCTTACCTCGAAGTAGGAGTTGCTCCTTAGCTCCCTGCCCCGTTGTGCTCGGCCGGGACTGGCCTTTCTTTTCGGACCTAATGGCCCCAGTCTTTCACAAGGAGCCTTCTTCTAGGGCTCAGGAGAACCCTGGCAAACTGTTCCCCTTCTCGGCAGACCTTTTTCCCAGTATACACCGGGTTCAAGACTCGGAAGCAAAGATGCTCTGACAAACAGGACTGGTTGCAGAAATCTGGGTCTCAAGGTGACCATTCTAGTAGTCAGAGGTCACAAGTGATGGCTGGGGATTGTCAGAGGGAGGGGAATATGGGCCCTGGAGTTTTACCAGACCTGTACCTCCCTGACTTTCGCCAGAAGCAAAGAGAAGATCCAGTCCTTGCTAGACAGTATGACAAGGTGGTGAAAATTGATGAGCAGATTTTAAATGCACAGGGGGTGATAGTATTCGCCCATTTTGAACTATCAAATGATTTCCTGTATAGGGTGAATAGGCAGACACAAACAGGGGAGGTCACCAGACAGATATTGGTTCCCAAGGCTTTTGTTAAATCTGTGTTCACTCTAGCCCATACTGTCCCTTGGGGTGGTCACCTGGGCAGAGATAAAACATTGGACCATATTTCATCCTGATTCTATTGGCCAGGGATGCATAGTGATATTGCTAAGCTATGTGCGGCATGTCCGGGGTGCCAGCTATCTAGTCCAAAAGGACAAAAACCAGCCCCTTTGGTTCCTCTACCCTTGGTGTCAGTTCACTTTGAGAGGATTGGGGTAGACTTGGTAGGACCTCAAGAACCTTCTGCGAAAGGACACAGGTTTATCCTTGATAATGCAACAAGATATCCTGAGGCGTTCCCCCTGAGAACAGCAACAGCGAAGCAAGTAGCCAACAAGTTGTTGGAACTGTTCTCACGGGTTGGACTTCCCCAGGTTATGTTGACAGACCAAGGTACAAATTTCATGGCTAAACTGATGCAGGATGTCTTAAAGTACCTAGAGGTCAAGTCTGTTCGGACATCGGTCTACCATCCACAGACTGACGGATTGGTGGAAAGATTTAACCGAACTCTAAAAGGGATGCTGAGGAAATTTGTAGATTCAGAGAAGAGAGCCTGGGATGAACTTCTCCCTTTTCTGCTGTTTGCAGTGCGGGAAGTTCCCCAGGCCTCCACAGGATTCTCTCCATTTGAATTACTCTATGGCCGCCAACCCCGGGGTATCCTAGACCTCCTAAAGGAGTCCTGGGAGGAACAGCGGTCCCCTTCTAAGAATACCCAGCAATATGTACTAGACCTTAGGAAGCGCCTAGATGTGGTGGGCCATTTTGCCAGGGAGCATCTTAGATCAGCCCAGGACAGTCAGGAGAGAAATTACAATCAGAATGCTCGCATGAGAGTGTTTCACCCGGGAGACCAGGTGATGTTATTGTTACCCAGTTGCGAGAGTAAACTCCTGGCCGAATGGCAGGGCCCATTCGAAGTACTCCGCCGTACGGGTGATGTGGATTACGAGATCGCTCAACCAGGGTCCAGGAAGGGTAAACAAATTTACCATGTGAACTTGCAGAAACCCTGGAAGATGCAGCGGTCTCTATTCATCCACCCGGTGGAGGAGGAAACGGACTTGGGTCCTCAGCCTCCACGGGAGAACATCGTGAGTGACGATAAAATCCCAATGGGTAAACAGTTGTCCTCTGAACAAAAAGGGGACTTGTTAGCAATAATTACACAATTCCATGATGTTTTTTCTGATTTACCAGGACAAACTAACTTAATTTCCCATGCGATCGAGACAGCACCTGGGGTAAAAGTACGTTCCTGTCCTTATAGGTTGCCTGAAAGTCATAGGGCTGTGGTAGAGAATGAGGTACAAGAAATGTTACACTTAGGAGTGATTGAGGAATCATGCAGTGAGTGGTGTCGTCCACTAGTTATGGTCCCTAAACCCGATGGGAAGGTAAGATTTTGTGTGGACCTCCGAAAGGTCAATGCGGTATCCAAGTTTGACGCATATCCGATGCCAAGGGTGAACGAATTAATTGACGCCCTTGGTAACGCGGAATATATATCCACGCTGGACTTGACAAAAGGATACTGGCAAATACCCTTAGCGGAAAAGTCCAAATTCAAAACAGCCTTTGCCACTCCCATGGGTTTATACCAGTTTGTGACAATGCCATTTGGACTGCATGGAGCCCCAGCCACATTTCAGAAACTCGTGGATAAGGTACTGAGACCCCATAGGACTTATGCCACAGCCTACCTAGATGACATTGTCATTTATAGTAAATACTGGCGGGCCCATCTAAATAGGCTGAAAGCGGTCCTCAAATCTCTAAGAGAGGCAGGGCTCACAGCCAACCCTAAGAAATGTGCCTTGGGTAAGGCGGAAACCAAATACTTAGGGAATGCAGTGGGAGGTGGAAAAGTAAGGCCACTAGCCGACAAGGTAGTTGCCCTGAAAGAAGTTCCGACCCCCCAAACAATAACGCAGGTACGCTTTCTGCTGGGTTTAGCAGGGTACTACCGGCGGTTCATCCCCAACTATTCGGAAGTGGCAGCCCCTTTAACGACCTCACAAAAAAGTGTGCCCCTACATACGTGGTACGGTCAAGGGATTGTCAGGGAGCCTTTGAGGACATAAAAAGGTGTCTATCAGAGAGTCCCGTCCTTAGAAGCCCGGACTTCAACAACCCTTTTATAGTGCAAACAGATGCATCAGAGATAGGGCTAGGGGCAGTGTTGTCACAACAGTTTGAGGGAGTTGAACACCCTATCCTTTTCCTGAGTAGGAAATTGTTCCCGAGGGAAAAGAACTACTCAGTGATTGAGAAGGAGTGCCTTGCAGTAAAGTGGGCAATCGAGGCTTTGAGGCATTACCTGGCAGAAGTCCATTTTACTTTGGTGACGGACCATGCTCCACTGAAGTGGTTAAATAGTATGAAGGATTCCAATGCTAGATTGACAAGGTGGTATATGGCCCTCCAACCCTTCTCATTTGAGATTCAGCACAGGCCGGGAAAAGAGAACGCAAATGCTGACTTCTTTTCTAGAGAAGGGTTGGATGGTTAGGCTTCAGCCGTGCATAGCCCCAGCCACACACTAACAGGGGAGGAATGTGACAGGGTAAATAAAAGCCACCAGCTATATGCCTGGCAGACCTATGTCTAGTCTGAAGTGCAGCAGTGACTAGGTTAACTTCAGCTGGGAACCTCAGGACAATTAGTTGGATCCCAGCTGCCTAATCAAGATGTGTTAAAACCCCAGGCTGTAGACACATGGGGCTGGCTGTTGAGGAGAGAGGAGTAAGCTACTGAAGAGATTACTGATACAAGGTCTGTTAGCAAAGTACATGGTTTATGAACTGTCTGTCTCCTGCATAGAAAAATGTAGCTGCCTTATTTTTACACTGTCTGCTAAAGAGAAACTGTTCGGTAACGAAGCAGCATGTATGTATTTTTAATAATAGTGTACTGTGAGCAGGGGGTCCCCTGAGCTGAGCCGCTTTGCTTTGTGGACCAGGGACCCCCTGCTTCCTGAGTTACAGGCCCCGGTATGTGTCATCGGGTGGCAGTGTCGCCGCCATCTTTATAGCACCCCATTCGCGCCATGTCCGCTATAAATATGGCGGCGACACTGTAACCGATGCTCCAAACCGGGGCCTGTAACTCGGGAAGCAGGGGGTCTCTGAGCCACAAATCAATGCGGTTCAGCTCAGGAGCCCCCCTGCTTCTGCACAATATTATTAAAATACATAAATGCTGCTTCTTTACCATTGCGTATAGCCACTTAGGCAATGAAGGGGTTAAGGCAGAATAGCATGTTTATTGGGGACATTTGCCCCCAATAAACATAGCAATAAACAACATACACCCCCCTGTGTATTTAAAATACATAAACAACAATAAATATATTAAATACAAATAGCACTCACCCATTTCCGGCTGCCACGATGATGGCCATCCTCATCTTCATCCTGCCCATGCCCCCTCCGATGCTGCAAAACAGACACAAGAATGAAAACATCCAATGTAATATCCCCTAACCCCTTAATCACCATAGCGGTTATTAACCGCTACAGTCGTTAAGGGGTTAACCCACCCTCACCCACCACTCAGGATGCCTACATACCCTCCCACACTAACCCCCCACCCCATGAGGCCTAACCACCCTCACCCACTACCCACAAGGGAGGCCTACCCACATACCGTTGGGGAAAATACCCCCCCCCCCACCCCCAGTACCCACAATAAATACATGGTTTATCCTTTTACAAACAGGGTTCATAACACAGCCCCACGCGAGTTCCCGGTGGGCTGGTGGGGCACCTGACAGACCTACAGGGTACCAGCAGCTCATTTTCAAACAGGTTCTGGAGGCCTGTTGGTGGGTCTCACCAAGCGCCATGGCCCCCAGGTTGTCTCCTTGGGTTACCGTGGGCCACAATTGGGTCCCCACGGTAGGCCCGCGGATGTCTGGAAGCCCCGGGTCAGACCCACAGGTGTCTGCGGGGCCTTGGGTGGTTCCCACGGGGGTCTGGGGAACTCACGAGTGCTCACTACGGGTCCGAGGTGCCCCCACAGATGTGAGGCCACCGTTTCATCCCCGCAGGTGTCACCCGTGGAACCACTAGCCTGATACCCATGAGATACCTGTGGAGACCGCAGGTGGTCTCCAGAGGTCTCACGCAGAACCACGGAACAAACCCTGAATGTAAAAAAAAAAAAAAAACCTGGCCTATACATTCAATACATACACCCCCCCCCCCAACACCTACAGTACAATAATGTGCAAAATAACTATTATCCAGATAGGGATAATAGATTATTTGCCCATTATTAAACACATTAACTGGCATATTCAAATAAATAAAGTACTACTGACCTCATCAATAATAAGCCCCCATCGCCAGCAACATCCTGGTCTTTCGTGCCCACAAAATACATAGCCAATACAAAGTCATTACATTGCAATTACATTCAGATATCAATTAACCCCTTAAACACCTTATCGGATAATAACCGCAAAGGTAATTAAGGGGTTAAGCCACACTGGCCGATACCCACCCTTCACCCATTCATTTGTACAGTGGCTTCATCATGCAACTATATATATATATACAGAGAGAGAGAGAGAGAGAGAGAGAGAGAGAGAGAGAGAGAGAGAAGAGAGAGAGAGAGAGAGAGAGAGAGAGAGAGAGAGAGAGAGAGAGAGAGAGAGAGAGAGAGAGAGAGAGAGATACACACACATGATGAACCAATATACAAATAAATGAAGAAGGGTTATCAAAAACATGCTGTACAACAAATAACACTTCTCCATACAGACACACTACAATAAAATCATTCTGATTGGCTGTGCTTTCATTGCCTTTTTTTTTTTGTAACTTAAATTTTATTGCATTTTTTCCAAACAAGTGATACAGAATACAGTATACATTACATTAATTTTTAGTGTAAATCTCCGCTATAGACAGTACCGTATGTCAGCTCTTGAGACATATCCCGTTTTTTCGGGCCCTACTCGACCGGGTTGTTTTGGGTGGACTAGTAATAAAGATAATAACATAATTTACATAATACAATTAATTAATTCTTTTAATGACATCATCTTAAAAGCAATTGAAGCAAAGCCATTCTGATAGGCTGTGCTTTCATTGCCTTTAAGTGACGTCATCATTTTTTTTTTCTCGGCCAAAACACATTATTTTCACGGCCCAATCAGGGCCGAGGGAACCATTACGAAAATGTGACGTCATAGGCCTTTAAAAGCCTATGTCGTCTCATTTTGAAGCAAGATGCCGAGGAGGAAGGACCTCCTACAGAAGAAGAAGGCCAGGGCGTGGCCGTAGAAGACAAGAAGACCCCGGAAAAGAACCGCAGATAGAAGAAAGAAGAATACAGATGAAGATGGATTACAAATAGAATACCCGTGGATTGTTTTGGATTTTTAGTTTAATGTTTATTATTTAATGGTTTTTTATTTTATGGGTTCCTGTGCCTGGTGGATTGGTTCGAGAGTAAGCTGTTCAACGGGAGTCGGTGAGTTGGTCAAGTAATGGTAAGTGAACTAAAGAAATGTATTTTATTTAAAGTGTTAATTTTTTAAAAGCTTTTTTAACATGTGTATTTTTTTATTTTTGGTATATCATTTCTTGCCACTGTATGTATGTATGTATGTATGTCTAGATCGATATATACATACAGGGTAAGAAATTATGTTGTTTTAAAAGCTTGTTTTGCTGTGTTTTAAATTAATTTGGCTATGCTGCTATGCTTAAATGTGTGTATAATGTATTGTAAAATTAGATAGATGTAATTGTTGCTATTGTATGGTGTAATTTAGGTCAGGGTCAGGCTTGCTTTTCTATATTGTATTATTGTTGGTACTTATATTTTTTCACAGGATAAATTGTTCTGTTCAACGCTTGAATGAGTTAAATGTTTAATTGTTCGGGATGGAATGTAAATTGTTTAGGGATGTCATTAATGAATGCTAATTGATTTATGTTTACTGGATTGGTTTAAATAGTATACTTGTTTGGAGGTATTGGTATTTTGTTTTGAATGTTTTTGTTGACATTCATTTGCAGAATGTATATGGTGCATAGATTGTATGCATCATATATACAATGTAAATGCAATGTTTTGATTGTCATTTCAGGTTTTTGATTGGCATTTGAGGATTTTGATTGTAAGATCAGATAGGATTATTAAAGGAAATTGATTTTATTGTAGTGTGTCTGTATGGAGAAGTGTTATTTGTAGTACAGCATGTTTTTGATAATCCTTCTACATTTATTTGTATATTGGTTCATCATGTGTGTGTATCTCTCTCTCTCTCTCTCTCTCTCTCTCTCTCTCTCTCTCTCTCTCTCTCTCTCTCTCTCTCTCTCTCTCTCTCTCTTTGTATATATATATATATATATATATATATATATATATATATATATATATATAGTTGCATGATGAAGCCACTGTACAAATGAATGGGTGAAGGGTGGGTATCGGGCCAGTGTGGCTTAACCCCTTAATTACCTTCACGGTTATTATCCGATAAGGTGTTTAAGGGGTTAATTGATATCTGAATGTAATTGCAATGTATTGGCTTTGTATTGGTTATGTATTTTGTGGGCAACGAAAGACCAGGATGTTGCTGGCGATGGGGGCTTCTTATTGATGAGGTCAGTAGTGCTTTATTTATTTGAATATGCTAGTTAATGTGTTTAATAATGGGCAAATAATTTATTATCCCTATCTGGATAATAGTTATTTTGCACAGTATTGTACTGTAGGTGTTGGGGGGGGGGGGGGTGTATGTATTGAATGGATAGGACAGGTTTATTTTTTTTACATTCAGGGTTTTTTCCGTGGTTCTGCGTGAGACCTTTGGAGACCACCTGCGGTCTCCTCGGGTATCTCACGGTATCAGGCTGGTGGTTCCACGGGTGAAACCTGTGGGGATAAAACGGTGGCCTCACATCTGTGGGGGCACCGCGGACCCGTAGTCTGCGGGGATGAAGCGGTGGTCCCACATCCGTTGGGGCACCACAGACACATAGGTGCGGGGATGAAGCGGTGGTCCCACATCCGTGGGGGCACCGCGGACCCGTAGTGAGCACTCTTAAGTTCCCCAGACCCCCGTGGGAACCACCCGAGGCCCCGCAGACACCTGTGGGTCTTACCCGGGGCTCCCAGACATCCGAGGGCCTACCGTGGGGACCCAATTGTGGCCCACAGTGACCAAGGAGACCACCTGGGGGCCATGGCGCTTGGCGGGACCCACCAACAGGCCTCCAGAACCTGTTTGAAATGAGCTGCTGGTACCCTGTAGGTCTGTCAGGTGCCCCGCCAGCCCGCCGGGGACTCGCGTGGGGCTGTGTTATGAACCCTGTTTGTAAAAGGATAAACCATGTATTTATGGGGGGGCACAGGGGGTGGGTAATGTATTTAATAAATAGAATGATGTTTAATGTGGGTCTGTTTATTGTTCTTATTGTGGGTACTGGAGGTGGGGGGGGGGGTATTTTCCCCAACGGTATGTGGGTAGGCCTCCCTTGTGGGTAGTGGGTGAGGGTGGTTAGGCCTCATGGGGTGGTGGGTTAGTGTGGGAAGGTATGTAGGCATCCCGAGTGGTGGGTGAGGGTGGGTTAATGTAGCGGTTTATAACCGCTATGGTGATTAAGGGGTTAGGGGACATTACATTGGATGTTTTCATTCTTGTGTCTGTTTTGCAGCAGCGGAGGAGGCATGGGCAGGATGAAGAGGAGGATGGCCTTCATCGTGGCAGCCGGACATGGGTGAGTACTATATGTATTTAATGTATTGATTGGTGTTTATGTATTTAAAATGGGCACATTCACTATTATCTATTTGTGGATAATAGTAATTGTGGCCATTACTTTACTGTATGTGTTAAGGGGGGGAGGGGGGTATTTCTTTATAAGTATTTATGTGTTTTGACATTAATTTGGGATGGGCACATAATTGGTACTGCAGGCCTGCGGGTAACACCCGAGGGCCCCCGCCGGCTTACAGTATCATTGATGTGCATATATGTGTATGTTAGTGCCCCATTTTAGGTCAGAAAGTGCAGGATAGTTAAAAATGATCCGTTCCACAACTTCCCATTAACTCAGGCAGCTGGATGGAAAATCCAGACCACAGATTACAATGGCTCTAGTACTCCCTCACCTGCTCTTCTAATCACATGCACAGGTATTTAGAGCAGAGAGGTTTTGCATTTCACTCTCTCTCCTTAGAGCCTGGAGGCTGGGGGTATCGCTGCTCCCCGGAATCCAGTTCGGGGTGGACGGCCCCTCCAAGTATCACAGTACCAGAGGATTTGCCTGGACACTTGGGACCGAGTTCCCACCACGAACAGATAAGACAAAACAAATGTTTATTGCTGTTGCTAAAAGACTGTGCTGTATCTAGTGACCCTAAATAAGAGAGCATTGTTTTAAGCTGGGGAACCAGGTTAGTTGGCCAGCAGCTGATAAAGAGACTGATTCTGATGTGCAGTTAGATCCCTGAAAGGGATAGGATTTTGTTTATATGATTTTGGTTTTATTTCTTAAAAATAACAGTGTGGGAAATACTGTAACACTGAAATGAGTGAACTGCTGAATGAAAGTATCTGAGTACCTCTAATCTACACTTGTTAAAGCTGCAGTACCTTACTTGGATGAAAATAAAGCAGGCAGAAGCCTGAGTTAAGAAGCATAATACTTTGCATGATCCTGTTTTTTTGTAAAAATAACCCTAGAAGACTGTGTCGGGAAGAACCCAGACAGACGTCAGCGCTACAAAAGAGGGGCGTTTTTCACATATGGTGGAGAATGCGGGTCGACACTAAAATCTGTGGGTTTGCAAATAAATGCGGGGGTTTAAAATGGCCGCCCAGCTGAACTAAAGTACAGATGCTATGAGTGAAGTCTGTCCCACTGTGTATATCATTTGTGCTTCTAGCATACACAGAGAATGTGCGAGGTGTGGATGCAATAGCACCCTGAACCCAAACAGAAAACCAAAATGTTTTGCTGAAAAAAATAAAATAATTTGCATATAGCAAGTGCTGTTTGTAAAGCTAATGCCTTTTGCTGAAGTGAGTAAATTTCGAGCTAGCAAGTGCTGTATGTAAGTTGCTGAAGTGAGTGAAATTGCAGCTAGCAAATTGTCCCTGCCGGGTTTCTAAAATGGCCAACGTGAAATGTTTGTTTTGCAATGCACGTAATCTTGAAAAACAGTGTCCCTTCAGGCCATACGATGATGATGACGATGACTCGTATGTGGCCCCGGGAGGAGAGTCGTACCCACAGATGAATTTAGTATGCTGGGCCTGTCGTGAAGTAGGTCACATGGAAGATGTGTGTCCCAAAATTTTCAAAGACAAACAGCTGCAAAAGCAAGCAACGCCCTGTGAGTGCAAGCAAGATGTGGAAGCTACCAGTGAGTGTGTGCCCAGTACCACTGATATCTCTGGAGCTAATAAAGCAAAAAGAAAGAAGAAGAAAAAGAAAACTGTTCCTCAAGTCACAGGGGAAGTGACCGAGCCACTTGAACCTGCGCTGTCAGGACATGCGTCAGAAAGGCGCCGAGATGTGCTGCAGACCGGAGTGACCGGCAGAATTGTCACGGGAACAGTGGCAAAGGAAAAGGAGGAGCAAAGGGAAGCTGAATCCTTGAACCAGGATAAAGAGGCTTTGGTTTCTGCACTCCAAGCTGCATGCCATGATTATGAAGTCCTGTGGCAGGATTTGGTGAAGGAGCGAGAATGTTAGAAGAAGGTGCAAGAAGCGAACGCCGAGTTACAGAGGTGTATACTCCCAGCTTTACAAGAGTACGAGGCTTTGAAGAAAACAGAGTCTCTCTTACGGAGTGAGCTGGAAGTGGTGACGACTAGTCTGGAAAAGGCCAACACCGTAATTGCCAGCATGGATGAAAAACAGATTAAGTCTGACAAATTGATTGCTATCCTAAAACAGAAATACGGGAAGGCTCAGCACAGAAGGGCAAAACTCACGCCTGGAGGACCACGGTCTGAACACAGAGCTGGGAATTTTGAAGCAAACCCATGAGATTGCTCTAAGTGAGTTAGAGACTATAAAGCAAGAAAATGAGAGTCTGAAATTGGAAAATTCAGACTTGACTGACCAAGAAGAAAAAGTAAAGAAACAGTTGACTCAGGAAAAATTAGAAGTGCAGGAAGCACTACAGAATGCATTGATGCACACTCAGAGCCAGCACCAGGAAGAAATGGACGCTCTGAGAACAGAATTGCGTCATGTATGCACAAAACAGAATTCTCTCGTGGAGGAACTTAACGTTTTGAAAAAGGAGAAAAGCATTAGAATAATTCAGAAGCACCAAAGCTCTTATCCAAGGAAGAAGGGAAAGAGAAAATTATCGGCGTAAATGCGCCGCAACTATCATCCTACAGGCTGCCTACAGAGGGATGAAAATTCGTCAGTTCAATCGCCGGAATAAAGCAGCCTGTGTTCTTCAATCATTCTACCGTGCCCGCATGGTACGAAAAAGGTTCCTCATTATGAAAGGAGCAACTATAAAAATCCAGTCTCTGACTAGGATGACACAGAACAGGATTCACTATCAAACCCTGAGAAATGTGTCACTGGTTATCCAGCGGTACTTCCGCCTGAATAAATGTAGGCCTCAGGAAAGAGAGGTCCAAGACTACATGCCTGCCGGCAGCAAAGGTAAAATGCCACAGGGTACAGCCGGAGTTAGTGAGAGCCCATCAAGGTGAAGGTGCTCCAGGTAATCAGTGCTTCATCTTCTAAGTACCATATAATTGCCCCAAAGGGAAAATCCCAAATCTCTGAGAGTGATGGTCGTGAGAAAATACATGGCAGTAAGAAGTACCATAAAGGTTCAAAGGTTGCAAAGCAAAAGCAACGAAGGTCAACGCTGGCCTTGAATTTTTCCGGATCTCGCCACTCTGGGCCACAATATAAAGACAAACACTATCCGGCCCCAGAGTTCCGTCAGAAGCTAAAGAAACAGTCCAGTCATTTGCAGGTTGCTGCGGGTGTTGAAATGAAGTCTGAAAATGTAATGGACTGGAAGTCAAAAAAAAAAAAAAAAGAAAAAATGTTTGGGAATGACCGATTTTTATGTTATATAAGTGGACTATGTCACTTAACTTTGCAAATAAGCTAGTGTAGTTATGCTATATTAGGCCTCTAGAATAAGCATTTTGAAATATTGCAATGTTATATTGGTTCTCTGTGTTGAAAATGTAGCTAAACTACAAATTAATATACAGGGTTGATGGCCCTTAAGATTACAAGGCTGTAGTATAAGGGGAAAAAAATAGTGGTAGCTTACAATATAGAAAAAAAAATGCCTTTTTCGGTTGTTAAATATATAATGAGGTTCATATTCTAGAGTAGAAAAACCCAGGGAGGTAATAGAAATTGTCTGGTTTTGTGAATATATTTAGCATATCCTGGGTTGTAAGAATGTGTGCCAGACACTTTTTTTTCAAAATAGTTCCCTAATAGAGAGCAACAAAATATGTTTGCCAAGTATAGTCTCTTATGACGAAATCTATTGTCCATAATTGCCGTGGAAAAAGTTCATATTCGTGTCATGTGAATACTTAATATTGTACTGAGGAGTTAGCTCAAGTATTTCAGGTAGGACGCTCACCCCAGAGAGGTCCATGGCCGCTCACCCCAGTAGGTGTGAGCTGGGGAGGGGGATATGTGACATAGTCCAAAGATGTGAGGCAGCTTTCTGCCCCATTTTAGGTCAGAAAGTGCAGGAATAGTTAAAAATGACCCGTTCCACAGCTTACCATTAACTCAGGCAGCTGGATGGAAAATCCAGACCACAGATTACAATGGCTCTAGTTCTCCCTCACCTGCTCTTCTAATCACATGCACAATACATTTAGAGCAGAGAGGTTTTGCATTTCACTCTCTCTCCTTAGAGCCTGGAGGCTGGGGGTATCGCTGCTCCCCGGAATCCAGTTCGGGGTGGACGGCCCCTCCAAGTATCACAGTACCAGAGGATTTGCCTGGACACTTGGGACCGAGTTCCCACCACGAACAGATAAGACAAAACAAATGTTTATTGCTGTTGCTAAAAGACTGTGCTGTATCTAGTGACCCTAAATAAGAGAGCATTGTTTTAAGCTGGGGAACCAGGTTAGTTGGCCAGCAGCTGTTAGAGAGACTGATTCTGATGTGTAGTTAGATCCCTGAAAGGGATAGGATTTTGTTTATATGATTTTGGTTTTATTTCTTAAAAATAACAGTGTGGGAAATACTGTAACACTGAAATGAGTGAACTGCTGAATGAAAGTATCTGAGTACCTCTAATCTACACTTGTTAAAGCTGCAGTACCTTACTTGGATGAAAATAAAGCAGGCAGAAGCCTGAGTTAAGCAGCATAATACTTTGCATGATCCTGTTTTTTTGTAAAAATAACCCTAGAAGACTGTGTCGGGAAGAACCCAGACAGACGTCAGCGCTACAAAAGAGGGGCGTTTTTCACATATGGTGGAGAATGCGGGTCGACACTAAAATCTGTGGGTTTGCAAATAAATGCGGGGTTTAAAATGGCCGCCCAGCTGAACTAAAGTACAGATGCTATGAGTGAAGTCTGTCCCACTGTGTATATCATTTGTGCTTCTAGCATACACAGAGAATGTGCGAGGTGTGGATGCAATAGCACCCTGAACCCAAACAGAAAACCAAAATGTTTTGCTGAAAAAAATAAAATAATTTGCATATAGCAAGTGCTGTTTGTAAAGCTAATGCCTTTTGCTGAAGTGAGTAAATTTCGAGCTAGCAAGTGCTGTATGTAAGTTGCTGAAGTGAGTGAAATTGCAGCTAGCAAATTGTCCCTGCCGGGTTTCTAAAATGGCCAACGTGAAATGTTTGTTTTGCAATGCACGTAATCTTGAAAAACAGTGTCCCTTCAGGCCATACGATGATGATGACGATGACTCGTATGTGGCCCCGGGAGGAGAGTCGTACCCACAGATGAATTTAGTATGCTGGGCCTGTCGTGAAGTAGGTCACATGGAAGATGTGTGTCCCAAAATTTTCAAAGACAAACAGCTGCAAAAGCAAGCAACGCCCTGTGAGTGCAAGCAAGATGTGGAAGCTACCAGTGAGTGTGTGCCCAGTACCACTGATATCTCTGGAGCTAATAAAGCAAAAAGAAAGAAGAAGAAAAAGAAAACTGTTCCTCAAGTCACAGGGGAAGTGACCGAGCCACTTGAACCTGCGCTGTCAGGACATGCGTCAGAAAGGCGCCGAGATGTGCTGCAGACCGGAGTGACCGGCAGAATTGTCACGGGAACAGTGGCAAAGGAAAAGGAGGAGCAAAGGGAAGCTGAATCCTTGAACCAGGATAAAGAGGCTTTGGTTTCTGCACTCCAAGCTGCATGCCATGATTATGAAGTCCTGTGGCAGGATTTGGTGAAGGAGCGAGAATGTTAGAAGAAGGTGCAAGAAGCGAACGCCGAGTTACAGAGGTGTATACTCCCAGCTTTACAAGAGTACGAGGCTTTGAAGAAAACAGAGTCTCTCTTACGGAGTGAGCTGGAAGTGGTGACGACTAGTCTGGAAAAGGCCAACACCGTAATTGCCAGCATGGATGAAAAACAGATTAAGTCTGACAAATTGATTGCTATCCTAAAACAGAAATACGGGAAGGCTCAGCACAGAAGGGCAAAACTCACGCCTGGAGGACCACGGTCTGAACACAGAGCTGGGAATTTTGAAGCAAACCCATGAGATTGCTCTAAGTGAGTTAGAGACTATAAAGCAAGAAAATGAGAGTCTGAAATTGGAAAATTCAGACTTGACTGACCAAGAAGAAAAAGTAAAGAAACAGTTGACTCAGGAAAAATTAGAAGTGCAGGAAGCACTACAGAATGCATTGATGCACACTCAGAGCCAGCACCAGGAAGAAATGGACGCTCTGAGAACAGAATTGCGTCATGTATGCACAAAACAGAATTCTCTCGTGGAGGAACTTAACGTTTTGAAAAAGGAGAAAAGCATTAGAATAATTCAGAAGCACCAAAGCTCTTATCCAAGGAAGAAGGGAAAGAGAAAATTATCGGCGTAAATGCGCCGCAACTATCATCCTACAGGCTGCCTACAGAGGGATGAAAATTCGTCAGTTCAATCGCCGGAATAAAGCAGCCTGTGTTCTTCAATCATTCTACCGTGCCCGCATGGTACGAAAAAGGTTCCTCATTATGAAAGGAGCAACTATAAAAATCCAGTCTCTGACTAGGATGACACAGAACAGGATTCACTATCAAACCCTGAGAAATGTGTCACTGGTTATCCAGCGGTACTTCCGCCTGAATAAATGTAGGCCTCAGGAAAGAGAGGTCCAAGACTACATGCCTGCCGGCAGCAAAGGTAAAATGCCACAGGGTACAGCCGGAGTTAGTGAGAGCCCATCAAGGTGAAGGTGCTCCAGGTAATCAGTGCTTCATCTTCTAAGTACCATATAATTGCCCCAAAGGGAAAATCCCAAATCTCTGAGAGTGATGGTCGTGAGAAAATACATGGCAGTAAGAAGTACCATAAAGGTTCAAAGGTTGCAAAGCAAAAGCAACGAAGGTCAACGCTGGCCTTGAATTTTTCCGGATCTCGCCACTCTGGGCCACAATATAAAGACAAACACTATCCGGCCCCAGAGTTCCGTCAGAAGCTAAAGAAACAGTCCAGTCATTTGCAGGTTGCTGCGGGTGTTGAAATGAAGTCTGAAAATGTAATGGACTGGAAGTCAAAAAAAAAAAAAGGAAAAAATGTTTGGGAATGACCGATTTTTATGTTATATAAGTGGACTATGTCACTTAACTTTGCAAATAAGCTAGTGTAGTTATGCTATATTAGGCCTCTAGAATAAGCATTTTGAAATATTGCAATGTTATATTGGTTCTCTGTGTTGAAAATGTAGCTAAACTACAAATTAATATACAGGGTTGATGGCCCTTAAGATTACAAGGCTGTAGTATAAGGGGAAAAAAATAGTGGTAGCTTACAATATAGAAAAAAAAATGCCCTTTTCGGTTGTTAAATATATAATGAGGTTCATATTCTAGAGTAGAAAAACCCAGGGAGGTAATAGAAATTGTCTGGTTTTGTGAATATATTTAGCATATCCTGGGTTGTAAGAATGTGTGCCAGACACTTTTTTTTCAAAATAGTTCCCTAATAGAGAGCAACAAAATATGTTTGCCAAGTATAGTCTCTTATGACGAAATCTATTGTCCATAATTGCCGTGGAAAAAGTTCATATTCGTGTCATGTGAATACTTAATATTGTACTGAGGAGT
Source organism: Ascaphus truei (assembly GCF_040206685.1). Classification (NCBI taxonomy): domain Eukaryota; kingdom Metazoa; phylum Chordata; class Amphibia; order Anura; family Ascaphidae; genus Ascaphus; species Ascaphus truei. Next base: position 91,289,298 of record NC_134486.1, on the reverse strand, counting down.
TAGCTCAAGTATTTCAGGTAGGACGCTCACCCCAGAGAGGTCCATGGCCGCTCACCCCAGTAGGTGTGAGCTGGGGAGGGGGATATGTGACATAGTCCAAAGATGTGAGGCAGCTTTCTGCCCCATTTTAGGTCAGAAAGTGCAGGAATAGTTAAAAATGACCCGTTCCACAGCTTACCATTAACTCAGGCAGCTGGATGGAAAATCCAGACCACAGATTACAATGGCTCTAGTTCTCCCTCACCTGCTCTTCTAATCACATGCACAATACATTTAGAGCAGAGAGGTTTTGCATTTCACTCTCTCTCCTTAGAGCCTGGAGGCTGGGGGTATCGCTGCTCCCCGGAATCCAGTTCGGGGTGGACGGCCCCTCCAAGTATCACAGTACCAGAGGATTTGCCTGGACACTTGGGACCGAGTTCCCACCACGAACAGATAAGACAAAACAAATGTTTATTGCTGTTGCTAAAAGACTGTGCTGTATCTAGTGACCCTAAATAAGAGAGCATTGTTTTAAGCTGGGGAACCAGGTTAGTTGGCCAGCAGCTGTTAGAGAGACTGATTCTGATGTGTAGTTAGATCCCTGAAAGGGATAGGATTTTGTTTATATGATTTTGGTTTTATTTCTTAAAAATAACAGTGTGGGAAATACTGTAACACTGAAATGAGTGAACTGCTGAATGAAAGTATCTGAGTACCTCTAATCTACACTTGTTAAAGCTGCAGTACCTTACTTGGATGAAAATAAAGCAGTCAGAAGCCTGAGTTAAGCAGCATAATACTTTGCATGATCCTGTTTTTTGTATAAATAAACCTAGAAGACTGTGTCGGGAAGAACCCAGACAGACGTCAGCGCTACAAAAGAGGGGCGTTTGTCACAATATATATATATATATATATATATATATATATATATATATATATATATATATATATATATATTTATTTATATTTATTTATTTATTTATTTATTTAGATATATTTATTTATTTAGTGTGGGGCTGCTGTGTGTGATTATTTTTTATTGTGGGTAGCGGGTGTGGGTGAAGTGGGTATTAGCCACAACGGTGGTTGTTTAGGGATTGCCGGTGGGTAGCGGGAGGCCTTAACCCCTTCATGACCGTAACGGTATTAACTGCTATGGTCGTGAAGGGGTTAAGTGCACCCGCAACCCCCCCGCAAGCCCTAAACAAACAACAAGGGCTAAATACCCCCTTCACCCACCCCCGCTACCCACAATAAAGCTGGCACGGTGGGTAAACCCCTTCATTGCCTTAGCGGTTAGCCGCTAAGGTAATGAAGTGGGCTGTACATGCATTTTTCCTGCCTCGGATGCATGCCGGGGGCCTCCGGTGCGGGTATCAGCTCCGGAGACCCCCGGCATCAATCACAGACAGGAAAAAGGCCTGATTTTTTCTAAGTGTCACCCTTGCCGATGCTTCTCCTCCACCAACTTGCCAACTTTAGTTGGCGGTCTGGATTGCCGAAAATCTCTCCATTCTGGAATGCCGATCCGCAGCGAAAAGCTGATCGGGGCTACCTGAATTCCACCGAGTTCAAAAAATGCCGATAAGTGGCTTATCGGCACCCGGCTGCCGATAAGTTTTTATCGGCAACAAAACTTGCCGATAATTCCCACTTATCGGCGCTTACTGAATCGGGAAGGCAAATTTGCCGAAAAAATGCGATAAACAGCTTATCGGCGCTTACTGCATGAGGCCCATAGACTCGGGCATTGAGATTAGCATTACAACAAAAGGAAACAGGTTTTTGGGTGTGGTTAAAGACAATTATATGACCCAAATTATTGAGGAACCAACCAGGAGAGGGTCAATACTGGATTTGGTCATATCAAACAATGTAGAAGAAATAGCAAATTTTCAAGTCCTGGAACATTTGGGTAGCAGTGATCATAACATGGTCTCATTTGAAATTATTATCAAAAAACAGATTACTTGGGTTCAACAAAGACCTTAAACTTTAGAAAGGCAGATTTTAATAAACTGAGGACTAATCTTCAAGTAATACATTGGGATTATGTTTTTGCAGGGAAAAATGTAGAAGATAAATGGGCAGTCTATAAAACATTGTTAGAAAAGCACATTCGTCAGTTTATACCCTTGGTAAAAAGTATAAACAAAATAAGTCAAAACCAATGTGGCTAAATAAACAGGTAGGGGAGGAAATGGAAAAGAAAAGACATGCATTTAGATTCTTTAAGTCAGAAGGGATGGAGGCATCATATCAGAATTATAAGGAATGTAACAAAATTTGCAAAAGGGCAATCAAATTAGCAAAAATGGATAATGAAAAAAGGATTGCAATAGAAAGTAAGGTCAACTCTAAAAAAATTATTTAGGTACATTAATAACAAAAAAATGAGAAAAGAAAATATAGGACCCTTTCAATGTGAGATGGGCAGGCAAATTATTGGAGACTCCCCTGTTCTTCTCCTTGGGAACTTCAACTGCCACATTGATAACCCTTCTCTTCTTTGGGCCTCCCGGTTTCTCTCTCTAACCTCTTCTTTTGGCCTGCAACAGTGGACTGAACCTAGCACCCACAAAGATGGCCACTACCTAGACCTGGTTTTTACTAAAAACTTTTCTCTCACCGATTTCTCCATTTCTCCTTTTCCTCTCTCTGTCCATCACCTCATCTCATTTTCTCTATCACGCTTCTTCCCCTCTCCATCTCCATCTCGCCCTCGTTTTTGCAGAAACCTGCCCTCTATTAACCTACCAGCTTTTGATTCCACTTTACGCTCCTCCCTCTCTCAGTTCTACTTCAGACCCTGACAACCTGGTCAGGAACTACAACTCTGCCTTATCCTCCTCTCTTGACCTACATGCCCCGCTTTCTCTCTGCCGTCCTCGCCCTTCTAACCCCAGACCCTGGCTAAATTCCAACACACGCATGCTGCGTTCCTCCACTCGCTCCTCTGAACGCTTCTGGAGGAAATATCATACGCTCGCAGACTTCCTTCACTACAAATGTATGCTGTCCTGTTTCAACTCTGCCCTCTCTCAGGCTAAGCAAACCTACTTTTCATCACTAATCAACACGCACAAGTCTAACCCACGTCGACTCTTTTCTGTCTTTGACTCTCTACTCAGACTACCCTTGGCTGCCTCCTCTTCTTCCTCCATCTCACCTCAGGACTTTGCTGACTTTTTTAAGGAAAAGGTGGAATCCATACGTCAGAACATCCCATCTGTTGCCTCCTCCCATCACACACTGCTTCCTAACTCTCCTCCTGCCTTTCTGGACTCTTTTTCTACTATCTCGGAGGAGGATGTGTCACTGTTCATCTCATCTTCTCCCTCTACCACCTGCCCTATTGATCCCATTCCTTCCCATCTCCTAAAACCTCTTGCTCCTTCTATAATCCCTATGCTCACACAGATCTTTAACTCTACCCTCTACTCTGGTACTTTTCCATCCTCCTTCAAACATGCAACCGTGATGTGATTGCTCAGAAACAGCAAGCTTGACCCTACCTGTCCTTCTAACTATCGACCTGTCTCCCTCCTGCCTTTTGCCTCCAAATTCCTTGAACGTCTTGTATTCTCTCGATTGCTACACTTTCTCAACACCTATTCTCTTCTAGACCCTCTATATTCTGGGTTCCGCACTTCTCACTCTACTGAAACAGCCCTCACTAAAATAACCGACGACCTCCATGCTGCCAAAGACAGAGGTCATTACACTCTGCTCATATTATTCGACCACTCTGCAGCATTTGACACCATGGACCACCCTCTTCTTCTCCACAATCTCCATACTCATGGTATTCGGGAACAAAGCTCTATCCTGGATCTCCTCTTACCTCTCCCATCGTACTTTCAGTGTCTCTTTTGCTAAAACCTCCTCTATCGATCTCTCTGTGGGTGTACCCCAGGGTTCTGTCCTGGGACCCCTTCTCTTCTCTCTTTACACACTCTCTCTAAGTGACCTAATCACATCTTTTGGGTTTAAATATCACCTCTATGCTGACGACAAACAAATTTACCTTTCAACCCCTGACCTTACTGCTGCGGCCGAGTTTATTCGAGCATTTGCCCGTTCTCGGCCGCAGCAGTAACCTGGCGCGCACCGGAGGGTGCCGGGCGCGCGCCGAAGCCTCGGAGGAGAGGCCCGCCGATCGGGGCTTCCCCCTCTCCTTACCGGGTCCGCCGGGTCCCCCGGAACGTCCCGCCGCCGTCAGCACATCCACGCGACACCAGGGCTCCCTCGGGGAGCCCTGGGCACGCGTACAGGCGGCACAGGCACCCGATGATGCGTGACCGCGCATCGGTGATGCGCGGCACGCTGAGGGAGTGCGGCTCGCAAGCCGGGACATTTCCCGGCTTGCGGAATGAGCCGCACTCGAATAAAGTGTGCCGCCTGTGTACACCTGCTATACAGACCAAAGTTTCTGAATGTCTCTCTGGAATACCATCCTGGATGGCCATCCGCCGACTGAAACTTAACATGGCAAAAACAGAGCTCCTTATACTTCCTCCCAAACCTGGCCCTACTACCTCCTTCCACATTACTGTTGGAAATACAATCATTCACCCAGTCGCCCAAGCACATTGCCTAGGGGTCACACTCGATTGCTCTCTCACATTCTCCTCTCACATTCAAAACGTTTCTAAAAGTGTCGCTTTTTCCTCCATAATATCACAAAGATACGCCCTTTCCTCTGTTACTCGTCTGCTAAAACTCTGACTCAAGCCCTCATTGTCTCCCGTCTCGATTACTGCAACCTCCTGCTGTCCGGCCTCCCTGCCTCTCACCTGTCTCCCCTACAATCTATCCTAAATGCTGCTGCAAGAATCACTCTACTCTTTCCTAAATCTGTCTCTTCGTCTCCACTCCTGAAATCCCTCTCCTGGCTTCAGATTAAATCCCGCATCTCACACTCAATTCTCCTCCTCACTTTTAAAGCTTTATACTCCTCTGCCCCTCCTTACATCTCATCCCTAATTTCTCGCTATGCACCATCCCGACTCTTGTATTCTTCTCAAGGATGTCTTCTTTCTACCCCTTTTGTATCTAAAGCCCTCTCCCGCCTTAAACCTTTCTCACTGACTGCCCCGCACCTCTGGAATGCCCTTCCCCTCAATACCCGACTAGCACCCTCTCAGCATCAGCTTCAGCATCCCACCTTTAAGACCCACCTTAAGACACATTTGCTTAATGAAACATATGAATAGCACTGTGGATAATCCTAGACACATGATACATAAAGCTTGGCCCCCTGCAGACGCACTTACTAGAATTTCCTCCTACTGTCACTATACATTCTCCTACCTACCAATTAGACTGTAAGCTCATCGGAGCAGGGAAACCTCTTCCTTAATATTTCTCTTATGTCTGATGCACTTATTCCCATGACCTGTTATTTATATTATTTGTTATTTATATGATTACAACATGTATTACTACTGTGAAGCGCTATGAATATATATATATATATATATATATATATATATATATATATATATATATATATATATATATATATATATATATATATATATATATATATGGCACTATATAAATAAAGACATACAATACAATTTAAGTTCAGTAATAGCCAAACCATTACATTTAATATTAAGGACTACATTTCCACAGGCTCAGTACCTCAAGATCAGCGTAAAGCAGATGTGGTGCCTATATTTAAAAAGGGAGCTAAATCACAACCAGGGAATTACAGACCTGTAAGCCTGACTTCAATAGTGGGGAAACTACTTGAATGTTTAATACGGGATAATATTCAGGAATACCTAATGGAAAACAAAATTATTAGTAATAGTCAGTATGGATTTATGAAGGATAGATCATGCCAAATTAACCTTATTTGTTTCTTTGAGGAGGTAAGTAGGAATTTAGACCAGGGTAATGCAGATGATGTGGTCTACTTAGATTTTGCAAAGGCTTTTGATATGATTCCACACAAGAGGTTGGTGTACAGAATAAAGCAAATTGGACTCCGTAAAAATAAATGCACCTGGATTGAAAACTGGCTGAAGGACAGACAACAGAGGGTTGCCCTAAATTGAACTTTTTCAAGTTTGGCTAAGGTTATGAGTGGAGTAACTCAGGGATCAGTACTGGTACTCCTGCTTTTTAACTTGTTTATTAATGACCTTAAGGTTGGCATTGAGAGCAAAGTTTCCATCTTTGCTGATAATACTAAATTGTGTAAGGTAGTAGAATCACAGCAAGATGTAAATACTCTCCAGAAGGATTTGGAGAAACTGGAAACTTGGGCAGGCAAATGGCAGATGAGGTTTAATACAGATAAATGTAATGTTATGCATTTGGAAAGCAAGAATAAACAGGCGACTTACAAATGAAATGGGGATAAATTGGGGAATCCTTGATGGAGAAGGATTTAGAAGTGCTTGTAAACAGCAAGCTTAGCAATAGTGCCCAAAGTCATGCAGTAGCTGCAAAGGCAAACAAGAACTTATCTTGCATTAAATGGGCAATTATGGGGTGTCAGTATCCCCATGCAATGTTTAAATGTCCCTCATCATGTTAACGGGACATTTAAATGTATAGGAGATACCAGCACACCATACCGGGGCCTGTATCTCAGGAAGCAGGGCGTCACCGGACCTGAAATCAATGCGGTTCTGCTCCGGAGACCCCCTGCTCCTGCACACTAGTATTCAAATTTAATAAAAACTCTGCAATTGCCTGCAAGAGCTGTGCAGGGAGAGGAAGATATAACGGTGCAGCTCAGATTGCGATAAAATCGCAAGTAGGAGAACTTAGAAAACATTTCTGATGACTTTGCTGCTATGCCGAACGGTTTTGGCATTTTCCTATTGCACGGCTTGAGAGTGGTTCAGATTCTTTCTGAATACCGTGATAACTCAATTTTCCAACCGCTCGGCGGGAACATGCCAAACCTTGACGTAGGGCCTCATGCAGAGAGCATCGTTATTTCGAAATTCGCCATTTTTTGTACAATTTCGCGCAGAAACCGGCAGAAAATGGCGAGTTACGAAAAACGCGCCATTTTGTTTTTTCTATTGCTAAAACTCGCCTCACGGCTGGCGAGAACCTCCATCTCGCCATTTTTAAAACTCTCCGAATGCAGAGAGGTGCGAACGGCATGTAGCGGCTGTTCGCGCCAAGAAAATGGCACGATTCTCGCATTTTTGCCGCGCCAGGAAAAGATGGCAAGATGGCGCTCGCCGCCTATAGTAAAGGGGAAAAAAAAGGCGCGAATTTGTTTTTACACGTTTCTGAAGCGCGCATCTCGCCAATTTAAACTCGCCACACGCATCCATGTTAAACATAGCAGAATTCGCACTTTTCTGCATATGGAGAATAAAACTCTCCAAAAAAGCTACTTTTTATGAAATTCGCCAATTTTAAAATTCTATGCTCTCTGCATGAGGCCCGTAGTATGCAGGCTTATGACGCTTTGGCCAAAGGGTTTAACTAAATAACCAAGTAAATATTATTATTATTATTGAAGTATTTAAACTTTATACTTATTACTTTATATGTTTTGTCAATTGGATGTAGCATTGGGCACCCCTGTCTTTTGTAGTACTGCTGCGGCCAAGTTTATTCGAGCATTTGCCCGTTCTTGGCCGCAGCAGTATCCTGGCGCGCGCCGGAGGGTGACGGGCGCGCGCCGAAGCAGCGGAAGAGCGCCCTCCGATCGGGGCGCTCTCCCTACCGCTGCCGGGTCCGCCGGGTCCCCCGGAACCCCCTGCCGCCGTCCCGCGATCGCGGGACACCAGGGCTCCCTCGGGGAGCCCTGGACGCGCGTGCAGGGGGCGCAGGCTCCCGCTGACGCGTGAACGCCGAGGGGCGGCCACTAGCAAGCCGGGAAATCTCCCGGCTTGCGGAACCGGCCACACTTTAATAAAGTGTGTCGGTAGTGTATACATTTGCCACGCCCAGTAGCACTCTTTTTGACATAAATATATATTCATGATTTGGTGGGCGTGGGAGTTTGAGCTAGCTGGGAATGTGTGTGTTAATCAATTTCTGACTGGTAACAGTTGTAATGGAGGTAGGTGGCACCTCCCCCCAGAACTCACTCCTCCTCACCTTTTTAACTTGGGAGGTCCTTTCACTTTGCTGCAAAGAACAGGATCTACTATGGTTATTTCCCCTCATACAGGGGTAAAGGTAAGGGTTCACAGTGTAGTGTAGTACCTGCATTAATTTTGGTTTTACCTTGACGTGGTATGCAGGCTTATGACGCTTTGGCCAAAGGGTTTAACTAAATAACCAGTAAATATTATTATTATTGAAGTATTTAAACTTTATACTTATTACTTTATATGTTTTGGCAATTGGATGTAGCATTGGGCACCCCTGTCTTTTGTTGTATACATTTTCCACGCCAAGTAGCACTCTTTTTAACAAATATATATTCAAGATGTGGTGGGTGTGGGAGTTTGAGCTAGCTGGGAATGTGTGTGTTAAACCTTGAGAGATAGCAGCAAGCTACGAGAATGAGGCCCATTGAGTTAATAAGCCTAATGTTCCAAACTAATGACTGGAATGGCGTTAAACCCAATAGGACTAGAAGCTACAACCACTTATTTTCTAGGAAACAGCTCCAGAACTATGAGCTAAACAAGCTGATGGGTAGCTTCACTATCAAATGCTACTTTTGGGCTGCTCACTGCTCACACGTAGCTAATCTAGCTATTAGCATATGTCAGAGGTATCTGATGTGGGCTCCACATAGAACATTAAATTGTCAACCAAGAAGTGAACATGGTCTGCTTTAAAAGGAAACCAGGGGGAAAAAAGCTTCTATTAGTATAGGCACTCAATCTGGTGCTATTGAAGGATATGCACAAAGGTGGCTATGGTATAACACAAGGGTGCACAAACTAAGCGGCGTGCCCCCCAGGGGTTGTGCAAGATTTTTGGGGGGGCGTGGCACTTACAGAGGTCCCGTGCTCTTCCCCAGGGCATTTAAATGAAATGCCGGGCACCGCGCGAGGCCTCTGTAAGTATCTCTTAACATGACTCAGATGACGCGTTGCTATGGTGACATCACATGACCCGTGGCATCATTTGATGCCGCGTCACCATAGCAACGTGGTGTCAAATGCGGCAGCGGGTCCTGTGAAGTCACGTCACTTGACCCCCACTGCGTCAATTGATGCTGTAGGAAGGTACGGGGGGCTCAAACATGGAGGAGGTGCTGGCAGTTGGGCACAGTGCCAAAAGATTGCCCACCCCTGGTATAACTAAACGGACAACATTATTCACTATGCATCTGCCATAGTGCCAGACACATACTGAACTGAAATACTTTATTAAAAAAAGAAATAAAACTGCAAACTGCAGGAAGTGATTCCACTTGCTTGCTTCTCACAGCACACAAAAGCACCTTAGGAATGGGGTATGGCGTCAGACCCAATAGTATCAGAAGTTGAACCCCCATATCCTCTTTTATTCAAAACAACAGCTCTAGCAGTGTGAGATAAATCAGTTTATGGCCAGCACTACTGTCACAGAATACAGCTCAACCCCGTTATAGCGCAATCTGCAACAACGTGGATCAGCTTATAACCCGGTCTGAACATGGCTCCCGATTTAAAACATCTACAAGATTCCCCCTCAAAGCTTTATTGCTAACAGAGACACACACACACACACACACACACACACACACACACACACACACACACACACACACACACACACACACACACACACACACACACACACACACACGGAGACACACACTCAGACACACACACACATCACCCCCCCTGCACCCCCCTGCACTTAACACACAATGCTCCCCTGCACATCACACACATCCCCCCTGCCGATCGCACACACACACACACAATAGTCCCATGAACATCACATCCCATCACCCCTGCCCATCACATCCCTTTGCACATCACCCCCCTGCACTTCCCATCCCCCTTCCTGCACATCACATCCCTCCACCACATCACACACAATACTCCCTTGCATATCATCTTTGAGGGCGTGCCTTCAAGCCGCCGAACCTCCATTGTGGCGACGGGGCCTACATGGAAGGTCAAAACTGCAGTTAAGAGGCATCTGCGGCAGGGCGCGGAGCTGGTGGCCCCGGGACAGCTGGTCCTGGCCAGAGGTCAGGCCCAACTGCCAGCGCTGGCCAGGCCCCCCACAGCCTCTGGGCCCAGGACAATTGAATCAGCCCCCCCTCCCCCACATCGTTCTTTGCTGTATGGCCCGTTGCTCGTCCGGCAGTGAAAGGTTAAATCCTTTGTCACTGAGCCATTCTTTGGTGTGTATTAAATCATTTGTCTCTTTGTGTCAGACTACATGTTTACTGACTCCAAAAAGATTAAAACAATTGCAGAGCACTAGTCTGAAGGGTAACTTTTGCTTCTCTTTTGGTAGTGGAGAGGTTCAGTAACTGACAGCTTGTATCTGTATATCTCACGAGTTACCGCAAACCTGTTAAACCTTTAAAAGCTGACAGGTTGGGGCAGTTTGTATGATGTGTGTGCTGTCTTTTCTGTCCCTAAGAATATTTGACACACTATAATCTTATCACCTGTCTCATGGACAATATGAAGGAAACTGGTTTACACTCAACTTACCAGTAATTGCATATCTGTTGTATACATGAAAATATTTGATTTTATCAGCCTGTATTGCTCTATCTCCCACTATGATTTCTTGGACAAACACACACACACACACATACACGTACCTCCGCCGGGGGGAAAAGAGAGGGGGGCTTTCTCCGGACGTCTCCGACAGAGACAGCTAAAACATCCTGGCTTCTCCAGACTGTGTGAGATCTCCCCCCTCCCCAACTCACCACAAGCTTCTCCTGCACTGCTGGGAGAGCCCCCTCGTGGGGGTGCCACTGCAACGCTAGGTTCAGGGACAGCTGGGAGAGTTATGCCAGCTCTCCCTCCACTAGCAGACGTGGAACCCCTGATCGTGGCGGCCATTTTTTCCCACAATCCAGGTTATAACGCAGTCTCATTATGTGGACCACAATCACTGCGTTGTAACGGGGTTCAGCTGTACTTAGTTTTGAGCTCTTCTTCTCATTTAGTGCTCACACCTGTACATACACTTGACTTCCTTCAGGGATAGGGAAGCATAACTAATAAGCACTCTTCTGCCACGAGACACCTTCTGGAATAGAAAGTCACCTTGGAGTCCATATATTTGAATAGGCTGTAATGTATTCCAGCACCGAAAGTGCCTTATGGCAGAACACTGCTTAGTCAAAATGGCCCGATGGAGATTGAAGATTAGACCCTGATGAAGACTTTGCAGTGGAAACGCGCATTGGGTGAATCAGTGATTACTAAGAAGCCCTTGTTGATGACATCCAGATTGGAGGACAACTTTAATCAGCCCAGTACCTGCTGTGACGGCCGTAGAGCAGATGCTGTTGCTGTGAATATCCTTGTCTGAACATATGACCCAGGATAGTCTGAATGCTCTCAAACAAAGGCACTTATAAGTGGAATACTTTGTGTTTTTAACATTAAAAACAGTACTATACTATTTTTGCTTTCCCTTTTTTGTATATGGATTCCCCACCCCCTCTATATGGATCTGGAGTACCCGTCTGGAGACATAAGTTGGTAACTTTTAATTACCACAACGCTTTCATTTCACGTTAAACACGTGAATGCAAATTTTATAGAACCTTCAACACTGAAATTATCTATTGAGGGTGACAATATCGCACTATTTTGTGTTTTCACTTTCTTTTCATGTCCTGGTGTGATTTGCGTACCTGTTTCTCCTTCGTAGTAAAAATGGCCCACTGCCTTTGTCCTTTTTAAGATTAAAAGTACTAACTCAAGTCACAAGTTCACATTCTTATAGTACTTTCTCTTGGAATCTGCTTTATTTGCTGTGCTTCACCTTGCTTTTACTTGTGTGTGTCAGAAAACATGTTTTATTTAATCTTTATTAGAATATGAAGTGAAAAAAGGCATACTTTAGAAAAGGTGTACTCGTAAGTACTCCAAGTGGGTAAAATACTCATTAGAGATGTACAATGATCTGGACAAATTAACTTTAAATACATATACAATTAAATTAGAAAGGATCTCCAAAGAGCTGTAAAATAGATTATACATTAACATAATACAATGTATCTATGTGATATTAACATAACAAGTAAACATGAGAAGGATGTTGATCCAGGGAGTAATCTGATTGCCAATTCTTGGAGTCAGGAAGAAATTTATTTTTCCCCTTATGAGATATCATTGGATGATACAGTATGTCAATGGGGTTTTTTTTGTTTGCCTTCCTCTGGATCAATAAGTAAGTATTGATATAGGGTAAGGAGATAGAGCACGGGATTGAGGGGGCCTCCCAAGGTTCAGGAAATAAGCATCAGGCTACTGCCGCAAGGCATAAGAGCCTGCATCTGGACTTTAAGGGGGTCCCCCACACTATCCCTTCTAAATGGGTGGTTGCTGTCCCTGATAAGGTGACATTTAGGGACAGCCCCATAGTTATCCCTCCACCACCACTTACCTGTTGCTCCCATGGGGCGACTTTATGGCCTGAAGAGCATCCATCTTTGGAGGGAGATGCCATGGGATAAACCCCATTCAGGATACTTGGGGTGCAGTGAGGTGGATATGAGGAGGTGGATAAAGTGGGACCTTCTATTAATACCTTGAAGAGTCCCACTGTAGAGATCCCTCCCAAAGAAGCCACTGATCCCTGCGACATCCAGGCTGCAAAGGCCGCAGTTGAGGAGACAGTTAAGGCACTCCGTGCCTCTGTGGCTCCCAAAAATACCCGGGATGCCATACCTTCTACTGCTATGCCTGCAGCCACTCCCAAACATGCCCACAATATGGCATAGTCAGCACCACCCTCAGGTCCCAGCATAGAGGGTACAATGGACTCAACTTCTCAGATGCCAAAGAGGGATGTCCTTTCAAATCAAGCTGAGGAGGTTAGTCCCTGCAGAGGAGGGGATTCAAACTCCTCAGCCAGGAGAAGCCCGGGGATGAACCAGTCTTCCTTCCTGGAAAACACGATCTGTGGACAAAAAAAAGTCATGTGCAGTTGGCCCTTGAGAAGTGGGGAGATGTCAAACTCATCCTTCGCTCTCTCCAGGTGTACATGAGGGTGAACCACAGGGCCAATATTTCTGGGAGCCCAGAGCATCTCTGAGCCCGGAAATTCATAACCCAGCTGCGAGAGTAGCAGGTCTCATGATAAATTGCCTCTGTTGCTAGTAGAAGCAGTACTCCTAACACACAAAAATAATGGCTTTGCACATCAGCACACTCAATATTAACGGCTGTAAGGACAGTGTCTGCTGGTTCCATGTACTCTCCTATCAGCTAATGGGAGGGTACTCTGTGAGTTTCCTTCATGAGACCCATACCACGCCAGAGGCTGAAGCCAGCTGGCACCTGGAGTGTGAGGCATTGCCTTTTTCAGCCACCACACATCATCATCATGTGGGGTGGTGACCCTGTTCTCTGAGTCCTTCCAGATAGAGCTGCTGTATGTAAAGGCTGTTATACCAAGGGTCTACTCCACCTCCGGGTCTGGCACCTGGACTATATGTTGAATTTACTAAATGTGTATGCTTCATCTAACGGGTCAGAGAGAGTGAGGTTATTTGCCGTGTTGTAGACATACCTGGAGACGGTTCATGCAGATGACTGTGTGGTACTCGGGGTAACTTCAATTGCATCATCTAGACTCTGGACTGAGTCGGGACAGAGTCATGCCCCCTCTCTGTGTCAGCTTTGCTGGAGCTCATTGTTTGCTTTTCCTTAGTCGACGTCTGGTGGGAACAACATCCAGGGACATCAGATAGATACTTACATGTACATTAGGGTGTGGCATGATCTGGTGTCCTACTCCCAGATCGACTAGCTTTATATATGTATCCACCTCATGTCGCAAGCTTGGTCCACTGCCATTAGGTTTGTGCATTTAACGGACCACAAATGTGCTTTTGTGACGGTGGTGCTAATGCCATCAGCGCCATCGTCTGCCTATTGGAACTTCAACAACTCCTTGTTGGAGGACCATGGCTTTGCAGACAATAATATCGTGGCAAAAGCTATTTTGCTAAGGTGCAAGTCCATGCTGGCAGAGGGGATTCACCCTTACCAGTCCTATGTTTGAAAATATCTTTCTGGTCCAGGATTCACTGCACTACTCTCGCAGGACTGGTCTGTCTCTTGCCTTTCTCTCCCCTGATCAAGAGAAGGCCTTTGACAGGGTGGATCACCTATACCTCATAGCCACTCTGCATGCATACAGTTTTGGCCCACAATCTGAAAATGCTGTACGCTTCTTCAGTGTAACGTTTCTGGCTGCAAGATGAGATACGAACCCGCAGGGCAGATGTAGGGAGTAGTACACCGACCTTGGAATGGGATCTGAGGCTTGAGATGCAGGGATAGTCAAGTTTAATTCCAGGCTTGAGGCAGGCGGCAGGCAGGGATAGTCAAGTCCTATTCCAGGGTCGAGGCAGGCGGCAAACAGGGGTGGTCAAGTCCAGGCAGTGGTCAAGCACAATCAGGTAAACAAAGAGGCAAAGACAGGGCTCAAGCAGAACAAGGTTCCAAGTACTTTGCACGAGCACTGACAGGGAGCAACTGCCTGCTATTTAAAGGCCAGAAGGAGTTACTGTAATGAGGACCAGAGAGAGGCTGACTTCCTGTCAGGAAGTGAGGAGCAGGAATTGCCAGGAAGCAAGATGGCCACGGTAGCTTCAGTGAGGGTGAGAGGTCACTTCCTGTCAGCAGCGATCTTAGGTATGTGAACAGATCCCTTATATACAGAGTGTTTGATTAAGATCTATTGGTCCATGACTGCACATTTGGTAGAGGAGTACGTCAAGGTTACACCTTGTCTGGTCAATTCTATGTGCTAACCATCAAGCCTTTCCTTTGTCTATTCAAGAGAAGGCTCACTGGGCTAGTGCTGAGAACTTGACATGTGGGTAGTCCTTTAAGCCTACACTGATGACGTACGTACTCCTCGTGGCCCAGGACCTAGTTGATCTGGAGCAAAGAGTTGATCTGCAGCCTCTTCAGCTCTGATCATCTGGTCCAAATGCTCAGGCCTTTTGCAGGGTTCCATACAGATAGACTATTTTTCTCCTACATTTTGTAATATGAGAGGCAGATGCAATCAAGTATCTAGCAGTCTACCTGTCCACTGCAGAGTGCCTGGTTCAGAGAATTGGACTGATTTAGAGGAACGTGTCCTCGCTTGTCTGGGGTCATGGAATGGTTTCGCTAAAATGCTTTCCCTCAGGGGAAGCACTTTGGTGATCAACCAGTTACTGACCTCTCAGCTGTGGCACTGGCTGATCACCCTGAGTTCCGCCCCTGAATTCATCACCAAAATCCAGAGGAAGTTGTGGGACTTTCTCTGGATGGGAAAGCATTGTGTCTCTGCGGGTGTTACTTACCTCCCTCTGGGGGAGGGCGGACATAGAGTTGAATGTGTGCACTTCCAGGTGCACACCTTCCACCTTCAATACCTGCAGAGATACCTGTACACAGACCCTTCTCCACAGTGGTGCCAGCTGGCATCCAGCTTCCTTTGCTAGATGTGCAATATGGGGCAACTGTTCCTTATCAAGCCTGAGGGGCTTGGGAGAGACCTCTCACTGATGCCAGAATACTACCAGGAAACCTCAAGGCCTGGAGCATGGTTTATGTGTCTAGGCAAGGTGTAGCTGTTGGGGAGGACCTTCTGACTGAATCCCTCCTGTATAATCTAGCAGGGGGTGCACAGATGTTGGAGTCCCCCAGCATCATTCGCCGCTTTTGCCAGGTACGGATGACCTGAGACAGGGATATCCTGGAGTATGAACAGTCGGAATGGGTGGAGCCAGAGGAGTTTATGTGCTTCATGGGCTACACCTTCCCAAGATTTCCATACCATTTGTTCTGGGAGATCAAGGACGCCATGTCTCCCGACTCGCGCACCTTCCTGGAGGGGGTATTGCAGACCAGAGTTCTACGTCCAACTTATGACCTCCTGCCTCTGGATGTATGCGTGGGCCCAAAACCCAACCAACCCCCTCAAGCTCCTCCTTCCCCCAGCCTGAGCAGGCTGGGGAACATACCCTTGGCATGCTTTTGCGGCATGCGGGGATGGGGCTGCACTCTCTCGTGCTTTATACAGTGACCTCGTTACCCTCCCGATCCCATCTGGAAGTGCGTTCTACCAACAAATGAGGGCGAGAGGCCCCTGTGGAGGGAACTCTATTCAGAATTAGTTCCGTGCCCCACCAGGGATCTGAGTTGGAGAATCCTCCATGGTGCGCTGAGCATGGGAGAGTACCTTGCCCACTTCACGAACTCCCCGGCCACATGCCCATTTTCTGTTGCAAGAGAGTCTGTGTTCCACATTAACTTTTCTTGCGCCAGACGGCAGCTTCTCTTGTCACTCTTGCGAGTACTCCTGCAGTTCTGGTAGCATTTCTCCCCACATACTGTATTTGCATTTTTGGGCACCCAGTATCCTGGAACAATAGGGCCAGGGACCTCCTCACCAACCTGCTCTTGGCATTAGCTAGCTGGCTATACTGCACCGACACACTTTATTCGAGCAAATACCCAGTATGTACCTGGCAGATACCTGGAATGCGCCGCTTCTCACCTCTGACAAGCCCCGTTGCGTTTGCCTTCCCAGCCTGGGTTCATGCCTGGCTGACGGGCGGCTGATCTGTTAAATGATAATGATTAGGATTTAATAGGCTGCAATGCTTCGCGTGTCTACCAGATGGCATAAATTCATGAATTGTAATGCAGTATATATATATATACTGTGCAGTATTGCAGCCAGCGGGAATAAAATGCTTCAATCCCTGCCTGGAAAATAACCCAATGCACTCGGGCAGAAAACAGTCACAAACCTCAATACACCCGGGTATACCCGAATTCGTGGGACTAGCCGAGCTCGAATAAAGTGTGTCGCCAGTGTATATAAGTCCAGGAAGCAGCATTTGGCTGGGGATGCATCCCTTAACTTCCAGACTCTGTTCCGTGTGCTGGTGCGCTCCAATATTAGAGCAGAGTTCACGCCACGTGAATGGGGTTAAAAAGCATTGTAGCATGATACTGCACTGTTATCACTGCTTTGTGAATAGCAGATCAGGCAGTATCACGCTATAAAAGAATTTATCACCCATTAAACCAATTATCACCTCTTTGTGAATTGGCCCCTTAGTTGATTGCACTCAAAAATGAATTCAATGTGATCATCAAGACATTAAAAATATATATTTTTTTATTTTTCAGGATAAAACACAATTTTTGAGTCACACGCTAGTACTGCCTGCATTCTGGTGAATACAATAGCAATTAAATATTTCATCAGTATGGGCTTTATGCCATTTTCAGTCAGCTCTGCCTCATGTTACCTTCAAATAACATGGCTTGCGGGAAGCCTGTCTCACCAGAAGCCGACATTCATCTAGAAACACATGGGACAGCTATGGGGACCTCATTTGCCCCCTCCTATGCCAACCTGTTCATGGGTTGGTGGGAGATGTCCCACGTGTTTGGAGATTCTAATCCCTTCAGGCATCATGTGGTGTTTTATAAGCGCTACATTGATGACCTAATCTTGATCTGGAGTGGTGGGGAGGAGGACCTTTTGAGGTTTTTTGAATACCTGGCAGATAACACACTCAATCTGAAATTTACTCACACATTTAATAAAAACCAAATACAATTTTTGGACCTGAATTTATAAGTAGACATCGAGTATAAAATTCAATCAGATATTTACAGAAAAGAGAATGCCAGGAATTCATTGCTTCACGCTAAAAGTTGTCACGCACGCCCCTGGTCAGAGGCATTCCAAAGGGGCAGTTCCTGCGTTTGCGCCGGAACTGCTCCACATTGGAGGCCTTTGTCCACAGGGCAGACGAGATGAGAGAGAGATTCCTGTCGAGGGGGTATGACGGTGTAGATCTGGATCTGGCATATCAACATGCATTGCATATAGATAGAGATACGCTTATTAACATGTCAGCTAGTTGTGCAAAGAAAGGTACACAGGTCGAGAACACAGAAGCGCCATTCTTTATTACTAACTACAGCGAGCAAGCGAACACTATTAAAGCAATAATACGCAAACACTGGGCCACATTATCCTTAGATCCGTTATTGAACAAAATGGTCTGTGTGGGACCCAAAATAGTGTTTCGCAGAGCAGCTACATTAGGGAATCTTTTATCACCTAGTATGCTGAAAACAACAAACAATAATAAAAATAAGCTGTCTTTTTTTCCGAAATTAATCGGATCATTTAAATGCGGACACTGTAAGATTTGTCCTAAGATGATGAAAACCACGCATTTCTCTAACAAAGATGAAACACGTAGATTCCATATAAAAACTTTTATGTCATGTCAGACGAACTTTGTTGTATACTTGTTACAATGCGGATGTAAAAAACAATATGTGGGGCTAACAAGTAGAGCCCTAAAAATCCGCATTTTAGAACACTTAAGGTTAATTACAAACAAAGACATGACACATCCGGTACCAATACACTTTAACAACTGTCCGTTGGGTTCTGTAGAACATTTCCAATTTTGCGCAATAGAACACATAGCCATACCCCCTCGGGGAGGTGATAGAACTAAGCTTTTACACCAACGAGAGGCGCATTGGATACATACATTAAACACGCTACAACCCAACGGACTTAATGTGGATTGGGATCTGCGATGTTTTCTTTAGACCATTTAGATTTAGAATGTTAACATATATTTGTCCTCCCAACAATAGAGTGTACAGTGTGTTAACTTGACATTGGTATTATCTTCCGTTCTGTTTCTTTCTTCAAACAACCCCTCCCAACCCCTCCAACCCCCCCATCCATTTCCCCTTCCCCCTCCCCTTTCCTCTCCCTCCCCTCCCCCTCCCCCTCCCCCTCCCCCTCCCCCTCCCCCCCCCCTCTTTTTCCTCTCCTTTTTCTCCCTTTATTGCCTTGCCGAAAAGCATATGCATTAAATAGTTATGGCATATATTAATGATAAGGAAGTCCATTCATTTATATGTATATTTACATGGACTTGTAGCAGTTTTGGCCTAAACAATAGGAATTTAGGGACTTCTTCTTTCTGATGCAGTGTTGTAACCAGCATGTTAATGTATTTACATACCTTTAATATGTAGCCAAATAGTCTAATCTATGCATATGTTTATGTTTATTATGGATAGTGTGTGATTAACATAGACACCACGATGTTATGGCATAGATATTCTTTAACAGGCTAAAAAGTATTGAAGGGGTTAAATCTTTTATTCCGCTTTCGCGGGCTTTTTAGGGTATTTAAACAGGCTGTCACCACTTCTCCCCACTCCGAGACGAAGCCCTCTGTGTAAGGGTGAAACGCGTTGAGGGGGAGACGCTGGTGTAGCCCTGGTGTGTGAACAATAAAGTTTTTTGAAGAGACATCCGGGAGCCTTCTTTCAGACATGCGCAGTTGCGCCGAACTTCCTCCATTTCCCCGACATTCATCTAGACCCTGAAATATGGGTTTTGCAGGAAAGGAGGGGAGAGATATGGTACCACACAAACATAAAGGTTAAGCCCACTTGCTTACTCCTGATCCATGTATTGGGGTTCGGGAGTGTCAGCTCTTGAGCCCAGTGATTGTCAATGCATGTCTGTAAATTAAAACCAGAGACAGAACATAAAACACAGACAGAGCTCAGTGCACGTCCAGTGAAACTCATACATGGTACAGTGCCTAAATATATATGTATAAATATCTATTAAATAAAATGGTCTTTTAGTTTAACATTTTGGCCAAATTGTTGTAAGCCCCTGAGCCACTGCACGACAGACCACATTCTTCAGGGGTCCCTAACACTAATATAAATTCTTAATAACCCGTGCAATACCAGGAAGAATGATTTATAATAAATCTGTCAATATTAGTTGCAAAGTTCTCAGTCTGATTGAAGCTTTTATTAACCTGTACATTACCAGGAAAAGCACTCTGTATTATATTTGTCACAATCAAACTTCAAGCAAGCAAGTTCACCTGAGAGTGGGAGATGCTATGGAGTGAGCTTTTAACCATTTAAATGTGGGAGGGGGTAAGCTTCAATTAGGTAGGAGGTTGCCACCCTCCAATCAGCTAAGACTAGCTGAACAAGAATTGCGAAACATCTGTCTGTAAATTATGCAACAATAAAGAATTTTCTGTGTTTTAACTTTCCAGGTGTGTCGGCAAGCAGAGATTGCTAGGCTATGAGTTTCAGGTTGGGTTTTGCGGAGAAAGTCTTATCAGATTGTGCCTAGGTAGTCGGGGTCCAGAGTTGCTGGATACCCCAAAAATGTACCTGGGCATAAGGTCGGAATCCGGATACATATAGGTACAATTCTCCAGTCAAAATCCTGCCTTGAAAATGCTTTCACGACCCACCGCTAGGATTCCCTGCTTCAGCCCAGACCAGAAAGTTAAATGAGGCATAGGTATGTGTGGTATCCCTGAAACAGTAAAGGGGTCCCTAGTATAAGGGGGGATTCCCAGTTAATCCCTGATCCCCCATAATCTAGTATAGGAGTTTTGGGGGTGCTCCAGCTATACATAAGGCTGCGAGGATTTTAAAAGTCTACAGTAAGTCAGGTTTGCAGTGTGTGAGGGATATGGCTAGTGGGAATAAAAGTATACATTCTCATTCTATCCCTCATAACCAAAAGACTTAGACAGTATAAAAGTGTAAAGCATATTTAATTAAACAGGTATATTTAAAGTATATAATGCTTGTGCACAGAATATGAGTTGGGGACTTCCAGGTCCACGGTTCCGAGATACCATGTGGATACAAAGCTTGGTGCCATCAAGTCTGCTCAGGTCCAGGACATGAAAGCCTCAGTGGTTGCCAAGGTGCGAAAGCCATTTGGGTACCGGAGTTGGGCTCAAGTACTCACGTCTTGGGATGAATGGAAGTCATCGGAGCACCATTTGCCCCAGCCCAGAGTGTGTGGAGCCTAACTCAGTGGGTGGCTTCTGCCTGGCAAGTGGCAGATGTGCCAGCTTGGTGTATGCCCTTGTCAGAATACAAATCCACGCTTGTCCGGCTTAGATAGACTGGCAGCACTCTGTTAGGCTTGTAGGATTCTACCCACGCTTGGATTGGCTGGGGTATTTCATGAATGAACTTTGAAATACTATAAGAAACCCTCAGCCAATCTGGATGAGAGATTCTAAGCACGAGAACAGCAGCAGTACATTTGAAACGATCAAAAGATGCTCTTGGAGAAATAGCAACGAGCCGGCTTCAGAAATTTCAAGTCACAATATTTCCAATAATAGTCCAACTTTTCAGGGCCAAGTTCTGAGAATAGAATGTAGCGGTCGCGGATGGGATTGCAAGTCGAAAAACGTTCCACGATGTTTGGTACTAACTCCAGGTCTAGGGATTTCGGCATCTCCGTAAGAAAGAGAGCAGTGGCGTGTGGAACATCATGCCGATTTGAGTTCCAGGACATTTCGGGATAAGTCACGGTCAACCTAAACACTTTTTTTTGTTCTATTTTACCTAGGAATGTCTAGTTTTGTAGCCCAGACCCCCAATAAGTGTGTGTTCTTCTGTATTTTGTAATCCACTATGTCTACGTCTGTTTCTATGGAATAAATGACAATTTGTTTTACTATCTTGTTTTGTTCAATGAATGATCCTGGTAAAAAAGGGTGTAAATTCCTGGTCTCACAAGACAACAATGAGTGGGGGAGACACATCTGAGATACCTGGGAAATTTGTTAATTTTGATATGCAAAGTGTATATAAATTACTTAAATTAGCATATTTCTCTCTCTTCCTCTCACTGTTGCCTACAATGGAGCGCTGTAGATGTGCGTTGTAAAGGGGAAGGTCTCTTTGCATATCATTGGCACTTAAAGTCAATATAGTTGATCCAATGACCTTTGTGTCTGGAAACAGCACCTACTGTATTGCTACATTAGTGACCTTTGAAGATAGCCGTTAGTACTTAATGACTTTCGTTAAGTCAAAAATAGACCACAGTAGATCTGAGCCTCAGAACTAGCAAAATGTTTAAAAAAAACTTTAAATGGTTCACTGCAAAAAAGAAGGGTATAAAAGAAGAACAAGGATTTTAGTCAAATCGTTTCAGGCTGGAGCCAAAAATGTTTAAAATGAAAAGTCTATTCTAATACTGTTAATTGGTAGGCTTCCATAACTCTTAGATATTGCAGTACTAGCTTCTTCGTTTCAAATCCTTTCTGAACTTCTCATTGTCCAGCATTTGTATCCTTCATTTTAATGAGTGCTAAATTAGAATTATATAAGTATTTCAATAATTCTCACTGGACAGTTAATTAAGCAGTAGTGAGTCTAAGAGCAGTCAGCTATTACGTTGCCTCCCTTTACAGACAAATACTTTCACAGACAAAAAGAAGAGGTCAGAATTTTTCTTTAATAAAAAATGATGTGTGAATTATTACTCTTTCTCTGTAATAAATGTAGTTGGTATGACATTGATACAATGAAATATAAATTCACTTTTCTTTTTACACTGATCCTTTGAGCTTTTTGAACCTTTTTTTCCATTATTCCCTTCTTCTCAACTTTTTTTCTGGGGAGATCAGTGTTTGAAAATTATTAAAGTAAAAATATCAGATGCTTCTCTTGCTAAATCACAGGGGAAGTGGCCCTGCCAAACTCTTCATTTTACATTCTTATTTAACAGCTTCTGTTTTTTCTCATGTACATACTGTAGATTCTAACAAAAACTACAAACAGAATGATTGCAGAGGACCATAACTGGAATAGTATGCACATAGTACTTTATTGAGTCCAGCAGTGAAACTGTACAAAGTTTTTTTGTAACACTGTAATCCATTCATTCGATTCTCGTCTGAATTTTTTAGAGTAAGCATACACAATTATTCAAATATTAGCTTTTAACTCCAGCATAAAACTCGCCATGGGGCTGTGCCTCTGTAATCTTGCTTTGGTCTTGCAAGTCAAATGGAATTAGTTCCCATTAAGATAACTTAAAGTGTCTAATATTGCCTCTGTTTTAAATTTCCGAAACTGAACCTTGTCGGCTATTTTTATTACTTTGTTAGAGTTTTCATTTGTGTCTTGGTCCATGCAAAGTTGAAGTTTAGTAAAAATGTAGATTTCTACTAATTATCCAGCTATGCAATTGTTCAGGCCTATCACATTGTTTACATGTTTTAAGGAAAAAATAGTTTATGTTAATATTTACCTAAGTTAGTACAAAAATACAACACAGGCATTTGTTTCTAGGCTTTCAATACAAGAATTTTAGTGATTTATAATGTACTGTACCAGTCTACAAAAAACCACAGACATAGGATTACAGTAAATTAAAAAAATTCTGAAACACATTAAGGAATTGTTTAATATACTGTATAATAATAATAATAATAATAATAATAATAATAATAATAATAATAATAATAATAATAATAATAATAATAGCTAAATATGTTTAGTAACAATGCATTTTATTTTAAATGTCTACAATATCTGTATTCATAATATTACCAAATGACAGGTGTTCTTCATTGACAATGCTAATCATAATTCCACCAGTACTGCAGTTTGAGTTGAACTACTGTACCAATGAAGGATTTTGGACAGATGAGACAATGGGGCCTATTCTATAAACTTTCATAAGAAACGCATCAAGGTTGTTGAGCACTTCCTGAACTATTTGGCAATTTTCTATTCAGAAAGCACAGATTACCTCCTAAACTCTTTCGGGGGTGGGTGAAGGTTGTATTCAGCCTATGGTGGGTGTTTAGGCCTTGCGGGAGAGTAGCGGGAGGAGTTAACCCCTTCACATGGGGTAATGAAGGGGTTAACCACTCCAGCTACCCACCCGAGAGGCCTAACCATACACCCTTGGAGCAACTACCCCCTTCACCCATTCCCTCTATCCCCAAGAAATATTACAATGCAACAACCCTACTACCCACCTCCTCTACCCCCAACAACCCTCCTCAACACATACTGTAAAATAATGGGCAAAATTACTATTATCCAAATCTGGATGATAGCTCATTTTCCTATTAAAAATAAAAAAATATCCAGCCAGCATAAAGTAAATAAAAGTTCTTCTTACCCCTGCCAGGATGAAGGCCGTCCTTATTATCGTCCATGTCCTCCGTGGGCAGCAACAGTACAATAAACTAATGGCCACTAACCCCTTAATCACCTTAGCGGTTAGTAACCGCTACAGTAATTAAGGGGTTAACCCCTCCCTGTTATCCACCCAGGAGGCCTAACCACCCAACCCGGGGCAACTACCCATTGATTAGAACAGTGGTACATCATACCCATATAATATTGGCATGATTTGCCACTATGGCAGTCAATGGGTAACCTGCACCATAAATACACAACTATTACAAAAACAAAGCACCTAAAAAACACAACAATTAAATAGAAACAAGCCCTACAAATACATAACAATTACCTATAAACAAGAAGCAAAAATATAAAACATAATTAATTAAAAACAAGTATTTGCCAAAAAATGAATTGCCTGTCACTATATTTATCTGTAGCCTGAAATGGGCATAGATAAACACATTGGCAGTCAATGGGAAACTTAAAAGAAAATACACAATTAAATAAAATGCAATCAATGTTTTTCTTATAATTGATGTCTTCACCCCTGTCCTATGTGACCACTCTAGACCCTCGACGCAATGATCCTTAACAGCCGATGCGAAAAAGTCTGTGATCAAATCATGATTGAAGAGACATCGCCAAAGTAAGGTCTTCATTCCTTTCTTCGTTCTTTTCATCTTTCTTATCTTTCCTTCTGTCTTCTTTAATTGTAATCCAAGAGGCGGATGTTGTCAGCTTCTTAAACTCCAATGAGATGGGACAGACCTTATATAAGGCCTGTGACATGACATTTGAGTGTCTGATGGTACAGGCCCAATCCGATTGGATACTGTACCATGTGACAGGGTTGTTTTTTTTAATGGATGTGATATTATCTTCAAGGGAGGTACATCCCATCCTTAAAAAAATGGCTGCCAACACATGGTACTACAACCAATCGGATTGTGAGATATACCATTTTGAAGTACAGATGCAGCGGCCGTTATCTAATGAATTCTCGTGTTGAAAAACGCACAATAGTGCGTAGAGGTTCAAAATGGTCTGCTGCAGACTAAATGTCCAGTCAGATTAACACAGCAGGGGTCCCTGCTGTGTTAATCCTATCGGGATCTACCTGTCCATAAGAGACGCGCAGTAAGAGATAGGCTGAATCAGTTACTCTACCTCCTCCCTAACAGGTGCCTGGACACTCCCCCTATGGCAATTACCCCCTTTACTCAATCCCTCTACCCACAATAAACATTAAAATACCTACTACCTACTGTACCAATACACAACAAACCCCCTGTACCTCCAACAACCCCCTAACACATACAGTATAGTAATGGGCAAAATTACTATTATACAGATATGGATAATAGTGTATTTGTTCATTTAAAATAAAACATAAACAACAGTATAAAGTAAATAAAACTTGCACTTACCCCTGCCAGACTGCCAGCATGCAAGGATGAAGGGCGTCCTCTTCCCCATCACCGTTCTTGTCCTCTGCTGTCAGAAACAGTACAATAAAAAAATACAAACTAATGGCCCCTAACCCCTTAATCAACTTAGCGGTTAGTAACCACTATAGTAATTAAGGGGTTAACGCACCCTCCTGCAATACCCACCCAGGAGGCCCAACCACTCTCCCCAGGCAACTACCCCTACACTCCACCCATTGATTGACACAGTGTTAAATCATGCCCATATCTATATGGGCATGCTTTGCCACTATAGCAATAAATGTTCAAGCCAAAAAAACAAAAAACAGGCCCCAAATAAAACAAACACAGTATTACATAGAAAAAAAACCCATTACAAATGCAAATAAACCAATTGATTGGCACAGTGGCACACCCATGCCCTGTGTGAGCTGCCACTATGCCAGACAATATACAACCTGCCAATCACCAAAACAAGCCTCAAATTAAAAACACATTCAATTTAACACCAAAAAAACAAATTGATTGGCATGGTAGCACACCCATACCCTGTGGGCATGAGCTGCCACCATGCTAGATAATATGAAACCTGCCAATCACCAAAACAAGCCTCAAATTAAAAACACATTCAATTTTAATTTAAAAAATGCCAAAATACCAATTGATTGGCACGGTGGCACACAAACTGCCACTGTACTAGGCAATGGGCAACTTGCAAAAAAAAATAAATACAGTACATGCATCACATAAAAACCACATTGCATTGCCATAAAACAAAAAAGCCAATAAACAAATTGATTGGCACATTACCACACCAGTGGCCTGTGGGCATGATCTGTCACTCTGTCAATCAATTGGCAACCTGCAAAAAAAAATACATGCATCAAATAAAAAGACATTACTGCACATTTTAATTAATACAAACTCAAATACAGTACCAACCTAAAAAAAAGCCTGCAAATAAAAAAACAAGCACCAACAAAAAACATTTACATTGGAATACAGAAGTTACAGTATGCCAATGCAAATATCAACCTAAAAATAACAAATACAACAGTAAATAAAATACAAGCCATCTTTATCTTACTTTTTTAAGTCTTCACCCACCGACACCAACACCAACATCCGCAACAGCAGCATCACCAACTCCTGGTCCATGACGCATTGCTCCTCAATAGCCACGGTACACAGATACAATCTTTAATTATTTTTCTTCTTTCTTTTCTTCATCTATAATTTGTAATCAATTTTGGGTTCTTCTTTAGCTTCAACTGTACTTACAATCTACTTGTGGTTCTTCTTTCATCTCTATTTCATCTGTCAATCCAATTGGGCGATGTTGCTCCTTC
This sequence comes from Ascaphus truei, assembly GCF_040206685.1. NCBI lineage: Eukaryota > Metazoa > Chordata > Amphibia > Anura > Ascaphidae > Ascaphus > Ascaphus truei. The sequence goes on along the minus strand of NC_134486.1, from coordinate 91,262,400 downwards.
AGCTCCGTGCCTTCAAATGAGGCTGCACAGGCTTTTGTACAGCCTGTGATGTCACATTTGAATGATAAATGGTTCCCAGCCATCTGATTGGCTGGGATAACCATGTGACAGGTATATTTAATTTTCTGAGGAGTGAAACCAGCCAATCAGAAAGGCTCATCTTCCTTTCCCTTTAAATGATTTAAAAAAAACAGAATGGCTGGAATCAAATAGTTTACTAGAACCAATAGGATTGGCGGTCATCCTGTTGGTTCTAGTAAACCATGTGACAACTTCCAGTTTTTTAAATCCCTTGATGATGTCACATCCTCTTTTTAAAAAATGGCTGGCATCATATTGTTTACTACAACCAATATCCAAACATCTTCCAAGACTGTTACCAGCCCTTTCAAAAAATCGGAGCTCAATGAACAAACATACACTGGCGACACACTTTATTCGAGCTTGGCTAGTCCCACGAATTCGGGTATACCCGGGTGTATTGAGGTTTGTGACTGTTTTCTGCCCGAGTGCATTGAGTTATTTTCCAAGCAGGGATTGAAGCATTTTATTCCCGCTGGCTGCAATACTGCACAGTATATATATATATACTGCATTACAATTCATGAATTTATGCCATCTGGTAGACACGCGAAGCATTGCAGCCTATTAAATCCTAATCATTATCATTTAACAGATCAGCCGCCCGTCAGCCAGGCATGAACCCAGGCTGGGAAGGCAAACGCAACGGGGCTTGTTAGAGGTGAGGAGCGGCGCATTCCAGGTATCTGCCAGGTACATACTGGGTATTTGCTCGAATAAAGTGTGTCGGTGCAGTATATTGATGTATATAGTTGCTGGAGATCCTTCTAAAACCTGTACAAAGTATAACAATAACACATGAATGTGTTACCACTCCTCACATCCCCTATTCAATAATAGCATATATAGTATTGAAGCAATAAGCTCAAAAGCAACTGGCTAATCTGTTATAGCACATCATGTTGCAGCGGTTGCCAATTAGAAATGAAGAGAGCAAGAGGGAGAAGGGGGGAGGAGCAGTATCAGACCGTATTCCCAGATGTTCAGGAAGGTAAAGCATGTGGTATAATCTTCCTCCATAGATGTCAGGTCTCACAAATCAGCTCCACCTCAGGTTCCGTCTGCGTCTGCTGTAACACTGTATCAGCGACGTCGTAGTGACTGGGACCGGGGGCCGAATCAGCTGGCACCGCGTAACCGTGCTCACAGGGGAAACCACTACACCGTCAGCAAGGAGCAGGAAAGAGAGAATCCATGAGATGCTCTCCAGCACAGCGTGCATCCAGGCGCATGCTCAATAGATAGAAAAAAAAAAATAGGAAAAAAACAAAGCACAGCTTACAAAAATTAACTGGTAGAATCAAGGACCAAAAAAAAGCACCCTGTGCGTGAAACGCATTAGTGGATCTGCCAGGACTCTTCGTGTATATGTTTTTTATTTAAAAAATATTTTTTTTTGGTCCTTGATTCTACCAGTTCATTTTTGTAAGCTTTGCTTTGTTTTTTTCCTATTTGAACCAGGAGATTCTGTATTTATGTCTGCACGTGATGCGCGCGTTACCGTAGTCTGGCGGCTTGAGGAGGATGGATCCAGTAGTGCACTACAGAGAGAGGGAGCACCCAATCACAGAGCGAGGCAGGTAGGAGGTGCGCCGAGGGTGGTGAGTTTCACGGATCCTCACACAATGTTGTTTGGTGCTTGTTTTTTATTTGCAGGCTTTTTTAGGTTGGTACTACATTGGCATTTTTATTAATTCAAATGTACAGTAATGTCTTTTTTATTTAATGCATGTATTTATTTTTATGCAGTTTGCCAATTGATTGACATAGTGAAAGTCCATGCCCTCAGGGCTATGGTGTGGTACTGTGCCAATTAATTGGTGTATTGGATTTTTTTGTGCTATGGCAATGTAGAGTAATGAGTAGATGACAAATTGTATTTACTAAAATGTGGGACTGCCATGGGGACCAGGTTCGCATCCAGTTACGCAAATATTTTTATGGGAGTGTGGGAAAACAAACAAATATGGAACCACAACCCACTGGGCACAGATCTGGTCTCCTGGCACAGATATATAGCTGATGTCTTTTTTTATCTGGAAGGGGAATGAGGAGAATCTTAATACATTTTTTGATTTTATTAATATTAATGATTTTAATCTAAGTTTCACTCATAAATGGAGTAGGGTAGAGATAGACTTTTTAGATTTGTTAATTTATATAGAAGACGGTCATTCTAAAAAACATTTTTCAAGACTAAGTTCAAGAAGTAATATTTATATAAAAAAATACAGCTGTCATCACCCCCAATTGGTAAAAAATGTACCATTTGTTAAGTTCCGTAGAATAAAACATTACAGTACTATAAATGAAGACTTATTGCAACAATCAGAAGTATTAAAAAAGAAATTCATAGAAAGTGAACATGATGATGATATTATAAAAACAGCTTTTGATAAATGTACAGATGTAGCCACCAGTATCTGATCACTTGCCTTGGAAAATAATAATTTATTTATTATTAGCGCTGTCTGCAATACTGCAATACCGTCTTAAAACTCAGGTGGGCGTTCGCGAGCTGTTGTCTTCAAAGTCTAATACTGTAGCAGTTCAACCTACATCAGTACACAGTCTGTGTGTGCGCGCGCAGTAATTGTAAATTTGCATATTTATACATGCATGTTCTGTACTGTATGTCTCATTTGAACATTGTTGAAACGCATAGGCGTGTACTGTAACAGTATCACATTTTGGCGTACAGTATACAGTATAGCTCTTTTCCTTCGCTCGTCCCCGCACACACACAGGATAATGTACTGCACTGCAGTTTTTCAACTTCTTATATACAGTACACCTCTCCCACGCCATTCCTTTGAACGGATGGTTTCTGGCTTCAATAACTTTCCTGTCATCACATTCCTGCGTGTATAATGTTCAGTGCAGTGCAGAGCCTGGTTTGATTTACTGTATTCTTTTGTGTTGATTATTAATGCTCATTGGGGGAAAAAAAGTTCAAGAGTGACCAAAAAAAAACCCCTTTTTTTTTTCTCGTCATTTTTATTATTATTTTTGCAACATGTTCCTGCCTAAACCATCTTGATATTACGATATTCAATCGGTGCTGTAGCTTTTGACTGTGACACCGTACGTTTTACTGCACATGATTTGTGTGATTTTTATGCATTTGGGGGTTTGCGGGGTCAAATCATTATGAAATATTTCTTTGAACTGTTCAGGGATATCCTTAAAGCAGCTTTACCCCCCCCCCCCCCGCACACACACACAAGGCTCGCTCAAGGATTTCAACCTCTTATCGACACCTCTCTTAGACCATTCATTAATTTTCCTATTGTTGGCTTTGAGTCACGTCTCTGCACCTCCGTGTAATCCTCTTTGGGAAGGGAGTTGTAGTTTATTATTACTGCGCATTCGTGTATAACTTCACCATTTCACTTCGACACCTATTATTCACCATCCATATGACTCGCCCATCCACCCCCCAACCCTTTGAGGCTTTGTTTACGGTAACGCTTATGATAATCCCTTCTCAAATTTGATATGTAAATCTGATTAGCACAGCACTGTGAAATTGAGAGTTAAAAAAAACATAATCTGATTGACGCAGTAAGTTACCAATTTTTGTCATTCTTTCCTTTTCTTTGGTGTAGGGGGGGAGGTCAATGATTATGATTATCATGAATGTAAAGAAATATTTATTTTATTTTATCAGGAACAAAAAATACAAATATACAAATAATCATGAATAATACAAAATGCAGTCTTTATTTAGTTCTTCTGTCAGTTGAAAATTGAGGGCCGGCGGATAATCATGAATAATGCACATTGATAATAATATTAATAATATATAATATATATATATATATAATATATATAATAATATAATTAATATACATTTTTCCATCTTTATCTTCTTCCTCATTCTGTGTACAGTAGTTCATTGAGAGAGGGGAGGTTTTGTGTAAATCATGACTGCAGTTTAGATACACTTTACTGTACACACAGTTCACACAATGTACACATGATACCCCCCTCCCCCTTTCCATCCTTTTTTCTCTGAAAAGATAAGAAAAGAAAAAAGTAGTGCAGTTATGTGCATATTATGGTATTGTGTACTGTATACTGTAGCTACTCCATATTGGACTACAGTATGCAGTTAGTACTGTCAAACTAGTCAATACTGAAACTACTGTATACTATAACTACTGTTAAATACTTTGTAATCAGATGGCTAGTACTGCTCTCTCAGGAAAGAAAAAATTGTGCAGTTAGGTGCATGCTGTAAAACAATCTGTGCCATACTTACCTGTATCATACTGTGCTTGGTGTGTCTGTACTTACCATACTACAGAACAGTACTGTACCATACTACCTTCCTGATGCTTGTCCATTACGCTCTATCACAATGGGCAACACAGTCACAATATGGTCAATATATTTATTACATCGTTCCACGGTGAGTACATCGTTCCAAAAATTAATTATGCCTTGCACCAACTCATCCTTTTTGGAGGGTTTCACGACTTTTCGGATATTATCCTTCAGCTGATGCCTGACCATTTTGATTGGATTGAAGTCTGGCGATCTGTCATTGGAGGGGAAAAAAAAGGAGAATTAGTTAAAGAGATACACAGTAAACAGTGGAAAAAAATGAGACACGGTTACCGCACTTACTCCGCTGGCGTCTTCACCCAGTTGATACCGCGCTCAAGAATATGCGCTGTTGATGCGGTGTGCTTCGGATCGTTGTACTGATAGAAACGGTGACCATCTGGAAACTCACGTGTGATGTATTCCACAATCTCAGGCACAGTTTGCTCTTGGAAAAAAGATTTATTCATGATTCCTATAACAAGAAAAGAAAAGTGCTCAAAATACTGCACACTAGTACAGTACAATGCTTAAGGCAAAAGCATGTGACTTATTTTACCTTCAAAGATGACAATGCATCCTGGTCCACGCCTAGAGATGGCACCCCACACATGCATCTTCACTGGGTGTTTTGGACGCGGCTTCATAAATATGCGACCTTTTTTGTGGAATGCACGTCAGTGAAGATGCAATCCTGAAAAAGTTTCTCCACTGTCGACCCATGCCTGGGCCTGGACCACTCTCTTGATCTTGTTGACGTCCCTTATCATAGGGTACGCTCTGTACTGACAAGGAATAATTTTAGAGGTACAATACAGTTTCATAAACAACACTTTAACCTCCTGTACTGTCCAGTACTAACCTCACACGTCCATATTTCCATCCAATTCTGTGTCTCATCTTCTTTATGCTGGTCTCGGATACAGTGAGATAGTGATTTTTCAGCAGAGTATTTTTGACCCTTAAGGCACTCTTCTCATCATTCTCTTCACTTATTTTGTCGACCAGAAGAGTTGTCTCCCTACAGTGTAAAGAAAAACAACAATCCTGTAAGTTACAGTGCAGTAGGCCACAAGTACAGCACATAATTTACAGTACACAATAATAGATAGATATACTGTGTTTTATAGTTTTATAAATATACAGCGCTTCAGTATATACACAATAATAGATTGATATACTGTGTTTTATAGTTTTATAAATATACAGCGCTATATACACAATAATAGATAGATATACTGTGTTTTATAGTTTTATAAATATACAGTGCTATATACAAAATAATAGATAGATATACTGTGTTTTATTGTTTTATAAATATACAGCGATATAAACAATAATAAATAGATATACTGTGTTTTATAGTTTTATAAATATATAGCGATATAAACAATAATAGATAGATCAATAATAAATAGTTATATAAATATGCAGCAATATAAACAATTATAGATATATAGACAGTATAATATACTTACGCACAGTGCCTTAAAAGTCCAATGACAGTCTTTGGAGAAGTCCAAATGAGATGAACAAATGGTACTAAAGTTCTTGGACTTCCGAGAGATGATGGATCCACAGCTGGATGTTCTCCATGTGACATGTGGAATCAAACAAAGAGACAAATCATAGTGCAAACTGCTACTAGAACTGACATACAACACATACAAAACAATTAACAGACAAACAAGGCTAGATAAAGGGAGCTAATTTAATTAAACAGATAAAACAATATAAAACAAATGGTAGACAGGAACAAGCAACTGGTCCGGTGGGTTAAAACCGGACTCCTACTCACGAGAAAATAGGAGTAATTGCGCATGGATGGACACTCAAAGAGAGGTGACAGCTTGTCCTCCGCTGGCGTCTGGTTGATGCTAACTGTACTCCGACGCTGTCGCACACTCCTAAGGCGGATTCTCCGTCGTTGGGGGTGGGCCCCGGAGGAAAGAACCCCTTTCCGGTCCTTCGATACATTGCACGTTCCCACGTTGCTTGCGTCAGTCCATATCTAAAAAGCTCTTGAGCTACGACCCTACGCGTTTCGTGCGCCTGCGCGACACTTCTTCAGGGGGAACAGAGAATCCGCCTAAGGAGTTTGCGACAGTGTCGGAGTGCAGTTAGCATTAACCAGACACCACCGTAGGACAAGCTGTCACCTCCCTTTGAGTGTCCATCCATGCGCAATTACTCCTACTTTCTCGTGAGTAGGAGTCCGGTTTTAACCCACCGGACCAGTTGCTTGTTCCTGTCCTCCATTTGTTTTATATTGTTTTATCTGTTTTATTAAATAAGCTCTCTTTATCTAGGCTTGTTTGTCTGTTAATTGTTTTGTATGGGTTTTATGTCAGTTCTAGTAGCAGTTTGACCTATGATTTGTCTCTTTGTTTGATTCCACATGTCACACGGAGAACATCCAGCTGTGGATCCATCATCTGACTCGGAAGTCCAAGAACTTTAGTACCATTTGTTCATCTCATTTGGACTTCTCAAATGACTGTCATTGGACTTTTAAGGCGCCGGCTCGTATTGTTTTTTCTGTGGTTTATCCTGACTGTGTTGGGTCAGTGTTGCTCGGCAGCCGTTATTCATTTGTATAAGGATATTGTGTGTCATTTGTCCACACATTGTTTAGTTAGCTTCTAGCGCTATTTGCACCAAATTCTTTCTTTAATAATATACTTACGCGTTAGTTACACTACCGACACACTTTATTGAAGTGTGGTCGGTACCGCAAGCCGGGAAATCTCCCGGCTTGCTAGTGGCCGCCCCTCGGCGTGCCGCGCGTCATAGACACGCGTGTCCAGGGGCTCCCCGAGGGAGCCCTGGTGTCCCGCGATCGCGGGACAGCGGCAGGGGGTTCCGGGGGACCCGGCGGACCCGGCAGCGGTAGGGAGAGCGCCCCGATCGGAGGGCGCTCTTCCGCTGCTTCGGCGTGCGCCCGTCACACTCGGGCGCGCGCCAGGCTACTGCTGCGGCACAGAACGGGCAAATGCTCGAATAAACTGTGCCGCAGCAGTAGCGTTGATGTCCTCGTGCGTTTTTGGTCTTTCCGTGTGCATGATAGCTCATGGTGGCTGCTGGTACAACGAGGCCAGAAGCACCTAACTAGCGTTGGATATCTGCAATTTGTTGTCCGCTCGTTTACATCTCTTTAATTCTCATGCTGAGATCCTTTGAAATCTTTTTAACAGGCATTGCTGCGAGTAGATAGAAATACAAACACAAGAATGTATATTCGATGTTTAGTCGATGTGTATTCAATGTGCAGTGAATCCACAAAATGGATGGTGTTAATGCAATGGTTCCCAAACTTTTTCGGTTCAAGGCTCCCCAAAGCAATCAGAATTTTTTCAAGGCTCCCCAAGGCGATCAGGATTTTTTCCGCGGCGCCCAAAGTAAAAACAAAAGGTGTATATACATACCTAACAGTTGCAGTGGGTGTCTCTCTCAGACACTAACACACTCTCAATCTCTCTCTCTCTGACCTCACTATCTCTCTCGGACCTTACTCTCTCAGACCTTACTCTCTCTCTCAGACCTTACTCTCTCTCTCAGACCTTACTCTCTCTCTCAGACCTCACACTCTCTCTCAGACCTCACTCTCTCAGACCTCACTCTCTCTCTCTCAGACCTCGCTCTCTCTCTCTCATTCCTCACTCTCTCTCTCAGACCTCACTCTCTCTCTCAGACCTCACTCTCTCTCTCAGACCTCACTCTCTCTCTCTATCAGACCTCACTCTCTCTCTCAGACCTCACTCTCTCTCTCTCTCAGACCTCACTTTCTCTCTCAGACCTCTCTCTCTCTCTCTCACTCTCTCTCTCTCTCTCTCTCTCTCTCTCTCTCTCTCTCTCTCTCTCTCTCAGACCGCTCTCTCTCTCAGACCTCTCTCTCTCTCTCAGACCTCTCTCTCTCTCTCTCTAAGACCTCTCTCTCTCTCTCAGACCTCTCTCTCTCTCTCAGACCTCTCTCTCTCTCTATCTCTCTCTCTCTCTCTCTCTCTCTCTCTCTCACCTCTCTCTCTCTCTCAAACCTCTCTATCTCTCTCTCTCAGACCTCTCTCTCTCTATCAGACCTCACTCTCTCTATCAGACCTCACTCTCTCTCTCAGACCTCACTCTCTCTCTCTCAGACCTCACTCTCTCTCTCAGACCTCTCTCTCTCTCTCTCACTCTCTCTCTCTCTCTCTCTCTCTCTCTCTCTCAGACCGCTCTCTCTCAGACCTCTCTCTCTCTCAGACCTCTCTCTCTCTCTCTAAGACCTCTCTCTCTCTCTCAGACCTCTCTCTCTCTCTCAGACCTCTCTCTCTCAGACCTCTCTCTCTCAGACCTCTCTCTCTCAGACCTCTCTCTCTCAGACCTCTCTCTCTCTCTCTCTCTGACCTCTCTATCTCTCTCTCTCTCTCTCTCTCTCTCTCTCTCTCAAACCTCTCTATCTCTCTCTCAGACCTCTCTCTCTCTCTCTCAGACCTCTCTCTCTCTCTCAGACCTCTCTCTCTCTCAGACCTCTCTCTCTCAGACCTCTCTCTCTCAGACCTCTCTCTCTCTCTCTCTCTCACACTCTCTCTCTCTCTCTCTCTCTCTCTCTCTCTCTCTCTCTCTCTCTCTCAGACCTCTCTCTCTCTCAGACCTCTCTCTCTCTCTCAGACCGCTCTCTCTCTCTCTCTCAGACCTCTCTCTCTCTCAGACCTCTCTCTCTCAGACCTCTCTCTCTCAGACCTCTCTCTCTCTCTCTGACCTCTCTATCTCTCTCTCTCTCTCTCTCTCTCTCTCTCAAACCTCTCTATCTCTCTCTCTCTCTCTCTCTCTCAGACCTCTCTCTCTCTCTCAGACCTCTCTCTCTCTCAGACCTCTCTCTCAGACCTCTCTCTCAGACCTCTTTCTCTCAGACCTCTCTCTCAGACCTCTCTCTCAGACCTCTCTCTCTCTCTCTCTCTCTCTCTCTCTCTCTCTCAGACCTCTCTCTCTCAGACCTCACTCTCTCTCTCAGACCTCACTCTCTCTCTCTCTCAGACCTCTCTCTCTCTCAGACCTCTCTCTCTCAGACCTCTCTCTCTCAGACCTCTCTCTCTCTCTCTCAGACCTCTCTCTCTCTCTCAGACCTCTCTCTCAGACCTCTCTCTCTCAGACCTCTCTCTCTCTCAGACCTCTCTCTCAGACCTCTCTCTCTCAGACCTCTCTCTCTCTCTCAGACCTCTCTCTCTCTCAGACCTCTCTCTCTCTCTCTCTCAGACCTCTCTCTCTCTCAGACTTCTCTCTCTCTCTCAGACCTCTCTCTCTCACTCTCTCTGACCTCACTCTCTCACTCTCTCAGACCTCTCTTTCTCTCTCTCTCAGACCTCTCTCTCTCTCTCTCAGACCTCTCTCTCTCTCTCTCTCTCTCTCAGACCTCTCTCTTTCTCTCTCTCTCTCTCTCTCTCTCTCTCAGACCTCTCTCTCAGACCTCTCTCTCTCAAACCTCTCTCTCTCTCTCAGACCTCTCTCTCTCAGACCTCTCTCTCTCTCTCTCTCAGATCTCTCTCTCTCAGACTTCTCTCTCAGACCTCTCTCTCTCTCAGACCTCTCTCTCTCTCTCTCTCAGACCTCTCTCTCTCAGACCTCTCTCTCTCTCTCAGACCTCTCACTCTCTCTGACCTCACTCTCTCACTCTCTCAGACCTCTCTCTCTCTCTCTCAGACATCTCTCTCTCTCAGACCTCTCTCTCTCTCTCAGACCTCTCTCTCTCTCTCTCTCTCTCTCAGACCTCTCTCTCTCTCAGACCTCTCTCTCTCTCACTCTCTCTGACCTCACTCTCTCACTCTCTCAGACCTCTCTTTCTCTCTCTCCCTCTCAGACCTCTCTCTCTCTCTCAGACCTCTCTCTCTCAGACCTCTCTCTCTCTCAGACCTCTCTCTCTCTCTCTCAGACCTCTCTCTCTCAGACCTCTCTCTCTCTTTCTCACTCTCTGACCACTCTCTCTCACTCTCTCTGACCTCTCTCTCACTCTCTCAGACCTCTCTTTCTCTCTCTCAGACCTCTCTCTCTCAGACCTCTCTCTCTCAGACCTCTCTCTCTCTCAGACCTCTCTCTCAGACCTCTCTCTCTCTCAGACCTCTCTCTCTCAGACCTCTCTGTCTCACTCTCTGACCTCACTCTCTCTGACCTCACTCTCTCTGACCTCACTCTCTCTGATCTCACTCTCTCTGACCTAACTCTCTCTGACCTCACTCTCTCTTTCTGTCAGACACAGGCAGATGGACACTCTCTCTCACAGAAAGACGGACACTCTCTCTCACAGACACCCACCCACCTGCAGCCCGTTTTTCACAAGCAGCCCGTTTTTCACAAAAGCCTGTTTTTCACACCCACCCACCTGCAGCCTGTTTTTCACATGCAGCCCGTTTTTCAAAAGCAGCCTGTTTTTCACACCCACCCACACACCTGCAGCCCATTTTTCAAACCCACCCACCCACAGCCCATTTTTCACAACCAGCAGCCTGTTTTTCACACCCACCCACACACCTGCGGCCCGTTTTTCACACCCACCCACCCACAGCCCGTTTTTCACACCCACCCACAGCCCGTTTTTCACACCCACCCACCTCCAGCCCGTTTTTCACACCCACCCACCTACCTGCAGCCCATTTTTCACACCCACCCACCTGCAGCTCGTTTTTCACACCCACTAACCCACCCACCTGCAGCCCATTTTTCACACCCACCCACCTGCAGCCCGTTTTTCACAACCACCCACCTGCAGCCTGTTTTTCACACCCACTCACCCACCTGTAGCCCGTTTTTCACACCCACCCACACACCTGCAGCCCGTTTTTCACAGAGGCAGCCCGTTTTTCACAACCCACCTGCAGCCCGTTTTTCACACCCACCCACCCACAGCCCGTTTGTCACAACCAACCCACATGCAGCCCGTTTTTCAAAGCAGCCCGTTTTTCACAAAACCCACCTGCAGCCCGTTTTTCACAAACCTGCAGCCCGTTTTTCACACCCACCCACCTGCAGCCCGTTTTTCACAAACACCCACCCACCTGCAGCCCGTTTTTCACACCCACCCACCCACCTGCAGCCCGTTTTTCACACCCACCCACCTGCAGCCCCTTTTTCACACCCACCCACCTGCAGCCCGTTTTTCACACACACACACACACACACACACACACACACACACACACACACACACACACACACACACACACACACACACACACACACACACACACACACACACACACACACACACACACACACACATCTTGGTTCTGCCTCTCTCTGGTGGATCTGTAGCTGCAATGCCGGGCAGGCTGCAGCCCCATTGGATGGGAGCAGTCACGTGACCACTCCTCCGCTTCCCTTCGGGGAAGTCTCTCCTCTTCCGCACTCATCAGCAAGCATGCGCCGGCTTCAGAGGTTTTTTTTTTTTTTTAATTAACTAGCAGCCCTTGTTTCCCGCTGCTGGCGGCCCTGATCGCAGCACCCCTCTAGCCAAGCCGCGGCGCACCAGGGCACCGCGGCACACACTTTGGGAAACACTGCGTTAATGACTCACATTAGAGTATGCCCACTTTTAACACCTGCACCTTGTTGCCATGCATAAAAGGTGACACATTTTGCATAGCCCACCACTCGATGATCTGTATCTGAACTTTCCCTTGTCCAGATACTGCATTGTGCCATCTGCGGCCATGGATCAACCCCGATTCTACGGACGCAGGAACCCACTTGCCTCTGCCGTGCCTATCATGCAGAAAAAGCGAAAGGCGGGAGCCATTTCCAAGCCAAGGCCAAAGCGAAAGGCTAAGGCTAATAAAGAAAAACTTCTGCTGATCCCAAAGGCTAAGAAGCCATATCATGTCAAGAAGAAATTCGGTGATGTACACTCAAAGCAAAACAAATGGCAGCCAACCCACCGAACCCGCAGGCCACTTCCTCCATTACGCTTAGACGACTCTGCCGCTGCTCTCCCAGAAACCCACAACCCATCTTCTCCACTACTCTTCCATGATGCTGCCGGTGCTCTCCCGGAAATCCACAGGTCACTTTCTCCAGTACGCTTAGACGACGCTGCCACTTCTCTCCCGGAAATCCACCTGTCACCTCCTCCATCCCTCTTCGATGACACTGCCGCTTCTCTCCAGGAAACCCCCATCTCATCCTCCATAGCAGCCATCCACCGAGATGTCCACACCACCCCATGCACAAGAACCAGCTCGTTAGACTGCATGCTGAATGGGTTAAGTGTCGATATCTCCGGGAACTCTACTATGCTGGTAAAGATAGATCTTCTTTAAGAGACCATGCTAAATATGGATCAACGGATGGAGAAGATGGATCAACGGATGCAGAAGATAGAGACTGACATAGCGGGGATACATAATTTGCTCGGAGTTCATGCCCCTCTATCTCCAACGCCGGAGCAGGAGCATGGCATGGATGGGATGAATGGGACCTTCAACCTTCCATCACCAAGCGCACCCCCTCCACCAGAAGAATATGTGTACATGTATGCCGTTGACGAGCATGACATGACAACCCCGTCAAGACCACGCCAGGAGACAATACAACGACCAAGACAGGAGGAAAACATCTTCCCAGACAACCTACCCTAGACCGCTGCCACAAGCACACCCACTCCCAGAAGAACACCTGCTCCCAGAATCCAACCCACATACGCTTGCATTGATACGGTGCCCGACATCATCCTGCGCAAGCTGCCCCAGCCACTCAGGGAGAAGTATAGGTTAACAAGTGCTGGTGTACCCCAGAAGTATGCCATGTTAATTTTCAAGCACCACATGTCCTACTTGGTGTACTGCGGGAGGGCAAACAATGTAAACTACGAAGGAAATCGCGAAAAAAGGGCGCTTCCTGGAAATTTAAGAAGGACTATTGTGGAGGAATTGCGGCGCTATTTTTCAATTACTGATCCTTTAATGAAAATAGTGAGAGACTCCATTAATGGCATTTTGCATCATACAAGGCATCGGCCCTGGAAGGACATTCTGGTGGGTATCGAATTTGCGTGACTGTTCAAATGTTGTTTAATTTTTGACTTGTTGCTTGTTTTAAATTGTAATAATAAAAAAATGTTTTTACTTACACCATACTGTACACCTGTGCTGTAAATGTTTTGAGTTTCTGTACTTCAATAAAGGAAATGTTGCATGTTTTAAATTGTATTAACAAAGAAATGTTTTTACTTACACAAGACCTGCACAACTCCAGTCCTCAAGGGCCGCAAACAGGCCCGGTTTTCAGGATATCCTGAAAGACGGGCCTGTTTGCGGCCCTCGAGGACTGGAGTTGTGCAAGCCTGACTTACTGTGTTCATAAATTGTATTCTTAACAACTTTATTTTGTTCATAAATAAATGTTTTTACTAACACCATACTATACACCTGTGCTGTAAATGTTTTGACTTTCTGTACTTCAATAAAGGAAATGTTGCATGTTTTAAATTGTATTAATAAAGAAATGTTTTTACTTACACAAGATACTGTACATAAATGTTTTTACTAGCAGTACACCATATACTTGTAAATGTTTTAAATTGCTGTACACTTTAAATGTTTTTAAATTGTATTTTTAAATAAATGTTTTTACTTACTCCATAAATGTTTTTGTACTTACTCCACCAATAAAAGAAAATGTTGATTTGTTTTAAATTGTTTCATTGTCTCTTTTTCTAGAACATACAGTACAGTACTGTCCAGGCATACTGTACAGAACTGTACTGTATACTGTAGGCATGCGCAGTACATCACAAGAGTATTAAAACAATACATGCTGTACGGGTATAGAATACACACATGTACTGGAATACATGTAGAATAAATGCATACTTTTTATTTTTCGGGTTTATTATCCAGTATGTATATAAAAAAAAGTATTGTATACTGTCTGAAAACAACAGCATACTGTTTCAGGTTTTCTATGAAGCTCTCAGTTATTCTATCCTAATCAATAACAACGGCCACTAAACTGTAGACTCTGGTACGTGGTTTTTTAAATTAAAATTCAGCAATGTGCAGGCATCATTACATAAAGCGATATTATCCATCGAAATCCCTCCATTTGCCGTTTTCCGCATGAGATGACAAAGTTTTCTTTTCTGAGGAAAAATAAAAGTACAAGTTTTACTGTAATGGTCAGTCAGTCCCCCTAAAGAAGTTCCCACAGTCAGTCCCACCAATAATTTTCTCGGGGGGCGTCTCCTGTTCACATGCGCATGCACCTACTGTAGATGTGATGACACGCATATGCGTTTCAAGAATGTTCCAATGCGCATGCGCCTAGCTTTCCACCAATTGTTCAGTATCTACTGTAGAAGATACTCAGGCAATGATATTGCTTGCAGGAGAATCGCTTGACTGTGCATTGATATTGATATTTAAAAAAAAAAAAAAAATACGGTGACATTAATCACCATAGACCTTGCCAATCAGCTGGCGCCGAGCCACTGCCAGTCCCGTATTCTTGATTATACACGTCATTGACAGGTGACAGCGGGACTACTACACCTGTAGTTGACAGCTGATGAGGCTGGGAATCGCTTTGGTACATGCAAGCTTGCTGGAATCTGTACGCGAAATCCGGCTCAGGTTGCAGGTATCCGGGCGGGGACAGACAGCAAGGGTTGTCGGTCACCAGGCTTTCACTGATGGTCGGACCGTTATTGGAAGCTGGCGCTGTCGCTGGCGCATTGCTTGCCAGCGACTGACGTTTCTAAGTTGGTTTTAACATGACCTTTCGCCTTTTGAAGTCTCCATGATCAAAGATACGGGAAAAATCTGGTGCTGCACACCAATACCCTCCAATAACACCAGGATCAATACGAAAAAAACACGGATCGATACATAACTTTTTCTTTATTGCACGCTTCCAAACATGAGCATCTGGTGAAAATTTGTAAATCTCATAGTTTTCGATAAATCACTGATAAATTTGACCGACTGTTGCCATCTTATCATCTGTTGCATTAATCGCGGCCCATATTAAATAAGCGTACGTTATGTCGGGTTTTTGGAACATGGACTGCAGCAGAGCACTCATTTCGGTACTCTCTGGACAATAAAACAATACCAGACAATGTGCATTTATTTTTTAATATGAAAAGCCTAAATTGATACATTATTGTAACTTCTTCAGTACCAAGGTCAATTTACAATAGACCACTGGGGTATTTTTTTAAACACCTGCAAGTCGACACATTACTGAAGCGCATGCGCATTACAATTCATGAATATCTGCCACCAATTAAATCCGAACCATTATCAATAAACACATCAATAAACACATTAACCGCGGGTGACGCCGGCATGAATGCAACATGAATGCGGCATGAACACGGTGAAATGCGTGGCATTCGGAAAAAATCCCCGAAAAAAATCGGAGATGTTGGAGAATAAAAGGGACCGCGGCTGTAGTTTGATCATGTAAACAATTCACCTGATTAATTGGCATCTATTGTAGCTCCACCAAACATACTGGCAATCAGCTCCCTGGCTGCATTGCAGATCTGAAGAATGTACCCCAGTCCACCCCCCCCCCATGTCCTACTTTCAATTGAAAATGCATGAGTATGGCATCATCTCTACCCTACATCTGGGCCCAAATCAGGGATAGCAGTGCAAACTACGAGGACATTGAGGAAGAGCAGTAGCAGCATAAAGGTACCTCTTGCGATAAGTGCTTAACATTATGCTGTTTGGGGGTGTAATACCTATTGTTTTAGTGTATAAAAACATCTTCACAAAATGTACGTTTTGTGTACGCACGTACGTGTATGTTTACATTCTTTCTTCTTCTTTTTTCAAAACTCTAACAGTTTGAAATGATGTGGAAAACGCAAGATACAAATGACTATTGTATCAGGACATGGAAAGAAAGTAGAAACACAAAATAGTGCAATATTGTCAACCCCAACAAATTATTTCAATGCTGAAAGCTCTATAAAATTTGCACTCACGTGTGTAACGTGATATGAAAGCGTTGTGGTTATTAGAAGTTAGCAACTTTTGTCTCCAGATAGGTACTCCAGATCCATAGAGAGGGGGGGAAATCCATATACAAAAAAGGAAAAGCAAAAATAGTATAGTACTGTTTTTAATATTAATGCTCACAAACAAAGGCACTTATGTAAGTGGAATACTTAGTGTTTTTAATATTAAAACAGTACTGTACTATTTTTGCTTTTCCTTTTTTTACTTATGTTAGTTAATTTTGTTACATTTGATGAAAATTATTAGTCCAAAAATGTTATGTTGCATTAGACATTCCATCTTTTTTTGTAAAAAAGTAATTTTAATAAAGTATATAGACAGATGCAGACACTTATATAGCATATCTCAAAATTGTATGTGCATCCCTCAAATTGCAAAGAGATTACAAAATACTTTTATTCCTGTGGAATAAATGGTTGACAACATTACATGAATGTTATTGCACAGTTGTAAATGATTATCCATAAATATTGCACAATTACAGCCCAATGCAGTTACAATGTTTTAATTTCAGTGAAACACCTGTAGTATAACAGTATAATAGTCCCGATGCGCCTACGATTAATATATATATAAAAATGAAGTTGAATATAACGTGCAAGTAACAGAAGTTAGTAGGTAAAAGTTGAAAATGTTACTATTCATTGAACTTCAATTAACATATTGTTTCTGTTTCTTATACAGTTTAATTCTGTAAAATAATTATGAGATTGTTACTTATTAAAAAACAAGCAGCAATTAATGCATAAAGTACACTGTCTATATGCATGCTGGAGGTGCATGTGTGTTCTATTGAACGTATGTGCGACTCATTTGGCTAAGACAATTCTAATCCATGTGCTGTAAACTTACTGTAAATTGTCCTTGATTATCCACTACCAGATGCTGACAATTGGGGGGCAGCAACCCATTGTAGAAGTTGTATGAGTTGATGATGAAGGGGTGTGCTGCCCGCGGTTGTTCAACTCGATCATGTACTGTAGTTTGGATGTTGATTCATCTCATTTTCAGAGTTGCTTGTTCTGTACTGGTAAAGGAAATGGGACAGGAACTCAAGTGGGGGCAGGTACTTGGGTTGGAACAGATCTGAGTGATCAGTTCTTAAGGGTCTATTTAATATTAATCTACTTTGAAAGATGCCATTATCGAACATACCCTAGGATATGTGTAGTGCCCAGTACCCACCCCTGTTGCCGGGGCGCGCTATTCTTATAAAACAATCATTAATACTTAAGTTGTGGTGAATAGAATTCTTCCAGCCTTTTTGTTTTTAAAATTAGTATGTGTACTTTGTATCAATATACTCATAGATGTCAGATACAATTGCACTCTTATCTGTGCTGTCTTGAATGGCAGAATATATCAAATAAACATAACTGCAGGCAGGTTTGGTCTCGCATATACCAGTAGTAAATGCCATGTACAAATGGACTAAATGCATAGTGTTTTGAGTATAGCGTGGCTACAGTACAGTACTTCTGATGAAAAGAAGAAGGTCATTAAAAAAGAAAGGCAGGGTTTAAAGTGAGACAATTCTACATTGTATCTTGTATTGAAACATGTGTGAATTTTTTCTAGCATGCAAGGACAAAGATATTGTAATGTGTGCAATACACCATTTGCCATATGCAGGAAATGAACAAAACTTATCCAACAAGCATCAGGTTTCAGTACAGTACAGAAGTAGCAAGACTTACTTTACTCGATGCTGCAAACCTCCAACTGTAAATCCTTGGCCTTATTTGCAATCTGTGCCCCCCCCCCCCCCCGACCACCTTACGTCCACAGGATATCATAGGCAAAGACATTCACTGTGCCAACTATCGTCCACACATACAGAACAGAACTTACATAATTAGAATTATTCCATCTGACCACAGCCAAGCCGCAGATTAGCCTCAACTCGCCTGAGGACGAGGTGTGGACAAACAAAGTTTTAACGCGGATGTCATCTTGCACTGTCTTGCGGTCACGGCTAGTGTAAGGTTGGCTATATCTGTATTAACATGCTATATCCTCAACTTCAATCTCCACAAATAATAGATCTGCTCAAAGAACAATCTTGGTTTTCATTACCTTTTTCTAAGCTAGTAGTAACTTTATGTGAATGACCAGCACTAGTAAATGAGTATCCAATATACCTGTAGTGTATTTTTGGAAAGAAAGTGCGATGTGCAAAGTGTATAACATCAACACAATAAAACATGCATCACAATCAAAATGAGTGTAAAATTCCTAACCACTACAGTACTTGAATGAGTTTAATGTAGAAATTGGAGAAAGAAATGGCTATAACACTGGGAAAAAAAAGAAAAAATATAGTGCACAAAATTTGGAAGTTGAAAAATACAACAAAAACTAGAAGATGGATCAGATAGTTGGAAGTAAATGTTTTAATTTGCAATGGATATATGGTGGATAATGGGCTATATTTACCGTAGTAAATGGTGCTATACTATAAACACCTTCCGGTGTTAAAGGTCACTTATGACATAGGGGCCTATTCACAAAGCAGTTATAAGTGGTTTAATGCTCGATAAATGCCCTTATTGCGCGATACTGCCTCCTTTGCTATACACAAAGCAATGATAACAGTGCAGTATTCCACACTAATGGCTTTTTAATGAGCCTTAACAACCAGAGCCAAAAAAGTCACCCGACAAGCCAAAAAAGCCAAAATAGTTTTTTTTGCCAGAAATAGCTATTCACAAAGCAGTGATAAGCTTAACGAACGTTAACATCTCTCAATATTTTGTTGTCAGCTAAAAGCTCATGCTACAAATATTGAAAGATGCATTAAAGCATTTTTTTCTGCACAGGATTGATACCATATTATATGGGCATGATGTACCACTGTGCAATCAATTGGTTTCATGGCATTTGTAATGGGTATATTTTTTATGTAGTGTTTTATTTTGTGCCTGTTTTTTTAGATTGCCCATTTATTGCTATAGTGGCAAAGCATGCCTATATTATATGGGCATGCTTAAACACTGTGCCAATCAATAGGTAGCGGGGGTGGAGGGTGGGGGTAATAGCCACAGGGAAGGTGTTTAGGTCTCCCAAATGGGTAGCGGAGGAGGGTTACTAATCGCTAATGTGATTAAGAAGTTAGGGGACATTAGTATGTATTTTTTATAGTATTGTTGCTGCAAAACGGACATGGATGGTGATGAGGATGCCCTTCATCCTGGCAGGGGTATGTGCAAATGTTATTCACTTTAAATGATCCCGCGTCCCGTGACAAGGGAAAATGTAAACATGGCCACCGGGATACCGGCACCCCATACCGGGGTCTCTATCTCGGGGAGCAGGGGGTCCCCGAGGCTAAAATTAATGTGGTTACATTCAGGAGACCCCCTGCTCACGTATACTAAAGTCAAATTAAAATTACCTTAGCGGCTAGGTCATTTAAAATTTTATTTGGGTTTGATACTAGTGTGCGGGAGCAGAGGGTCTTCTGAGGTGAAACGCATTGATTTCGGTCTCAGGGACCCCCTTCTTCCTGAGATACAAGCCCAAGTATGGGATTCCGGTATCCCCATACAGGATTTAAATCCCCTTGTCACGTGATGTGGGAAATTTAAACTCACAGGGGATAACGGCATCCCATAACGGGGCCTGTATCTCGGGAAGTAGGGGTCCCTGAGGCTGAAATCAATGCGGTTCAGCTCTGGAGACACCTTGCCCAAGTACACTATTATTAAAATTAAAATTTGAACTATACGATCACCTGTAAGAGCCATGCATGGAGACGCAGCGTCTCCATGCAGCTCTTCCAGGCTGCAAAACCGCAGTTGCAGCGCTATAGGATTTAGAGCGCGATAGCACTGATACAAAAAACTGGTCGTACGATAATAAAAATTTTTTAACGAACTTTAAAAAAATGGCGTTCATTCTTAGTGAATACCATTTTTGCCCACATGTTTTAGTGCGCGATAAATCAATGCAAAAACATACGGCAATGCACTGATTTTATAACTGCTTTGTGAATTGCCCCATTGTGTCAATTAGTAAATGTGAGCCTATATATGTTAGTAATTTTTTTAAACATAAATACTGTAATATTAAGTACATCATTTGTTATTATAGGGAAAGCTGGTGGATAAAAAAAACCTTGTTGCTTTAGCATGTTTCAGAAAGATTGTAAATAATTCCTTAATCATTTAAGCGAATGTTAAAGCAAGTCCTGAACTTTGACAACCTATTTCTGAGCCATCCAACAAGTCTGTTGAAGAGTTTAGGTCCAAAAAAGTCTGCTGAAGAGGTTAGGTCAATGGACCTCTGTTAATCTAGCTTCACTTTTTTTCTACTTGATACACTGTATGTGGCAATTCTAGAAAAATGATCTTCATGACTTTTTCAGTGACTTCTGTTTTGTTCTATGTGGTTAGAATACAAAAGTATATTTCTGTAAAAACATTTTTTATAAATGTACTACATACTAAAAATGCTTAAAATATTAGATTACATCACTTTTGTTTGTGAATAAAATGTCAGATTTTATAATCTGTCCAGTTAAAAAAATGCATTTCCTAGGAGAATCAATAGAAATATTCACAGCATTATATAAATATAGTAATATCAAACGTCTCACACTGTTTATTTTATCCAAGAAAATAGTCTGTATGTTGTCTGTATAGACATTTTTGTTGCTTGGACTCTTGCAAGAATCAGCCTTTTACAGAATCATAATTGTCAGAGCATTGAATAAAAATGTATGTATAAATACTGCTTCCAATAGTAATTTTGTAAATAAATGTTATACGCCACTTAATCAAAAAAGTAGACAAACTCAATTTTAGAATAATCACAATTTTAACAGTCAGTTTGTCATTATTTAAATAGTTTTCCAAATATGACACAGCTACAGTACATAACCAGAAAACAGGAGATTATATTCTAAACAAAAATAAAAAAAGAATCTGGTATTTAATAATTACCCATTTCAAGTTGGACACTTGGTGCCTGCATGAGATTTGTATGATTTCCTATTTACATACCACAGCTATGGTTTTTTAAAGTTATTTTAAATAATTTATAAGATTGATCTTTTCAAAATTCTATCAAGGCTAAATGTCATTGAAAAAAAAATGTTCAGAACTTATTTAAAGGTTTATGCTTGAGCAGGGCATTTACCTGCTTCACTGCTGATAGTCTAAAAATATCTCCTTGTCCATACTATTATCCATTCTTCACGTCCAATTGCTCTGTTATGGTAATAGTCAAAAGCACACCATGTTGTAATTAATTACAGCTGACTTAAGAAAAGAATATTCAACTCCCCCATTGTTCCACTGGAAGGTCTTTATGCACTATTAACTCATTCATGTTTATTAATACTATAGTGGTAATTCTCACTGCTGAGTTCCAGCTTTGTAACAGTTGGATGATTAAACAACACTTTTGGCCTTTATACTGTAAGTTAGTGAATATTTGTTTCTAACCCTATGAGTCCATTCAAAAACACACAGATACCCAGCAAGCTCTAAGGAACCCCAAAATGACACATATATATATATATATATATATATATATATATATATATATATATATATGAAAAAGAAAAGAACAAAAGCGCACCCCCTAGTGCATTATCTTCACAGTAGGAAGATGAATATTTATTTATAAAAATAGGTGACAGGCAATTGCACACTTACAAGAAATAAATATGCAATGTTCACATAAAAGGTATCTTAAGGAGCCTCGAATGCCCAGCCGGAAGATGGATTATGGGGACACAACCAACTCACTGCGATCACACTGGGCAGATGGCATCTCTCATAGCATAGACAGCTTGTGCTAGCTGGTCAGTGGCACATTCCAGGCTTAACCGCGGGGTCCTCCGCCAGACAACAGGCAATCAATAGGCTCCTAAAAAGTTCAATGGAAGTCTCCCCAATAGTGACGCGGAAGTACCGCGAGACTCTAGTGACGTCAGCCCTACGCGTTTCATCTGCGACTGCGAACTTCGTCAGGGGCAATGACGTGCCAGGAAGGCATCATAATATACACACATGCTGTAATTCATTTAGCTCGTGTTTTTCCTAATGTGAACCCAGGTTCCAATCTCTGTCTTTTTGCTTGAGGTTTGTTCTTTTAATTACATATTTTAATTATATTATTTATATATATATATATATATATATATATATATATATATATATATATATATATTTATTCAAGCCAACCTATTTATATTACTCACGTTGGTTTGTGTCATTGTTTTATTAGTTTTTGTCATCTTTTCTGTCACAAATGATGTCAATAGTGAATTGATCATACATTTGCATAATAGTTGCAGTTCATTATGCTAATTATGCCTTTGTTAGTTATTGGCCACGAGCTAAATGAATTACAGCATGTGTGTGTATAATATGATGCCTTCCTGGCACGTCATACCCCTGATGAAGTTCCTAGTTGCGGACGAAACACGTAGGGCTGACGTCACTAGAGTCTCGCGGTACTTCAGCACTCACTATTGGAGAGACATCCATTGAACTTTTTAGGAACCCATTGATTGCCTGTTGTCTGGCGGAGGACCCCGCGGTTAAGCCTGGACTGTGCCACTGACCAGCTAGCACAAGCTGTCTATGCTATGAGAGATGCCATCTGCCCAGTGTGATCGCAGTGAGTTGGTTGTGTCCCCATAATCCATCTACCGGCTGGGCATTCGAGGCTCCTTAAAGATACCTTTTATGTGAACATTGCATATTTATTTCTTGTAAGTGTGCAATTGCCTATCACCTATTTTTATAAATAAATATTCATCTTCCTACTGTGAAGATAATGCAATAGGGGGTGCACTTTTTTCTTTTCTTTTTCATTTCAGTTGTGGAAGTGATTCCTCCTTTGGATTCGGCTTCCCCCCGCTATAACAATTGGTTATTAGCTTCTCCCTGGTTTGAAGATTGGAATATTACCTGGACTATCAAGTTTTCTTTCTTAATTGTTTTAATTTATTTATATATATTTTTCTGGGTCTTATTCACATTTTTATGTTTAAGGTTTGAGGACATTTTGTTTGTGGTAATGCGCTGTTGTGTTGTGTTTTAATATATATATATATATATATATATATATATATATATATATATATATATATATATATATATATATGTCAACTGGAGTGCTAATGTGCGCGGCTAAATGTATACAACAAAAAAACAAAGAAGCCCAACGCTACATCCAATATGACAAAACTACATAGTGAAATACCTATATATCTATATATATATATTTTCAAGCGATAGATAGGTATTTCACTGTGTATTTTTATCATGTTGGATGTAGCTTTGGGATTCTTTGTTTTTTGTTGTATACATTTAGCCACGCCCACTAGCACTCCAATTGAGATATATATATATATATATATATATATATATATATATATATATATATATATATATATATTTATTTTTATTTTTTGGTCATTTTTGGGGTTCCTTAGAGCTTGCTGGGTATCTGTGTGTTTACTAACTTTGTCCAGCCAGTCTATGCTGTTTTGGAGGTCAGTGGCCCCTCCCTCCCAGGGTTTAAGCTCGCCCCTCCCCACTTTCCAAGTGAGCAGGTCTTGCATGCAGCTGGTTGTGACAGATCCAATGCGATCATTCTTCCTTTAATTATAGAGGTAAATAAGCATTTTAATTAGTTAGTGTTAGCATCGGCTTGTGGTCATGCGTGGATGTGGCTAGCAGGCTTATAATGATTTTGCCAAAGGGTTTAACTAAATGATATTTTTTCAAGAGATATATGGGTATTTCACTGTATATTTTGTCATATCTGATGTAGCTTTGGGCTTCTTTGTCCTATGAGCCCATTACAGGAATTCAATATCCTCAAAAGACACATATGTTCAGTGTTGTATAAAAAATAGTAACATTTGAGGGAACAATACAAACAGTTTCTAAAACTATTCAGTGTCTGTTTTCATTCATCCATGATCTGTAGCATGTTATTTCTTAATTGTTATTTAAAATAACATTGGCCTTTCAAATTGTTGCGTCCAAGAGAAAATATATTGTTGTGACAGTATTTGGTTTGGCAATTTGCAGTGTTATGAAACCTTGAAAATAACTAGAATTACAATTATTTACAGAACTTTAGTAAATCCAAATTTAGATATCACATATACTGTGTTTTCTAGCCTTGGAATCTTTTTTTTTTTTTTTTAATCTGTGATATTGGTATGCAAACTCCAAAGTGTAATAAATTTAATTTACAAAATGTGGCATAAACACACAGTGCATAACAATCATATGGAAATAAAGGAATATATTGTATTTATTCTTGTAATTTTACATATTAATATATTATTCAAAATAAATGTTGGATGCCTCGCTTACTCTAAAATGTTTGCGGATTCGTCTTAAAGTTATATTTATTTTTGCTGCAAACCATATTGAACATATATACACTAGTGGTAGTTTGCAAACTTTTACTCATGTTTGTAAGGATCCGTGAGTCTTGCTACCCTCAGCACGCTTCCTGTGTACCTCAGCCCACTAACGAGTGCTCCGTTTCCCCCGCCACCTGCAGCGCGTCACCTGGACCATCTACCAGCTGCCAGTCTATAGGTGCGTGCATCATGCTTGAGAATTAATGAAGACTCCTTTGGCCCCACCTCCGTGTTGCGCTCATGCGGGGGTGTCATCAGTACGCCACGTAGCATGGGACATGCGCTCTACACATGCAGGTACTGCATCACCAATCCCCATCAGTAAACCGTCCCACACCTGTCTCCTGCACCTCTTCAGCCAATCACAGCAGGCGCTCCTGACATGCTCCCTTGTGCCTTGTACTCATTGGTCCCAGTATACCTTATATGCTCAGCCATCTCACTGGTTCATCAGCTGAACATAACCCTTCCTACATGCAAACTGTTCACTGATGTCTTGCCTCCACAGTCTTGTTGTCTTTCCTGATCTTGATCTTGACCTTAGCTAATCCTCCTGACAACTCCGCTGTTCTGTTCTCCTGATCCCAGCTACCTACGACGATGAGCACCTCTCCATCCCGATCTCGGCAAAGTCACCTCGACGATCTGCTCCTCTCCAATACTGACCTTGGTAAAGTACCACGATGATCCGCCTCTCTCCAAACCAGATGATGGCTAAGTATCTCCTACAATCCACTTCTCTCCAACACAACCTCGGCAAGTAGTACTGACCATCCAGACCTCTCCTACACTGACCCGGCTACCTCCACCAATATACACTCCATACGCGCCCACGTGGCTGTGGATAGGTGTAATATCTAATCCCCACCTCGGCCTCGCAGTCATACCTTGTTTGTGGCGAGCATTCTGTTACAGTATGCTCATCCCCACAAACATCGAGTCTTGAGCACGCATGCATGTTTTCCAAAATTGAAAAATACTTTGAACAAAATGACCATTGCATGGAATTATTGCACCACAATCTCATGTCCCTTACTGACTGGGTACACACCCCTCCTCATAGTCCTGTCCCAGGGGCCTTCTGCTGCAACTATTGTTTCTATGCCTACTGTATGTCCTCCGCATCTGAACCCCGACTTCCCACACCCAACCGTTATGGTGGTGACCCCCATGGGTTTTCTTAATCAATGTTTCATACAGTTTGAACTAATGCCTCATCGATTCATTTCTCAAAGATCCAAGGTGGCGTACATAATATTGCTACTCACCAATGATGCCCTAGCCTGGGCTTGTCCCATCTGGGAATGTAGATCAGATCTCACTCAGGATATCGGATAATTTACCCAGGAATTCTGCAGAGTCTTTGATACGCCTGTTTGCAAGGTAAATGCTGCTTCCTCTCTTTTTCAAATTTCTCAGGGAAATCAATCTGTGGCCAGATACTCTTTGGAGTTTCGCACTATTGCCGCCGAGACCGGATAGAATAAAATGAGGCATTAGCATCCGCCTTCTGACAAGGTCTTATGGAGGTTTTAAAGGATGAGCTCACTGCACATGAACGTCCCACCGATCTCGAGGAACTCATTACCATATGTATTCGCTTTGGTCAACGTCTGCAGGAGAGGAGAACTGAAAGATCTCGCCATCGGCAGCTTACTCCGAGGATTCCTTCTTCCCATGCCGGTACAGCTGAACCTTTTCCGCCACATATTCCAGATCCTATGCAACTTGGGGGTAACAAGTTGTCTCCCAGCGAGAAACAGCGTAGACGCAACGCCAGTCTCTGTCTGTACTGTGGCAATCCCAGACATCAGGTACTCAATTTCCCCCACAAGTCGGGAAACGCCAACTCCCAATGAGGTCCAGGGGAATCACATTGGGAACACTTTTTACATCACCTATCACAGCAAAACTGCTGCCAACCAGAACCTTGCTTCCTGTTACACTTACTGGCGAGGGCTTCCACACTTTTGCGCTGGCCTTTCTGGATTCCGGGTCGGGAGGCAATTTCGTCGATCAAGTCTTCGCCGAGAGGAATAATACCCCCCCCCCCACATTCACAAGAAATGGCCTGTGGGGTTGAAAGCCATTGATGGTCAACCTCTGCAACCAGCATATATCTCTTTACAGACCGTTCTCTTTCATCTTCGTACAAGTGAGGACCACATGAAAGAGATCCAGCTGGATGCCATCCACACCCCTTCGGTGGACGTGATTCTTGGCCTCCCATGGCTGCAACTTCACAATCACGCATTGATTGGTCTGACAATTTGGTAAGGATCCGCCAAGGTGACGAATGGAAAACAGCTTTCAATTCCCGTGATGGCCACTATGAATACCTCGTCATGACTTTTGGTCTCTGTAATGCCCCTGCCGTCTTCCAAGACTTCGTTAACGAAATCTTCAGAGATCTGCTCAATGAATTTGTCGTCATATATTTGGATGATATAATGATCTTTTCTAAGTCCTCACAAGAGCATGTCAACCTTATCAAACAGATACTTCTATGCCAATATGTAAACCTTTAGTTCGCCAAGCTGGAAAAGTGTCAGTTCCACCAAACTTCCACTGCATTCCTAGGATACATCATTTCCAACACAGGTCTCACCATGGATCCTGCTAAGGTAAAGGCGGTTCTGGATTGGCCTCGTCCCACTACCCTCAAAGCTGTGCAGCGATTCCTTGGGTTTGCAAACTAATACCGCAGGTTCATTCAAAAATTCTCCTCTGTGGTAGCTCCCATCACAGCTTTAACTAAGAAAGGTAAAGATCCCCCTTCATGGTCGCTGGCAGCTACCCAAGCTTTCGATCACCTGAAAACCGCCTTAATTTCTGCACCTATCCTCATACATTTGGATCCCAAGCTACCGTTCCCCTTGGAGGTAGATGCGTCAGACATCAGGGCCGGTGCTATTCTCTCCCAGAGAAGGAAACCTCAAGGCAGACTCCACCCCTGTGCCTTTTTCTCAAAATAATTTCTCCAGCAGAACAAAATTATGACATGGGTAACCGGGAACTCTTAGCTATCAAGTTAGCCCTGGAGGAATGGAGATATATGTTGGAAGGCACAGAGAAACAGATCACTATTCTCACCGACCACAAGAACTTGCTCTATATAGAGGGCGCTCAATGCTTTGGGGCTCGTCAAGCCTGGGGGTCACTTTTCTTTTCCTGTTTCAATTTTATTAACTCTTTTCTTCTGGGTTCTAAATATGTTAAAGCCAATGCTCTTTCCTGTCAGTTTCTGGTAGACGACAAAACCGAGGATCAGCAGAAATCTAGTATTCTTCCCTCAAAACATATAGGTTTCTACCAACACTTTTGATGCCTTGAGTGGCATTGTACAAGAGGCATCTTGCTGTGAGGATAAGGTCAAGGGTGCCTCTGTGTATGTCGGTGGGGGAGATTCAGCGAGAGGGTCCAAAGGTAGATATGAGGGGGTGAAGGCAGAGACAGAGATTAGGTTGTCCAGGTGAAGGTTAAAGTTAACAATAATAACAACAGGTTGGGAGAAGGTGAGAGTGAAGAGAGGAAGCTCTCAAATTCATTGAAAAATAGTTTTGGTGAGCAAGAGAGTCGATAAATTATGATGATTGTATTGGGTATGGGGAAATAGAAAGAGCAGGCATGGAATTCAAAGTAGGAAAAGGGAGGGAGGGAGGGAGGGAGGGCGGGGAAGGGAGAGTGTTTAGGGCCATGTGTCAAGGATGAGAATAAAAGGAGGCTGCATTCTCCAATGCTGATATGATGTGGGGTATGAGTGAAGTATGATTGCATAGATGTCAGAGCAGCGAGGGTGGCATTGTTTTTGGTGGGGATCCGTGTTTCGGTGATTGCGAGATATGCAATATTGTTTTGTAGGAAGTGGTCGAGAGTGAATATAGTTTTATTGCAGATGGGAGAATGGGAGGTTGATACAGGTTAGGGGGGTATGAGGGGTATGGGGGGAGGTGAGAAGAGTTAACAAGGGTATATGAAGATACTGGGGTTGGCATGGCGAGTGGAGGATAGTTTGTGCAAGGGATGGGGGTGGTGAGGACAGTGATTGAGAAGGATGGTGGCATTGGAGGGAGGAATGGGTGGGGAATATCCAAGATATGTTCTATGTCTGTACATTTTTGTTTAAAAAATAAATTACATTAGATCTGTAATAATGAATTCATACACAAAAGCACATATCTGCTAACTAGAGATGTGATTTTTTTTTGCTATAGTTAGAAACATTGTTTTTTCTCAAGCAGGATATAATTTCTCTAGAGAAAAACTTAACTTTTTGGCAGGTAAAATTCAGATAAGGTTTATTACAGTACATATAAATCAAAGGTTGTTCATTTAAGAAAAAACAAAAAAAGTACAAGGATGTACTGTACTAGGAAAAAAAATCCATAATGGTGCATGTAACAGATCACTTATCCCTGTTCACAAATGTGCTTCTAATCCAGCAGTGTGGTGGTTAACTGCTGGTAGGCAATTAACTAACACCACCTGCATGATTGCTTAGAAAAGCCTGTCTTTTGAGACAGGAAGTGAGACTCCTTAGCTCACACCTGAGCTGAACTGTGGAGACAGAGCAGAGATTCCTTAGTCCACAATGGGGCTGAACCAAGAAAGGGCAGATGTCTTGAGCGACAAGCTGACCACAAGACAAAGAGGACAAGATTCTAACCTTGAGCCTGACATTTTCTGTGCACACAAGGGTGCGGTTCCAGGAGAGCAGAGAAGCTTCCCCTACAGCAGCCCAGCTAACAGATAAGACTTTTTCGTATAAGACTATTATCTATGTATGTGTATTGATAAATGTCTCCATGATTTGGGGCTGGTAAATAGCTTAGCTAACCAACCCAGTCAGAGAGGGCTGAGCTACATGTATAGATAGTCTCCAAAGCAGAGATAGGGTTTTTTTTGTTGGCTCACTATTTCGCTTATGTTGATTTTTGCTGTTTAAAGCGACAGGCACAATAAAACCTTGTTATAATTTCACCTTACAACAGTCTCCATTGTGTACCTCTGCACATGTCCTCCTACATATGGTGTCAGAAATTTGGGATGAGAGGTGGCCTTTGAAGTTTAAAGGGCCGGAGATTGCCTGTGGAATTTTTTTTTGTGCTTTTGCCTGCATACAGTCTGGCAAACAAACCTGAGCAACAAAAACAAAGATTCACCTGCAGCAGAGATCAGAGTTAAAGCAACACACCCAGGCAGGAAACTTACACTGCATTGAAACCTACAAAACCACAGATGGACTCTTTTCCCCAATCCCAAGAGGAGAGAGACTGCTGAAGCAGCTAAACCTTATTTGCCTATCACAAAGTGTGATTAAAGACGCTGCTAAGTGTGATTAAAGACGCTGCTAAAATTTCAAATGAAGATGGAGACCCCAATATCCCTGAGGGGATGGTGTCATCCAAAACAAAAAGGCGAAAAAAGAAAAGCGGTTCTTCACTTACCGTGGAAGGAACAGACACATCTGCAGATCTTGCGGAGGAAAAGGGGGTCCAAAATGCCCTGCAGCCTACAGAAAATGGAGAAGTCGTCCCGCGGATGACCGAATATCCAGAGGGCCCAAGGCAGAAGTCGGGTACCCCAAAGAAGTGTATGTCCGGTGCTAATAGTGAAAAAACCTTAACCAACCATCCCAGGAAAGCAAAGCCGGAACCAGTGAGTGACAATCCCTTGACCAGCCCTGGGGATGCCCTGGAGGTTGCCAGGCGTGACTGTGATCGGCTACGGGAAAATAACGTGAAGCTACAGAAAGATGTACTCACAATGTACTCTTTGGCCAGGACAGAATTGGACGATCTCAAGACTGAGCTAGATACTGCAAACTCTACTATTACCGCCATGGATGAAAAGCAGAGCCAATCTGATAAAATGATGGCTAAGCTGAAGCGGAAGTATGAAGAGGCACTGAAGCAGATGACAGTCTTCCAGCAAGAGACGCACACTCTTCGCATAGAGCTGAATGCCTCACAACAGGAGGTCAACAGTGTCCGGACAGAGGTAGACGTATCTCAGAAGGAGGTTCATACACTCCGCAGAGCACTGGATGCCTCACATCATGAGATCAACACCTGCCGCACAGAACTGGAAGTCTCCAGAAAGGAACTTCACAGTCTCACTGAGGAGCTGGACATTTCAAGGAAAACTATCCTACATCTTAACTTAGATCTCAAAGTCTCTCAGAAGGAGCTTCAGAACCTAAACCTGGAGATGGAAATCTCACGCCAGGAGACAGCCCGCCTCCAAGCAGATGTGCAAAAATGGAAGGTGGATTGCAAGGAGGCCCTGAATAGTACAGAGACTGAAAAAAGAGAAAATTTAAGATTAAAAAGGAAAATTCTGAGTTGATAGAACACGTCAAGGGAAAGAATGAAAAGCTGCACTTGCTTAAAGAAATAAATAAACTTTTGAAAGATGAAAAGTTTGAAGCAGAGCACCGACTGCAGAACCAACTGCAAGGTCTGCGTACACACCTCCAGTATGCTGAGAAGAAGCAGCAAACGCTGCAGGAAGAAAAGCTGCAGGCTGCTAACGAGGTACAAGCGCTGCAGGAACGTCTGAATACCCAGTACGTCCTCGCAGAGCAGTATGAGGAGCTAAAGGCCACGCTGCATGTCTTCAGAGCATCATTGGAGGTGGAGCTTCGATACCAGGTGACTCTGTTAGAGAGGGAGCGTGAGAAGGCTCAGAAACTGGAGCAAGAGCTGGAGAGACAGAGAGACTGTTCCATTCCCTTGAGTCAGTACACCAAGGAGAAAACAGACGCAGCGGCAACCTTAACGAAAAAAATTACAGAGCTCCAGAATATAAAGGAGACACAGATACAGACTCAGAGAAAGCAAAGTGCACAGATAAATTCCCTGAGAAGAGACTTGCAAGACACACTCAAACAGGTTGAGACTCTGCAGACCAGTAACTTACAGATTCCTCCAATACGGAAAAAGGTATTGGCTCTGCCCAAGCACCGGTATCCCACAGTAACTAATGCCCGTGAGGACAAGGGTACAGTGAGAGTTGGTGACTCCACGCACCTTCAAAACAAGATTATGAAATTTGAGCCACATAAGAAAGCACTAGCCAAACCTACAGCTGCCCAACAGGCAACAAACAGAGGTAGGAGTGCAGAATCAAAGCCAGAAGAATCCTTATCTGAGGAAGCTGAAAAGATAGGACGTTCTCTGGAAAGGGAGGTGGAGGTGCAACTCAGTCCCAAAGAAGCTGAACTGGCGACTCTGTTGTGTGGGGGAGGTGCA
This sequence comes from Ascaphus truei, assembly GCF_040206685.1. NCBI lineage: Eukaryota > Metazoa > Chordata > Amphibia > Anura > Ascaphidae > Ascaphus > Ascaphus truei. Next base: position 91,230,343 of record NC_134486.1, on the reverse strand, counting down.
GAAAGACCGCTTCAGGAGCGGAAAACTCGAAGGGCTAGTCCTAACTGCTCTACAACTGTTGCCATACAGTTTGTCTACAAAAAGAGGAGTGCCCGACGCAACGGAAATCTCATGACCGCGCACTCGGTAAAAAGACTTTACTTGGAAAAAGTCCTCCTCGAGCGACTGAGGAGTGCTGATCTCAAGCACCTTCGGGAGGAGACAAAAATAAACTGGAGAAAAGGCTCCAATCCCAGCGGGACAGAGGGTTCTCTTCCTCCATCCACTCTCATTCAAGTCATAGAAAGATCTCGAATGAGAGTGGAAGGATGGGCTTTGGCCGAGGTAAGCCCGAGCTTCCCACAAACAGGGGAGGTATGTAACAGGGGACTTATCCCTGTTCACAAATGTGCCTTTAATCCAGCAGTGTGGTGGTTAACTGCTGGTAGGCAATTAACTAACACCACCTGCTTAGAAAAGCCTGTCTTTTGAGACAGCAAGTGAAACTCCTTAGCTCACACCTGAGCTGAACTGTGGAGACAGAGCAGAGATTCCTTAGTCCACAATGGGGCTGAACCAAGAAAGGGCAGATGTCTTGAGTGACAAGCTGACCACAAGCCAAAGAGGACAAGATTCTAACCTTGAGCCTGACATTTTCTGTGCACACAAGGGTGCGGTTCCAGGAGAGCAGAGAAGCTTCCCCTACAGCAGCCCAGCTAACAGATAAGACTTTTTCGTATAAGACTATTATCTATGTATGTGTATTGATAAATGTCTCCATGATTTGGGGCTGGTAAATAGCTTAGCTAACCAACCCAGTCAAAGAGGGCTGAGCTACATGTATAGATAGTCTCCAAAGCAGAGATAGGGTTTTTTTTGTTGGCTCACTATTTCGCTTATGTTGATTTTGGCTATTTAAAGCGACAGGCACAATAAAGCCTTGTTATAATTTCACCTTACAACAGTCTCCATTGTGTACCTCTGCACAGTGCATAACAGCCAAATGTAGTAATAATAAAATTGTCAAACTTTAATAAGCAAATTTAAAATAAAGACGAAGTGAAGGACAAACATAATATTTCAAATAAAATGAATGCTAATAAAAGGTGTAAAGTCCAATTCAGTGATACCAGGAAGTAAACAATTTTCTAATTCACAATATAAATATGTATAAATACATGTATACACACTAGTATATAGTGGAAAAGGGGGCTATAAATATTAGTTTCAAAGTGTTGCCCCTCACGAGTCACTCTGGAATAGAGTGTGCCTGGTATACACTGGCGACACACTTTATTCGAGCTCGGCTAGTCCCACGAATTCGGGTATACCCGGGTGTATTGAGGTTTGTGACTGTTTTCTGCCCGAGTGCATTGAGTTATTTTCCGGCAGGGATTGAAGCATTTTATTCCCGCTGGCTGCAATACTGCACAGTACATATATATATATACTGCATTACAATTCATGAATTTATGCCATCTGGTAGACACGCGAAGCATTGCAGCCTATTAAATCCTAATCATTATCATTTAACAGATCAGCCGCCCGTCAGCCAGGCATGAACCCAGGCTGGGAAGGCAAATGCAACGGGGCTTGTCAGAGGTGAGGAGCGGCGCATTCCAGGTATCTGCCAGGTACATACCGGGTATTTGCTCGAATAAAGTGTGTCGGTGCAGTAGGTCTCTAGTGGTACATCACTAGTGTGAACAAATGTACTGATCTGTACTACTGTGTCTCTTGGAGTTGCGTCTGTGGAAAGAGCTTCCCCACAGATGAAGTACAACGTACAGTAAAATAGCTAAAAAAATTCCAATGGTAATAATGCCTGAGGCCCCTATCGATAGTTTTGGACGTTAATACCCTATTTCAATGCTCAGGGTATTCATGGTTTAGAGAATACTTAGGGGGCTATGCACTAAGCTCAATGGCTTTGCGTTCTGATTTGGGCAAAAAGCAGGTTCGTTAAAAAGTGAAGCCGGGGACGCGATGCACTAAGGCCTTGAGGCCATTTTTTAACGTACCTGCTCAAAATAGCTCAAAACAGCCACAGCGTACGTGTTGCTTTTTTTCCCCCTGCTAGCGTTCTGAGCCTTTCCGTTCGCTAGCTGATAGAAAAAGTATTTGCTATCTCCATGCAAGACTGTTACAGGCGATCGTACACTAAATAAAAATATTTTAATAATAGTGTACATGAGCAGGCGGTCTCACGAGCTGAACCGCATTGGTTTCAGGTCCGAGGACCCCCTACTTCAGGAGTTACAGGCCCCGTTATGGGGTGCCGGTATCCCCTGCAGTTTAAAGCTCCCGCGTCACGTGACCGGGTTATTTACATTTTGCAGGGGATACCGGCACCCCATAAAGGGGCCTGTATCTCCTGAAGTAGGGGGTCCTCAGACCTGAAACCAATGCGGTTCAGCTCAAGAGACCCCCTGCACATCTACACTAGTATTAAAACACACATAACAATAAACAATAATTCATTATCGTAGCGGCTATCCTCTATGTTAATGAAGCTGCTTTAATGTATTTTAAATAATAGTGTGCGGTAGCAGGGGGTTCCCTGAGCTGAACCGCAATGATTTCTGCCTCAGAGACCCCCTGCTTCCCGAGTTACAGGCCCCGGTATGGGTCATCATGTGCCAGAGCCGCCGCCATCTTTATAGCGTCCAAGACGCGACGTGGGCTCTATAAAGATGGTGTCCGCACTGGCACCGATGCCCCAAACCGGGGTCTGTAACTCGGGAAGCAGGGGGTCTCTGAGGCTGAAATCAATGCGGTTCAGCTCAGGGGACCCCTGCTCCCGCACACTATTAATAAAAATATATTAATGCAGCTTCATTACCTTAGCGGATAGCCGCTAAGGCAATGAAGGGGTTAAGGCACATTAGCATGTTTATTGGGAACAATTGCCCCCAATAAATAACACACATCCCACCCGCCCCCTAACACATACAGTACTGTAATGGGCAAAATTACTATTATCCACATATGAATAATAATGCATTTGCCCATTTTAAATACATATAAATTACAATAAATACAGTCAAAACATTTAACACTTACGTTTTACAGGCACCCACGATGAAGGCCGTCTTCATCCTCATTTTCATTCTGCCCATGCCCCGACGGTGCTGCAAAACATGCACAACAATTACAATAGCCAATGTAATGTCCCCTAACCCCTTAATCACCATAGCGGTTATTAACCGCTACAGTCATTAAGGGGTTAACCTACCCTCACCCACCACTCGGGAGGCCTACATACCCTCCAACTTTAACCCCCCACCCTGTGAGGCCTAACCACCCTCACCCACTACCCACAAGGGAGGCCTACCCACATACCCTTGGGGCCAATACACCCCCCCCCCAACACATACAGTACAATAATGTGCAAAATAACTATTATCCAGATATGGATAATATATTATTTGCCCATTATGAAACACATAAAACATCCACAAATCAAAACATGAATTTTAAATCTTAAAACCACCACATTGCATGTTAAAATAAATCCAGCAGCCATTGCAAATATAAAAAAAAAAAACTGCAGCTACACAAATGTCTATGAAATGTCACACAATTGCATTGAGTGTGTACATGATGCAAATAATCTGTGCATCATATAACACTATGCAAGATATATGTAAGAATAAAATACACTATGAACAATGTCCCCTAACCACCAATGCCATACTGAAAATCAATTAGAAACTAACCAACATCAATACAATTAGCATCAATCAATTAATCCATTTCCTCAAACAATTACAATACAATACAAATCAATTATACAATTCCCTATTCAATTGCTAAAGCCAAACCATTGCCAACACAATTCTAATTTAAAGTAACCAGCATCATTCTAATCTTACTACCATAAAGAAGCTTTTAGCTAAATACAAATTACATTATTCACAACAATGACAAAATAAAGATGCTAAATACATTATTCATACATGAAAAGAACCTAAACATGAGCCAAACAATCAATTATTATCCCTGAATGTCTATCCATACAGATAGATAAACATAACATACAGGGGCAATAATACAGCATCAAATACAATGCATTTACATACAAAATTCACATACAATACACCCATTCAGTGTCCGTGAATGTATGTATATACATAGATACATTAACGGGCATTAAATGGGAGTGAAAAATTAAAAGACATGAATGAAAAATCATAAAAACCTGTAAAAGTAAAAATAATAAACTTTTCTTTTGTTTACTCACCATTAGATGTCCACGCACTGAAATCCAAGCTACCCGGAAGCACAGGAACCAATCCACAGATAAGCCATAAAATAAAAAACCATAACAAATCCACGTCTGTGTCTTCTTTCTTCTTTGGGGTCATCTGGGGTCTTCTGGGGTCTTCTTCCATCTTCCTCCATCTTCTTCCGGCTTCTTAGGCCACGCCCTTCTTCTTTTCTTAGGAGGGGAGATGTTCCCTCCTCGGTGACTAGCTTCAAAATGAGGCGACATAGGCTTTTATAGGCCTATGACGTCACATTTTGGTCAAATGTTTCCCACGGTCCTGATTGGGCCGTGAAAAACATGTGATTTGGCTGATGGAAAACAAAATGATGACGTCATTTAAAGGCAATGAAAGCACGGCGCTTCTTGGCGTTCCACGTGAATGATCCATACAGCAACTCCAGGCAGCAGGACGGAGAGGATTATAATATCCTACATGCTTGTTTACATCTGCTACTTTGTAAGTAGCGATCTACTTTTGCGCATATATTTTAACTAAACGTACTTCACTATATTTTTTTTCTCTTCATTTCATTTCAGAATCATTGGCAAACCATACCCCCATTCTACTTATGCTCAAATTTATTATACAGTTAACAGTCATTTGCGCCGTTGTTTCCCCCCTTCCCCCATATAAATATATTTACACATACATACATACACACGTATATATATATATATATATATATATATATATATATATATATATATTAGGCAATACGATACAGTGGTTGATACGAATATCAAGAGGCAGCACTCCAAAAGGTAGTCAAAAAAATATTGTATTAATAAGACATCATATCCAACGTTTCGGTCCTTCATGCGGGACCTTGAGAAATTCGTCTCAACCACGGTATCGTATTGCCTATTTATTCTATATAGGATTTGCACCCATCATCTTGATTTCCCCGACGGAGTGCCTACTGTTCTTGTTTATTCGTTATATATATAAATATATATATATATATATACAGTAGTTTAGACAGCGACTCAGAGTGTATTGCAATATACAGTATCTACTAGTATATAAACCCCAATATCAAATGAGTATACAATAACAATATCAATATAATGAAAATTGCAATATAATAATTGTTAAATCATAAATACTAACGATGACTAGCAACAAATGTTAATAATTAATATTTAAAACGTGCTGCTACTAAACTGATAAACTATATAAAAAACAGTATTAAAAATTACTATAAAAAGGAATAAAAAAGTATAGTCCAAAAATTATATAAAACATCCAGTAACACTGTGACCCCAGTGGGTCAACCTTGATAGATCCTTTTAATGCTGACAGCCTTCTTCCTGGTACAACAACCTCCCTTTATGTAAACTGAATAGAAAAAAAAGAGAAGAAAAAGCGCCCAATCCTTGTGTGATACCAGTTGATAAAATGTAATATTTTTGGATAATAATTTAATTAAAACTCACAAACAGTCATGAATTATAAGCGTTGTATGAGAAAACCCATGCCTCAACATGCTGTCAAGGACGCCGCTACGCCCCATCCGTCGTGGGATATCCTCCCCCAGAATCTCTTCTGTCGGTGTCGCTTATTAGGAAATTCTCCAGCAACACGCAGTAGCTAATTGCAACACGTGACCCTCTGCGCTTCATAAGACAGATGATTTAATCAGTCGATATCATTGACTAAGCTTTTAGCGAAACGCATTTGATGACTGTTGAGCATTGCAGGACACCATGGTTCACAAAGATAGCCACCATCCAATCAGCTGCTGACCGCCATGGACAAACCTGCTCTAAGAAAGGCGAATACCTAGAGGCTCCAACCTAGCTGTGCACAAGCCAGAGGAACCAAGAGTACAGCCAGACAAGGATTGAAGGGGGTTAAAAAGCTGCTGATATAAATACCACGTGCATACCACACACACTTAATGCTAACAAAATGGAAGTGATAGACGTGAAAAGGCTGAATTAAGGTTGACCTACAAAGTGCTGGAAAGCTATTCACAAATGCTCATGTGAAATAGCTGTTTACTACAGTGTTTTGGATAATGTGAAACATTTACTCTGCTACATCTCAGCTACTGCTGCGACACACTTTATTCGAGCAAATACCGAGTATGTACCTTGCAGATACCTGGAATGCGCCGCTCCTCACCTCTGACAAGCCCCGTTGCATTTGCCTTCCCAGCCTGGGTTCATGCCTGGCTGATGGGCGGCTGATCTGTTAAATGATAATGATTAGGATTTAATAGGCTGCAATGCTTCGCGTGTCTACCAGATGGCATAAATTCATGAATTGTAATGCAGTATATATATATATATATATATACTGTGCAGTATTGCAGCCAGCGGGAATAAAATGCTTCAATCCCTGCCTGGAAAATAACTCAATGCACTCGGGCAGAAAACAGTCACAAACCTCAATACACCCGGGTATACCCGAATTCGTGGGACTAGCCGAGCTCGAATAAAGTGTGTCGCCAGTGTACAATCTAGACACATGTATATGTATTCATTTTAACTTATTTAACTGGTGTATGCGGCATCTAGATATATATTTCACTATACCATTGTGTATTTGTTTTGTTTTCTTTTTCCTTATTTATACATCGGAGATACTAGTAACAAATAAGAAAAGTGGTGAGTCCCACAAGACAGGACCACCATAAACTCTACACTGGGGAACTCTTAAAGGTGGGTGCAAAAATAATCAATTTATTAAGCAAACTGTAGACAAGAACAATACTAACAAACTAGAATAATAGCACTAAAAAACATATAGTGGACCGTCTCATATACACATGAAAGAACTAATAATTCAGGGAGTATAAATATATTTCTATAATGTACTGTACTAACAAATGTATAGTATAAACCACAATAAGGTTAACCTAACTGCCAATGGAGGCAACCCACGTGGCTTTCCCAGTACTGGGGGAGGAAGCAAACATAATGCATTCCCACCCAACTCAAAGATGCAGCAAACCTGTGAATGTTGAACACTAATGAATTAGGGCAATAGCAATATGCTGCAGATAAAGAGCTATAGCCTGTATAAAGCAATAGCTTCAATGAAACTACAGCAGTAATACATTTACAATATGCAGCATGGTATACAATGTTGTTCCTAACTTGCAGTAGTGTAACAAATCTGTTGCCACAGCATACTCTACTGAACACCAAGAAGCAGTACAGCAGTGTAACTAAAAACACACAAAAGCGACATTAAATAACAACAAGTTAAAGGGGGCTATGCACTAAGCTCAATGGCTTTGCGTTCTGATTTGGCCAAAAAAACAGGTTCGTTAAAAAGTGAAGCCGGGGACGCGATGCACTAAGGCCTTGAGGCCATTTTTTAACGTACCTGCTCAAAATAGCTCAAAACAGCGTACGTGTTGCTTTTTTCCCCCCTGCTAGCGTTCTTAACCTTTCCGTACGCTAGCTGATAGAAAAAAAAGCCGCCTATAACATTTGCATGGAAATTTGCTATCTCCATGCAAGACTCTTACAGGCGATCGTACACTAAATTAAAAACATTTTAATAATAGTGTACATGAGCAGGGGGTCTCCCGAGCTGAACTGCATTGGTTTCAGGTCTGGGGACTACCCTACTTCAGGAGCTTTGGCCCCGTTATGGGGTGCCGGTATCCCCTGCAGTTTAAAGCTCCCACGTCACGTGACCGGGATATTTACATTCTGCAGGGGATACCGGCACCCCATAAAGGGGCCTATATCTCCTGAAGTAGGGGGTCCTCAGACCTGAAACCTATGCGGTTCAGCTCAGGAGACCCCCTGCACATCTACACTAGTATTAAAACACACATAACAATAAACAATAATTCATTACCGTAGCGGCTATCCGCTATGGTAATGAAGCAGCTTTAATGTATTTTACATAATAGTGTGCGGTAGCAGGGGGTCCCCTGAGCTGAACCGCACTGATTTCTGCCTCAGAGACCCCCTGCTTCCCGAGTTACAGGCCCCGGTATGGGGCATCGGGTGCCAGTGCCGCCGCCATCTTTATAGCGTCCAAGACGCGACGTGGGCTCTATAAAGATGGCGTCCGCACTGGCACCGATGCCCAAAACCGGGGCCTGTAACTCGGGAAGCAGGGGGTCTCTGAGGCAGAAATCAATGCGGTTCAGCTCAGGGGACCCCCTGCTCCCGCACACTATTAATAAAAATACATTAATGCAGCTTCATTACCTTAGCGGATAGCCGCTAAGGCAATGAAGGGGTTAAGGCACATTAGCATGTTTATTGGGGACAATTGCCCCCAATAAACAACACACATCCCACCCGCCCCCTAACACATACAGTAATGTAATGGGCAAAATTACTATTATCCACATATGGATAATAATGCATTTGCCCATTTTAAATACATATAAATTACAATAAATACTGTCAAAACATTTAACACTTACGTTTTACAGGCAACCACGATGAAGGCCATCTTCATCCTCATCTTCATTCTGCCCATGCCCCTACGGTGCTGCAAAACATGCACAACAATTACAATAGCCAATGTAATGTCCCCTAACCCCTTAATCACCATAGCGGTTATTAACCGCTACAGTCATTAAGGGGTTAACCTACCCTCACCCACCACTCGGGAGGCCTACATAGCCTCCCACTTTAACCCCCCACTCCGTGAGGCCTAACCACCCTCACCCACTACCCACAAGGGAGGCCTACCCACATACCCTTGGGGCCAATACACCCCCCCCAACACATACAGTACAATAATGTGCAAAATAACTATTATCCAGATATGGATAATATAATATTTGCCCATTATGAAATACATAAAACATCCACAAATCAAAACATGAATTTTAAATCTTTAAACCACCACATTGCATGTTAAAATAAATCCAGCAGCCATTGCAAATATAAAAAAAACAAACTGCAGCTACACAAATGTCTATGAAATGTCACACAATTGCATTGAGTGTGTACATGATGCAAATAATCTGTGCATCATATAACACTATGCAAAATATATGTAAGAATAAAATACACTATGAACAATGTCCCCTAACCACCAATGCCATACTGAAAATCAATTAGAAACTAACCAACATCAATACAATTAGCATCAATCAATTAATCCATTTCCTCAAACAATTAAAATACAATACAAATCAATTATACAATTCTCTATTCAATTGCTAAAGCCAAATCATTGCCAACACAATTCTAATTTAAAGTAACCACCATCATTCTTATCTTACTACCATAAAGAAGCCTTTAGCTAAATACAAATTACATTATTCACAACAATGACAAAATAAAGATGCTAAATACATTATTCATACATGAAAAGAACCTAAACATGAGCCAAACAATCAATTATTATCCCTGTATGTCTATCCATACAGATAGATAAACATAAAATACAGGGGCAATAATACAGCATCAAATACAATGCATTTACATACAAAATTCACATACAATACACCCATTCAGTGTCCGTGAATGTATGTATATACATAGATACATTAACGGGCATTAAATGGGAGTGAAAAAATAAAAGACATGAATGAAAAATCATAAAAACCTGTAAAAGTAAAAATAATAAACTTTTCTTTTGTTTACTCACCATTAGATGTCCACTCACCGAAATCCAAGCGACCCGGAAGCACAGGAACCAATCCACAGATAAGCCATAAAATAAAAAACATAAGAAATCCACGTCTGTGTCTTCTTTCTTCTTTGGGGTCATCTGGGGTCTTCTTCCATCTTCTTCCATTTTCTTCCGTCTTCTTAGGCCATGCCCTTCTTCTCTTCTTAGGAGGGGAGATGTTCCCTCCTCAGCGACTAGCTTCAAAATGAGGCGACATAGGCTTTTATATGCCTATGACGTCACATTTTGGTCAAATGTTTCCCACGGTCCTGATTGGGCCATGAAAAACATGTGATTTGGCTGATGGAAAACAAAATGATGACGTCATTTAAAGGCAGTGAAAGCACAGCCAATCAGAATGGCTTTACTTCAATTGCCTTTAAGATGACATCATTACAATAAACATAGGCGGTCTCACATGGTACCGTAGCCAATCAGAGCGTGGGAACTCCATCCAGGAGAACCAGCACGGCGCTTCTTGGCGTTCCACTTGAATGATCCATACAGCAACTCCAGGCAGCAGGACGGAGAGGATTATAATATCCTACATGCTTATTTACATCTGCTACTTTGTAAGTAGCGATCTACTTTTGCGCATATATTATAACTAAACGTACTTGACTATATTTTGTTTCTCTTCATTTCATTTCAGAATCATTGGCAAATCATACCCCCATTCTACTTATGCTCAAATTTATTATACAGTTAACAGTCATTTGCGCCGTTGTTTCCCCCTTCCCCCATATATATATATGTATATATATACATCAACTGTCAAGGAATGCCTTCCTGATGGAGGAACGGTGCAAGCTCATACGCTCCTTCAACATACGTGTGGTTGGTTGAAGGAGCGTATGAGCTTGCAGCGCTCCTCCATCAGGAAGGCATTACTTGACAGTACGAATAATGAGGATCTCAAACTGCAACCGGTAGCGAGACATTTTAAAGATCACAAGCATAGCTTGGCAACGCTACGATGTATGCCCATCATGCAAGCACATGCTGGCCCCCGTGGAAGAGACAGGGGCAAATTGCTGTTACAACTTGAAACACGCATGATTTTTGAACTGAACACGATGGCTCCACGAGGACTAAATGAAGATTTGAAATTAGGATGTTTTTTGTGATTGCATCTTTTGAATTTTTGTTCTGTGTCCTTTTCTCTTCATTAATGCATAGCTGCTCATAATTAGGTTTCCATTGCCGGGACTTTGCATTAATGTTCCCCAATGGTGCAGTACTGAATATTAATATTTAACCAGTATGCCATTTACAATTGCCTAATTTATATGCATGTTTTTGCTCTACCTCCTCCTTTCCCTTGTTATCCCTCCCTCCCCTTGCCCTCCCTCCCCTTGCCATCTAAACAGTCACCCTCAGCTCTGGAAAAAATTTTTATTACCCTTATGTGTTGATTCACTTGTTCCTTCACTGTCATTTTCTTTAGGGAGCTGCCACGCTGATGCAATTGACACTGAATGGGGTACCAGATCGGCGTGACGTTCTGGTGCTGTCACAGAGCCTTACACATGCGCAACTTTACTTTGAGCTGACTTCCCAGGACTTTATGACGCCACACATGCGTTTCCTAGCAACATTGGACGCTAGAATTTTTTTTGTCCATTGTGGGAGCCTGTACTCATCTGCACATATGCGATAGCATACATTGCTCTGTCTCCTGATTTCCAAGATGGCCGCCGTACTACCTCATACACTGATTGCACTCGTGGAGCTCCAGGATTGTACAATTAGCTGCCTCTAATTGTCCTCACATGGTGAACTATGGGGTATATATGTTCTCTGGGTGTCATTGTCTGGTAGCACCCACCTGAGGAAGGTCCTGCCAGGACCGAAACGTTGGGTTTATAGTGTGCTGTTTTGTCACTGCTAATACATGTCTTTTTGCTATATCTGAGTGTTGCTGCTTTTGTGCCTTCTCTTATGGGAAGACAGGGTTTCTATATTGATTTCTATGGAGCATCCACCTTGACTTTACATTTGTTGCTTGGAGTGCTGGCTGCTGCTTTTTGTTATATATATATATATATATATATATATATATATATATATATATATATATATATATATATATATATATAGGCAATACGATACCGTGGTTGAGATGAATATCAAGAGGCAGCACTCCAAAAGGTAGTCAAAAAAATATTGTATTAATAAGACATCATATCCAACGTTTCGGTCCTTCAAGCGGGACCTTGAGAAATTCGTCTCAACCACGGTATCGTATTGCCTATTTATTCTATATAGGATTTGCACCCATCATCTTGATTTCCCCGACGGAGTGCCTACTGTTCTTGTTTATTCGTTATATATATACAAATATTTATACAGTAGTTTAGACAGCGACTCAGAGTGTATTGCAATATGCAGTATCTACTAGTATATAAACCCCAATATCAAAGGAGTATACAATAACAATATCAATATAATGAAAATTGCAATATAATAATTGTTAAATCATAAATACTAACGATGACTAGCAACAAATGTCAATAATTAATATCTAAAACTTGCTGCTACCAATCAGCTGCTGACCGCCATGGACGTTGGTGCGCATTCACAAAACCTGCTCCAAGAAAGGCGAATACCTAGAGGCTCCAACCTAGCTGTGCACAAGCCAGAGGAACCAAGAGTACAGCCAGACAAGGATTGAAGGGGGTTAAAAAGCTGCTGATATAAATACCACGTGCATACCACACACACTTAATGATAACAAAATGGAAGTGATAGACGTGAAAAGGCTGAATTAAGGTTGACCGACAAGTGCTGGAAAGCTATTCACAAATGCTCATGTGAAATAGCTGTTTACTACAGTGTTTTGGATAATGTGAAACATTTACTCTGCTACATCTCAGCTACAATCTAGACACATGTACATGTATTCATTTTAACTTATTTAACTGGTGTATGCGGCATCTAGATATATATATTTCACTATACCATTGTGTATTTGTTTTGTTTTCTTTTTCCTTATTTATACATCGGGGATACTAGTAACAAATAAGAAAAGTGGTGAGTCCCACAATACAGGACCACCAGAAACTCTACACTGGGGAACTCTTAAAGGTGGGTGCAAAAATAATCAATTTATTAAGCAAACTGTAGACAAGAACAATACTAACAAACTAGAATAATAGCACTAAAAAACATATAGTGGACCGTCTCATATACACATGAAAGAACTAATAATTCAGGGAGTATAAATGTATTTCTATAATATACTGTACTAACAAATGTATAGTATAAACCACAATAAGTTTAACCTAACTGCCAATGGAGGCAACCCACATGGTTTTCCCAGTACTGGGGGAGGGAGAAAACATAATGCATTCCCACCCAACTCAAAGATGCAGCAAACCTGTGAATGTTGAACACTAATGAATTAGGGCAATAGCAATATGCTGCAGATAAAGAGCTATAGCCTGTATAAAGCAATAGCTTCAATGAAACTACAGCAGTAATACATTTACAATATGCAGCATGGTATACAATGTTGTTCCTAACTTGCAGTAGTGTAACAAATCTGTTGCCACAGCATACTCTACTGAACACCAAGAAGCAGTACACCAGTGTAACTAAAAACACACAAAGGCGACATTAAATAACAACATGTTAAAGGGGGCTATGCACTAAGCTCAATGGCTTTGCGTTCTGATTTGGCCAAAAAACAGGTTCGTTAAAAAGTGAAGCCGTACCTGCTCAAAATAGCTCAGAACAGCCACAGCGTACGTGTTGCTTTCCCCCCCCCTGCTAGCGTTCTTAACCTTTCCATACGCTAGCTGATAGAAAAAAAAGCCGCATGTAACATTTGCATTAAGATTTGCCATCTCCATGCAAGACTGTTACAGGCGATCATACACTAAATAAATAAATTTTAATAATAGTGTACATGAGCAGGGGGTCTCTGGAGCTGAACCGCATTGGTTTCAGGTCTGAGGACCCCCTACTTCAGGAGATATAGGCCCCGTTAAGTGACTTAACTGAGCTTAGTGCATAGCCCCCTTAGTTCGCTTATGTATCCAAAGGCACATAGATATGTATCCAGTGTACAAAATTCAGTGATTATTGACACTTGTATCAATTTATGTTGCCATTTAGCTAGAAAGCGTTTGTATGAATAATCTAAGGCTGGGGCCATAGAGGGGGTAGCAGGGCTGAGGCGTGCAGACGCTGAGGCTCGCCTGCTGAAATCTGCGCGATTTCATGCCCATGCAGGCGAGCCAGCGGGAGCGATCGGGAGGTAGGGGGAGACTGAGGGAGGCGGGGCAGTGACGTCGCTGGGCCAATCGCCCACGACGCACCGATGTCAACGTCAAGGCGCCGACGTCACGGCGCCGTGACGTTGACGCTGCTCCGCGCTAATTGGATGTTTTCAGCCGACAGCGCTCTGAAAAAACAGTTTGGCTGTCAGCTGAAAAATCCAGTGCCTCAGCACGCCTGCGGACGCTCGCGTGAGCCCCCTCTAAAGACATCCTCATGGAGGATGCAGGGGCTCAGCGCGGAGCGTCCGCACGGCTCAGCACAGACGTGCCTTCTATGGACTCAGCCTTAGTGTTGTGGGCTTTCAGCTATTCCACTTTAGTCACGTGTGTTTTGATCGCCACATAGAGGTGTTAACCCCAGTTAGGAGTTCTTAGTGAACACAGAGGGATTAAGATTTTTCCCAAAATACCGACATACAGAACAATCTAATGGTGATTAGATAAATTAAGGCTGTTGTTGGAGCGCTATATCAAGCAGGGTGCTGATTGGCATAGCTCTGGTTTGTGAAGTGGTCACAATGTTCTTCGGATCAGTACCAGGTATTTTTCCACAGCCCTGTTATTTGGAGTCTATATCCTAGGTCTGTAGTTAGCCCAGAAGGGAAAACCAGGTATTCTCTAATCTGCGAATAAATGCTCGTTAGTGCTCCAGTTCAGGCCGGGATTTAAACTATGATTGTAGCTGAACATATGCCACACAAAATGGTCTATACAAAATAAGATGATAGCCAAGATCTTTAGAGTACAAGTGATACCTCTGGATCAGTACCGGTTATATTTTCACTGTGCTGCTAGTTTAAGACTATGGGCCTCATGCAGTAAGCGCCGAAAAGCGTTTTATCGCCATTTTCTCGCCAAAAAAGCCTTTCCGAGTCAGTAAGCACCGATAAGTGGCCAAAATCGGCAATTTTTCTTCCCGATAAAAAATTATCGGCAGGCTGGTACCGATAAGCCACTTATCAGCACTTTTTGAACTTGGCTGAATTCAGGTAGCCCCGATAAGCTTTTTGCCGAAAAGAGAATTTATCGCCAATCCATCCTGCCAACTTTAATTTGGCGGGTTGGTGGTGTATAAGCATCGGCAAGGGCGACACTTAGAAAAAATCAGGCCTTTTTCCTGCTTGGGATTGATGCCGGGGGTCTCCGGAGCTGAAACACGCTAATAGCAGCACCAGAGCCCCCCGGCATGCATCTGAGGCAGGAAAAATGCATTTAAAGTCCACTACATTACCTTAGCGGCTAATCGTTAAGGCAATGAAGGGATTAACCCACCGTGCCAGGTTTATTGTGGGTAGCGGGGGTGGGTGAAGGGGGTATTTTTCCCCTTGGTGGTTGTTT